>NC_139703.1:46304304-46828807 GCF_964188405.1 Protomyctophum parallelum | reverse complement strand
CAAAACAGTGAAGCCACTATATAACATTCTCTTCCCGAGCATAGATCTGCTCGGTGGCGTATATTCCATCGGGACTCATTTGCGGCTCGGCATAGCCTATAGCCTACACGCGGCCGTTCTTGTCTGACAAGCGTTCAGACAGAGGAATAATTATAACTTATCATAGGCTACATTTCAGATGATTTCACATTACTAATACGATTATGATTTATGAAGACAGGCACAGCGCATAATGACTTTGTTGGTTGAAGGTTCCAATCAACTGGCTACAATTGTGAACAATTAAGTTATAGACTAACTTTTTCCCCCATCAAGGGCGCGCGTATGTGAGTCGCCAACAAAGCAAAAACATTAAATAAAATTAAACTACATGGAAGCGGGCGTGTATCAATAGCAGAGACACAAGGCCATGCTATACGTGGATTATATAGGCTATAAAGATATAGCCTGCCCTACTGTAAAAACTTATACGCGCATAGGATAGGCTAGAATATATCAAGAATGAAAAATTTCGGTAAAAAAAACTAAAATATAGCCTAAAGTAAAATATTTATAATATTAATAAGCTTAGCTATTGCTTTTTGCTTCTTACTTTGTTTAAATAATGGTGTGATTAGGCTATATCTAGTCGATTTACTAGCTTTGATTTTGTCACACAAAATGAAAATGCATCTGCCTTTAGGCCTACATTGAATTAAATAGGCTATCTGGCTATGCATTCAATAAAAAAAGGTCAAATAGTCTAGGCTACATCATTCATTAAGCAAATGCCATCAAGCAACAACACTGACCTGACCTACCTGCTTGTTTCAGATATCCGAAATTAACTTCAGACTGACTCCTCCTTATAAATCAACGAGTCAAAAAAGAAATTCCAATCAGATTGTCGCCCTTCGTCTCTGGTTGAAATGAATAAATTCCGTGTGCCGTTTCTGGACGGTCTTCTACACCTGAGCGCAGCAGCGTGTCTTTATCATAGCCTACTGACCCACAGTTGTCAGTCATGTAGCAAGGTAAAGTTGAAAGCAAATGTGCTGGTTTCGTCTTTTGCAAGAGCGAGTGCCAGTACACTGTGGCATGTCCAGAATTGCAGCTCCTAAAATGTAATGTATTCCTTATTGTGGTACGGGGTCCAACCTCGCAGCGAATGTCACTCTTGAAAGTTAGGCGCTCTTGACTGTAGAGGAGAAGCATGCTCCGTTCCGCGCTAGCAGGTGGATGCACAGCCTGGGCTATTTGCCTTAAACACACCCACGGGGCGGTCAGTATGTTGCTGCCACCGCCCATTCACCACGCCTCCAAACAGACAGCCAAGGTTAAGCTATCATCTATAATATAACAGACAGTGTGTTCGCTCTCTCTCTCTCTCTCTCTCTCTCTCTCTCTCTCTCTCTCTCTCTCTCTCTCTCTCTCTCTCTCTCTCTCTCTCTCTCTCTCTCTCTCTCTCTCTCTCTCTCTCTCTCTCTCTATCTCTCTCTCTCTCTCTCTCTCTCTCTCTCTCTCTCTCTCTCTCTCTCTCCTCTCTCTCTCTCTCTCTCTCTCTCTCTCTCTCTCTTTATACTAAAACATTACAGTTATGTCATATTATGCTATGTAATGTATAAGGTACAGTATCTTACCTGTTCCCTTTGATATTGTTCTGACTGACTAATACTATTTTGGAGCAGATTGCCCAAACTGTAAACTACTTTTGGTACCAAAAGCTTTTTAAATCTTAAATCTTAAAAACAAACTAAAAAATGCAAAATCTCAAATATATAAAATATTTAAAAAATGTATTTAAAAAATACTAAAACAGTCTGTAACAAGCAAAAATACCAGCAAGTTTTATTGAAACTGTTGTCTTATTGTAATCTTACTTGCTATGGTGGTCATTCATGTTCATATATATTGTTATATTTATTGTCATGTCACTTATTGGTGTTAGTGAATCACCTGCCCATGCAGTCGTCATCAGTCACGTGATGTGACGACTGGGTTTAAAAAGGGAGTTGTCACATATACTGCCGATTTATCACCTGATGAAGGCCGTTCACGGCCGAAACGTTGTGTATTAATTATGGTGTTTTGAATAAAAAGCAAACACCTCTAAGGTACAGTATGTGTCATGAGGAAAACTGACATATTGAAAATAACTTCATTGACATTTAACCACTTGAACCCCAGCATCCCTATATTCTGGGGGGAACATTGACAAAAATAGCAGATCTAAGCCTGTGACTTGTGGGCTTGTAGTTCAGCTATTTTTGGCAAGGAGGTTTGGTGGTAGCCTGGCTAATAAGCCAGCCAGGCTATAGGTGGTCCATCTTACTCCATCTTGCAAAGTGGTTAAAATGAAGTAACATTGATAAATTCCAAATATTATCAAAGTATTCTGCTGAACCCCCTGCTGAACCCCTGGTCACGGCACCCACTTTGAGAACCAGTGATATTGTACTTAGGCCAGTAGGCAGGCCTACATTAGCTGACTGTCATGTCGTCTAAAGCAAGTTTATTTAGGGTGGCCCATAACGGCTTAGGATTTTTAAAAACCATTTAAGATCACAAATTATATTGCGACCAAAGGTCGCAATATAGAATCGTGCATTTCCCGTCTGTGTGTGTTGGTTGGTTGGTTGGTTGGTCGGGGTGAGAGAGCACGTGACATCGTCAGGGATGGAGCTTGTGTATATATGGTGATTTTCGGTGTGCCAGTACAGTGACAGTACAGTACAGTACAGTACAGTATAGGGTACAGTAGAGGGACCCCTACACAATTTACAATTTACAATTTAGGCATTTAGCAGACGCTCTTAATCCAGAGCGATTTACATTAAGCAAGAACAAAAAGAATGGGAATACATCACATAAAAAGCATTTATCATGAAACATGCGTAAGCTAAGAAAGTAACAGTGGAATATCTATATAATGAAACTATACTATATATATTATACTATGCTATACATATGTACTATGACGTGCTATGACTACATACAATGCAATTATAGTGCTGTCTACATAACATGCTATAAGTCTGTATCAAATGCTATCTAAGTCTACAGAAATGCTATCTAAGGGGGTAGGGTAAGTGCTATGGGCCATGATGGAGTCTGAAAAGGTGGGTTTTCAGACTACGGCGGAAGATTGGGAGTGATGCTGCAGTTCTGACTGCAATGGGAAGTGCATTCCACAGTTTTGGAGCCAGAAGGGAGAAGAGTTTGGGACATGTGGAGCGTTGTCCCGGCGTTTTTAGTGAGGGTACTTCCAGCTTCCCTGCGTTGGCTGATCTGAGGGCGCGGGAGGGTTTGTAGGGTTCAATCATACTTGCAAGATATGGGGGAGCCATACCTTTGTGTTGCTTTGAATGCCAGCATCAGAGTTTTGTATTCTGTGCGGGCAGCGACCGGGAGCCAGTGGAGGGAGCGGAGCAGGGGGGAGACATGTGAGAATTTTGGCTGGTTGAAGACCAAGCGAGCTGCGGCATTTTGGATCAGTTGGAGAGGCATAAGTGCACATGCTGGTAGGCCAGTAAGGAGGGAGTTACAATAGTCGACACGGTAACTCTGTCATTTCTCAACCGTTTCGGACGCGGGGCAGCTCGCCACAATCGGGCCGGCACCCTGGGTGCATTCCTGTGGGTCAGTACAGTGACAGTACAGTACAATACAGTAGAGGGTACAGTAGAGGGACCCCCACACGGTAACTCTGTCATTTCTCAACTGTTTCGGACGCGGGGTGGCATGAGTCACCTCACTGGACGCAGTTGAAAATCCTTGTCCTTCAGCACGCTGGGCAAGACCTACGCAGAATCAGTTTTCATTCACCGTGAAAGAAACATGTGTTGTGATTGGTCGAAAAGATTGATGGATGATTCTGCCCGACACTTCCGCCGATACAGTCTCTGACGGTCTCTGACATGGAGCTAAATGTTTATTTGGCTGCCATTTTTGTTTTTTGCTTCCTCTTTTATTTTTTTAATTGCATGTGAATGTGTTTTTTTAGAATGTCAGGCAACTTCTCTTAACATCTTAAGCTAAAGTAACTTTGAAGATATATGGTGTCTTTGGGCTTAAACTTTTAGTTCTGTTCATTCCAATTAATATTTGACCTGTAGGTCATATTTCAATGACTTTGGACACACACAGACAATGTAATAAATGTTGGATCCATCTCATAAAAAATGGAAAGTCTTATCTTGGTCTTGTACTCAATAAGAGTGAGGGGCGTAATTCAATGCTTGGAAAATGTGCCTTAAAATGCCTCAAATTTAAATTTCCTTCCCATTGAAACACTGATTGGGCACTTTAAAATCATTGGGTAAAGTCTTGCCTGTAAGGACATTCTAAACATAATGAGAGAATTAAACATTTTCTCATTTTTAATCATATTCCATTCACTGTGCTTTCTCACCTGATTTATCTGTTCCTCACTCAATCTCACAATTTAAATTACTTGCATTTGCTTCACCATATTAAGCCTGTCTTGAGAGCTCAATATATTTTTTAAGTGTTCTGCAGAATCAATGTGGTCGAAAGAAGCCGTCCCTCTCAAGTTTTCATCCATATGAAGTACTAAAGTTCACTCTCTACTCATCACTCTCAGTTCTGACGCACAATAACGAATCTTTTTCAAAGTGACTTGGCAGAGGTGAAATAGAAAAAAGGATCACTGATGAGTCAAAGTGGACTGCTTCCTCTTCAGGACAACTTAGCTATTCAGTAAAGGCTAGCACACATTTATTTGGCTGTGGATGAAGTAGTGGGCCCCTCAGCTCTTCCAAAGCCACATTGCTACACATTCCTCTTTCGGTCCATTCCTCTGAAAATAAATTAAGTGGCTTGTGCTGTGCTGTCAGTGTCAGCACCATAGTCCACGTGCAAGCATGCTATTCCACTTGATGAAAATCCAAAGGTGAACTTCATGCACATTTGCCGCCAAAAGGAATTTTAGTTTTTAAGTGGGTCTGAACTTTAATATTTGGGGTACAATCTTGCCAGAACATGACTTAATGCAGCTGCTGACATCTATCTAAGTGGCGTATGACGTTGTTTAAATGGTCTTGAGCTCAGCCTAAATTCCACCATAATATACCTGCTGTGGGCCTTTGCCTCTGGGATATGAACAAATGGAGGCAGTGATTAAGATCACCCTGTGTGATTATTTTGGAGAAAGATATAGAACCCTGCACGGTTAAGGCTATTTCTAAGTAATAAATGAGGGTTTAGGGGTTGTCTTGGATTTCTTCTGCATGAGTTGAACCCATTAAGGTTTCAGTATCTGCTTTAAATTGTTGCTCAGTCAGGAGTGAATGTGGTGACACTACATTTGGCTCAGATTAGATGGTACAGTATGTGCTGTTTCCTGGCCCAGAATAGTTGAGGATGTGTTCCTCTTTTGACACAGGGAGTGACTTTCCTGCTCATTCTTGAGAATTTAGTTTGAGCTTTATTTTATCCTGGTGCTGATGTATCGTTTGTACTTTAGGAGAGAGTCAACAGGTCAAAATTGAGGGTCAACACTGGCATGTCTGAAGTAAAATCAGCAAAATTAGCATGTGCTTAAATTTACATTTATAATTCTTTTCAGATTTCTGAGATGATAGAATTGTGATGGATGATGATGGTCATGGAAGGGGAACCTTCCATGACCTAACCTTAAAGTAATCTAAGCAGCACACGCACACGCAGGGACTCATATAATAATCCTCAGTCATATAAGCAAAAAGATTGCCTGGGTGAAATCTTCTTGTGGTGTCAATATATTACAGAACATCAGATCCCTACTAGTGAATGTAGATGGCATCTTCAGAAATATTAGCATTTAAATGAGAAACAAATGTATAAAAGTTGTTATTCATCAAATGTCTGTTTAAGCTTTTTTAACTTTTTGTCATTGCTGAAAAAAGCAGATTTACAGGCTTGTAGATCTGCTATTTTTGGCATGCGACACCATCGTACGACGTATAAATTAAGCATTACTGTGGCTAGTGCTTTTGAGCAACAGTTTCCTCTGTTGTTTTTGGCCATATGTTGAGCCACATACATCCCAAATTCTGCAGGCCCTACATTACTTTACTGTCAGCCCCTGCCACCTCTCCAGGGAACCACAACCCACTATAGCCATGCAGCATATACTGTACAGTATGAGGCCATGTGAAGGAAACAACTTTTTATTTCCTTCCACCTTTCACACTTCAAATTGGGAAAGGAAAGAGGACCACGCAGGACTTGACCGAGCTGGATAAATAAACGTATGCCCCTGTGAGATTACTGGTGTGTGTGTGTGTGTGTGTGTGTGTGTGTGTGTGTGTGTGTGTGTGTGTGTGTGTGTGTGTGACTGTGTGTGTGTGTGGCACTGTGCGTGCGTACGTACAGTACGTGCGTGTATGGGCATGCAGAAGTACGTGCATGACTGTATGCATGCATGTCTGTGTGTGAATGCATGCACATGAGTGTGCATGTAGAGGAACAAGTGAGTTCATTCCTGCCAACCACTGGCCTACATCAACACTGAAATTATGCATAGGATAAACATTCAGTAATTGAATAAAATCACTAACTACACTTCAGCAACAGGAGCGGAAAAAAGAGAGGAAAAGTCTCTCCAACTCTCAATACACCTCTGTTCTCCAAGACAGGTTCTCTGTAGTGCTTTTTTTGGGCTGCTGCTGTGAAGTTAAGTGGTTAAATTTAAATAAAGAATCCATCTTCCAAAGGCTGAATGGTGATTTCATTCAGCCGATGACTGAATCTGATGAAAAGAAATAAGCACAACTTCATCCCATAGGTGGGTCATTTATGATTCATGCCTGGCATTCATCATCATGCTTCCTCCTGACACCAAGCGTTGTGGGAGGTTCTGTACTGCAGTGGAGTCCATGTTGTCCTGGCAGGACCCATGGGAAACATTATTACACCATGTGGAGGTTAGATACACACATAAAACAACTTGTGGTTAAAACAGCAACATTTCCTACTTCCTAGTTTTACATGGCCAAAGTATGTTGTCTGACTTGTCATTGGCTAATCTTTATTTATTTTAATGATTATTATTACTTTATTATCTTTATCAGTGTACCTCGGCACATTATTTGGGAAACACTGCAGTGTAGATGAATCCACAGGGAATCATAACTGTGGCAATCATAACAATAGACTCATAGGGCAGCATGAATATACTGTAACTGGTTAAAACATCTCTCACTGGGCTATTGTGTTGCCAACTGGCACTACTTTACTCCATGGTCACTTCCTGGGGATGCAAAAATGAACTCCTACTCCGCAAATCTTTTCTTTTTAATTCCCCCATGCCCTGCATGCCTTCCTAAAGAGCTGAGGTCATTACCTTATTTAATGAGCTCACACGCAAGCTCCACTCAAGTAAATGTATTGCCAGTTTCATATTAGTTCATTATTGTGACAGCTCAACACTTAAGCATCATTTCTCATACCTTGTTCGCTGCACTGATTTTCATTCAAAGTGCAGCATCAACAACACCTCTTTTCTGCAAGACGTATACATTTGACCTTTGGCATGTCTCACCGTGTCATTGTCCAAATGAGTAAATTAAATGTATTACTAATTATTTGTTAATATCTTAGCTGCTATAAGCAATATTTCTCAAAAGAATATATTATAATTTTTTGGTATTCAAAGTAAAATGCTCAAAAAAATGTAGTCTCTGTGACACATCTAGGGCCACAATCTGCATTCAAAGATGTTCCTAGAAGCTTTGTCATTGGTCGAAAAAACCCCGGTCAAAATGACCAATCAGGAAGTAGACAGGCACATCGACCAATGACAAAGCTTCTAGGAAAATCTTTGGATGCAGACTTCTGACCAACACTGTTTGGATTTCTAAGCAACACAATTTCCTCTATGAAATATTCATTATGTAAGGTTTTTTCGTTTTTCGTTCTGCTGAGAGTTGAATGGAATGGCTGAAAGCGATATTTCACTGAGGTACAACGTTTTCATTTTCCAGCTCACTCACTTCGACATGACTCCATGTTCTGTCAACATCTGACGTCAGCTGTGCCTGGATTTATTTTAATGTTGAAGCTACCACAAATTTACTTATAAGAAACAGCACTGACATTTGATTCATCTGCTCATCTGTAAAATTGTGATTTAAAGTATAATTGTTCAGACTGGAGGACCCAGGATTAAATAAGTCTAGTGTTTTACAGCATCAAATTTTCCAAGCCTGACATCCAAACCAGCGCCTTGAAGAGTTGCCAGAGGTTGAAGGTTATCTCTAGAGCACTGCATGGGAACTAACCAATTGAGACTCTTTCCCCATCTTCTATTGTTGCTGCAGGGATGGGGTACTCCCTTCCTCTCTCAGAGGCCCAATTCCTACCCAGACTACCCATGGAATGTGAACCTGACGAAGCTACAGTAGCCTGACTCATTGTTCTTTGATTAAGATTCGTGTTGCAACTCTGGGGGAGCCTGGGATCGAACTGTTCCCAATCGGCTGCTCTACCTCCTGAGCCACTGCCGCCGTGGTGCTAACAAAAACTCTAATTGCTACTAGACATTAAGTTATGCAACATCTGCATTCTGGCTGTGGCGGCTCTTTGGATGGTTGAGTCACACACACACACACACACACACACACACACACACACACACACACACACACACACACACACACACACACACACACACACACACACACACACACACACACACACACACACACACACACACACACACACACACACACACACACACACACACACACACACACACGAAACAGTATCCTGAAACCATTGGTTTCTTTCACTTGAGAGCACTGACTCATGTGATCTTTCTGCTGCCGAGGTGCAAGGGAACCATTAACAATAATTAATGGCCTGGACGAAAGAACATGCATTTCAACATCACCCATGCCTCCCTTAGGAAAATGACCGATGATGAGCAACAAGAATCGGCAACTCAATCACCTTCAACATCATCTCCATTATTATGTGCATGATCAGTGAATATGCACTTTGATGTACTTGAAGAATAATTGTTGAGCAGTGAGAACAGCAGTATAATTGCCCCACATTGCCTTTGGCAGTTTAGGTACGTAGACAGGGATGTGCACTCATACATACCTGCTTGGGAGTTCTGAGGGTGACAGGAGACTTAGTAGACTTAGTAACATTGTGTTTCTAAATGCAGAAATAAGCTTTCGCCTCTGTTGCAGGTACTTGTGTTGTCTGCCGTAGTGCTGGAGGCGCTGTGGGCCCTGCATGTCTGGGCTCCTCTGCCTCTCGGTGTGTAGACTAAACAGCGCCAGCACTAAAGCCCATGGCAACTCATGGTTTTCATGTGAATGAAGCAATGTGTCGCCATCACTGAATGACCAATCTAAATGTATCAACTTGATTTATGCTCAGCCACTGTCTCCGATATCAAAAACTGAAAAATAGAACATTACATGGTCTATATTTTTCCATATAAACACGTTCTGGGTTGAATTTGGGTGTGCGCTGAAAAGCACTTTGATTAAATGATGTCATGGGAGGGATTCCTAACATATAATTCAGTATTGGGTTGAACATTATGTGCCCCTGGATGTTTCCAATAAAAGTACATTTTATATTTGAAGCTAGAGAGGCAACACACTCTCAGTGAGATTCATATTTATAATAGATGTGATTATTAGAACAAGACTGTTTCACTGGCCACAACACCTAAGAAACACATAGCCTATGTGAAGAACCGATTTGCTGAGAATTATCAATTATGTGTGTACAATGTGTACATTGTTGAGTTTCAAGTCAAGTTTCAAGTCTATGTGGAAAAACATGTCAAGTCAAGTCGGAATAATTAAATCACAAGTCGAGACCAGTGTTGGTTGAATATCATAACATTATACTGCTAGATAGACAGGTGTGCATGTAACAGTGACCTTTTGACAATATATCTTTCCACTCCAGAGGTTCGAAACATTTTCATAACCAAAGTTCTCATGTCAAGAGAAACCAAGTCAAGTAAGTATATACTCTTGTGACCTTACTATTGTGAGCCAATAGTGTTTTTAGCAGAGCTGATTACATTTCTTTCAGAAGTAAAGAAATGATTAGCCGAGTGGTGCACCGTAGGAAACAGTTGGAAAAGAAATAATTCTCAGATGTCTTTCAAGGCACTGTACATGCTACAGATCTTTTACCCAGGTGACAAAGCCATACAAAGTTTGTATGTAACTCTAATGATTTTAAGTGCCGAGTGCCAGAACCTGTTACTTAAATCCTAAAGATTATCAGTCTTGTTTCATAATAGGTTTAACTAAATGACAACAGCATCAAATAGTATTCATCACATTGCACCACATTTTAACTGTTAGCATTCAGACACAGCTGGATTTCTGTCCTTGCATGAACCACTTTGTGATCTCGATCTGTTCATATTCCCCATTGGCAGTGTAATCTCAGTGACTCTTTACAGTGCAGCTCTGCTGTTAACATCAGACGTTAGCTCAAGGCACCATATTTACAAAGAGTTTAAATTAATATGAGTCACAGTATGGGGGGAAAAATGAAAAAGAAAAAAACACCCACCCCACTACCACAACTATAAAATATACTTTCCTTGTACCATAAAAAGTGGTATCTTGTTTTGCATGAGGAAAACAGCAGTATATATGTAATTATGGCATATAGTGTGAGGGCATGTTGAGGACAATACATTTGTATTTGCATTATTATATGCACGTTACCCAGTCGGAAGGTTGCCAGGTCATGAAATAGGCCACAGATGGAATGCATTCATAAACACTATTGCCTTCCAAGGGTGTATCCATTCCTATTTGTTCTCCCCAGGCAAATCTGATTTATTTTAAAACTGTTGTGTGACAGGAAAAGAACACTTAATGTTTATAAACCACCCTATTCTGCACTGTGAAGGGTGTCCCCAGTGCATAATTTTATTAGACAATAAGATGAAAACAGTACAGGGTACACATTTGGTCCAAAAGGACACCACCGAAGAAAGACCTTGCGGTCTTGTTTCCATTGTGCATTCATTCAATAACAACAATTTCGAGTGACCATTTAAGTCATGAGTGATGTGCCTAACGTTTCATGGTTAGGCATTTAAGACTCAATGGTTCTCATTGAAGAGGATCACTGTTGTTTGTATTAGAGGTTTGATTCTCTGCCCAGACCTGAGAAATGTCCGGCCTGGCGGGTTGGGCCGGCCAGGTATGAATTTCCCTCCAGTATAAATAATAAGAATTGTATTGATTACACAGACAGGGGAAATCCTCATTAGACAGTCTGCTTTGGAAAACCCCCGTGGTAGCAACTTGACTGCACTGCACAATCGGTATGGTATTAAACAAGAGCTCAAAACTGTAGAGAGAGAGAGAGAGAGAGAGAGAGAGAGAGGCTGCGTGTATAATGACAATTCAGATCATAGGTTTCACTAGGTTTATCCTTTGTGACAGGAATTTAGGCTATTCAGTAAGATCCCGCATATTTATTCAGAACAGATTTTTGTCATCCAAACAGCTCTGTACGTTTTCAGTACATTGGAAAGCACAGAATGACACTTATGTTTACAGCCCCGCCCCTCTGAAAAGACATGGATAACAGCTGATAGCTGCCGTTATGATTCATTTTCAAATGGAAAAAAGCTGTGTATTTAGTGTAGTAAATAACTCAATTATTGTTATACTTAAATTATAAACAGCAGTGACAACACACAGAAATGTATGGAAACCTGGAGTGGCCATGGAGAGAGATATATTTTTAATGCTAATTGGAGATCTCAAATTACTATTTCAAGATCTCGTAAGTCGAGATCTCGAATCTAACCATAAATGCACCATGTCTCTGTCTGTACGTACGTCTGTAATGCACGTAACTCGACACACGCGTCCACACCCCCACATGGAGTGCAGTGCCCGGTGTCGAGGGCACAAAGCAATTCTGTTGATTTCACCTGAGTCTTGAGATGCAGGCCAATGGCATTCTTAGAGCTCAACTGTTGCTTCCAGCCTTTGTGTTTATTGGCTGCATGCATTGTAAAGGTACAGCAACAGGAAATTACCCTCCACAGTTAAGTGTCAGCAAATATCTCTGGGGCACAGAACTCTCTAATAAGAAAGGATGAAAGAAATGCTAAAGAAAGAGGGGTACCTGGATAATAGCTATGGTCATCCAGGGAGGTCTTTTACTGTATGGCCACAAAAGCTTGTTCTTATATTAAGAACTCACCTGGAGGGATACATACGACTCTGGGGGCCTATTAACCTGCATGCATTTCAATAGACGTGTGCAATTAGGACATGTCCTACTTAACAGCTGAGAATGGTTAATGGGGGGGATCTATTAACTCTTTTCAACTACAAGAAGTAAACAAGCCATGCCGTGAGACATGTGCTTGGTTTCAGATGGTTACAGCCCCCCCTAAAATTGACACAGTGGAAATATTTTTTTAAAATATTTGGATTGGGTCATGAGGCTTCTGCTTATACTATGCCATGCTCCTATATGCCTCTGGCCAATGTAAATTTGCATCTAAGTTACCATGGGAAAGGGATTTAGGACTTACAATTTCAGATGGTGATTGGGTTCAAATTCTTAGGAATGGAAAGAAAATGTCAAGAGAACTACGTAGAAGGTTGATTCAATTCAAAATTATAAATAGAATATATTGGACACCATCAAGACTGTTTAGAGTCGGCCTGACTGATGGTCCTGAATGCTGGAGGTGTCAGGACAGAGACGGTACACTTTTATACATGCTTTGGGGTTGTCCCAAAATTCAGGACTATTGGACTGCTATACATGAAAGACTGGAGAAAATAACAGGCCTACACATTCCTTTCTCACCCAGTCTGTTCATTCTGGGGCATCCTGCCACATATTGAGGAATGTTGCTCCTCCTTTACTTTAGCTGAATGGATACAAACTGCATTTATGTCAGGTATAGGAGGCTATTGGTCAAGGACTGGAAGGCTCCATCTGCACCTGCACCGTCCCTCTGGGATGCCTCGATGGGACAATTGGCCGCTTACGAGCGACTGTCATACAGGCTGCTTAATAGGACGGACGGTTATGACTTAAAATGGGGATATTATCACATGCACGTATCTGGACTCCGATATCGTGAGTGAGCTGAGTGAGCTCTGAACGGGCTACATCTTTGGAGAAATACACTACCAGACTCGATGTCTGGAATTGGGGCTGGGGTATACTTCTGTGCAACTTTGTTTCATTGTCGTTTTGTTTTTTCACAGAACTTAACAGGTTCTGGAAAGTTATATGGAAGGTTCTCGGTTACCCTATACGTAGTCTCTCTCGGGACAGACTGTTGACTCCGTCAATATTCAAAGGAAAAGAGGGTGCTGTTTTTCCTTAATTGTTTGATGATGGGTTCTCAGATTGCCCTATACGTAAAAAGAGCCATAAATTGGAGGGGGGGAAGTGAGTGGTAACGCGCGTCACCTGCACAGTAGATGTCTCCTAACCTAGACAGAGAATGAGGGATGAGACAGTGAATGAGGGATGAGACAGAGACTGAGGGACAGCACCGTGGATCAGATAATCCCCCTATGCCAGCTGCCTGCATTCAGGTATTAGCAGGTACAGTACGTAGCCCTGACAGAGGTCTGGAGAGTGACACATACAAGCTCACTCACTAGAGAAGAGAGAGAGAGAGAGAGAGATAAGCGAGCGGGAGATAAAACTAAGAGACATTGCAGTGTCTCACAACAAAGGAACTGAGAGACAGTCACCTGAAGTAAAAGTATTGGAAATACTCAAGTGTAGTACAAATACCTCAAAATTGTACTAATACAGTACTTAAGTAAGTGTACTTAGTTTACTTTCCACCACTGGCCGTGACTGCATCTTTGTTTTTGTTAAGCACACAGTTGCTCACTGCACAAATGTTCGCAATCCTTACATCAGCAGGCAATATGGCAATATAATCACTAATAGCACAGCAAATAACAACTATATTTGGACATATTTGGAGTTAATTTGTTTTTCTCACTCACTCACGCAAAACTTTGGTGCATGTTCAGCTAAATTCTATCAATAAGAAAGTTGTGATCAGTGGAGCGTCTACTTCCCTGTCTGTCTGGAGAAACAGATGTGAGATGACATGTAGTGACATTAATATTATTATTAAATGTATGAAAAGGCACGGGTCAATGTGGGGAACGAATATAATTACTAGGTAACCAAAGAAAGGTATGGCACCCCCATATCATCCAAGTTTAATCGAACCCTACAAACCCTCCCGCGCGCTCAGATCAGCCAACGTAGGGAATCTGGAAGTACCTTCACTAAAAACGCTGGGACAACGCTCCACACGTCCCAAACTCTTCACCCTGCTGGCTCCAAAACTATGGAATGCACTTCCCATTGCAATCAGAACTGCAGACTCACTCCCAATCTTTCGCTGTAATATGAAAACCCACCTCTTCAGACTCGATCTTAGCCCGTAGCACTTGCCGTAGCACTTGCCCTAGCCCCGACAACCTTACAGGTGTATGCAAACTGGCAAAGGCTCAACTTATGTAACTTAGATAGCATTTCATATAGACATAGCACAATATAGTATATAGTTTCATTATATAGATATTCCACGGTTCTTAACTTATGTATGATTCATGATGACTTTTTTATGTATACGATAATGTATTACCATGTTTTTTGTTCTTGCTTACTGTAAATCGCTCTGGATTAAGAACATCTGCTAAATGCCTAAATTGTAAATTGTAGGTAATTAGTAATAAACTAATTATGGTACAACTAGAATGACTGAATGAAGTCTGTATGGAGACACATCATTGAACAGTAAACTTAGGTAGAGTGTGCATGTTGTTATCATCACTATAGGACCAACATGATGTTATATTTGGCTATAACATAGCCAAATTAATGTCCAACGCATATAGACGTAGCATCGACCAGCAGGGGTAGACTGGAAACAAAAGCCTGATCATGGGAATGTGACAGTGGCCCTCATATACTATAGTTATGACAAAGCCAAAGGAAACCACATCAACGGGTCAGTCAATAATAATATATACGTACAGTACATGCACATGAATTGCTCCAGCATCATAGTAGTGAATTGCACACCAACAATGGTGACCTATTGAAATATGTGACTCCAGTGGTTGTTGTTTTAATTTGCATCAAGAACACTCTGATCCAGTGCCCATAAAATTGAAACCATGCACCCTGTTCACTGTAGTAGTAGCCTACGTCACCACTTTTGGTGTGTAATTATAATTATTGACCATAAATCCTTAGGCACCGAATGTCTGTTTTCTCCCTGTCTGTCAGCTGTCTGGTCAAAAGCAGGTGCTGGCTCAAGCCATACATGACACGGACAGTGGTAGCTTACTAAACGGGGGCAACCGAGCCCAGGCGCAGGGGTCCCTAAGTCAGAGAGAATTGTCGCTGGTATTAACCTTGAATTTCTTGTCAAGGGGCTTTCGGTAGTTATTAACGTCAATAATAGTGTTCATATGAAGAAAAGAAAAGGTTTCTAAACACATTCACTATGCTGATAATAACGGTGTACTTCACCAGCCTGTCCACCATTGTCAGGATTGTTGTTTATATTTTTATTCTGTTTTTTTATTCAGACTTGCTTGTGTTTAATCCAATAATCCAATAATGACAGACACTAGATTAGACTCTGGACACAATATAGGCTGTGACCATGAAAATAAATCAACCCCACCACAATCTTCTCAACATACTGTGTAAACACCTCAGAAATGACTGATGGAAGCTTTGACCATTCTGGGCTGGTGTATAGTGAAAAGCATTTGGAGAAGGACTATTTGACGATAAGCAAACCTGCATCTTCCATGTTGTCACATATGGGGCTACATGCATCACAAACAACTGAAGATGTAACTGAATGTGTAATGTTTATAACTACACGGATTAAATATTAATGAGTTGCATACTAGTATTCCAATATTTCACTGCATTTGATATTTCCTTCACCAAGTCCACACAATCGTACACATAGACGATCGGGGCTTCATGTGTACATTAAATTATGAAGGCTCCCAGATGAAATTATGCACGCACGCTTACACCTTAAAATGCCTCAATAATTCAAAATCCAAGGTTTCGGTGGCTGATTCTTCTGTTTTTATCTGCTATTCCTTTTGCTTGCCATGTCTCTGGGGGGAAACGGCACCAGACAGGGGAATCTCATTGTGTTTTATTCATTTTCCCATCTCCCATCTGCTTGTCAGGTTTCCTTGTAACCTGCCATGTCCAAAGATTTCAATGTTCCCACACTATAATGGTCTTAAAGCTGCTATAAGCAATAATATGTCAATTTATTTTTAATTTTTTTGTATTCAGACAGCCAGCAATGAGGGTTAGGGTTACGCTCCCAAAAATAATTTTGTCTCTGTGACACATCTAGGGGCCACAAACTGCATTCAAAGATGTTCCTAGAAGCTTTGACATTGGTCGGAAAAACAAAAACCTGGTTGTACACTATATTCCAGTCATGTTTACCCTGTAATTTCCCTGTCAGACCATCATGGTCTGACAGATTCTTGTGATGAAAACAGCAGGAAACCACAAGAGTGAATCACAGGTAGTGTAAAGGAGTCTATTATGTTCATGAAGAACTGAGGGGAATTCTTCACATGGAAGTTAAACTACTAAAACTACTACTTAGTGATAGTTGATTAAATGCTCTCTAGACCAGGCAAGACAGAGTGGACTGTGTGTAGGTTGTTTTGTTTTTGTTGCATCATTCTAATCGTTGTTGTTTTTGTTTTGTTTGTATGCGTGTATAGTAAATTGAAAAAATTGTATGGTAAAGTAAAATGTACTATTACTATACTTGAGTATGTATGGCACACACTGAAGTGGACAGCTGGAATAATTATACAATAATCTAATACTCAGCTGCAATAGTCCGTAACCACTACAGGTCTCATATGAAGCATATGGCTGTATATGAATTATTGTGTTGGGCTCTGGATACTGCATCACCTTATGTAGGTGAGAAACTAATTAATAGGTTCTGCAGAGATAATTCATCACCCGATACTGGAATGCAAGAATACTATTTTAGAATAATGTGTTTGTATGAGAAGTAGATTGTATGACATTGGATCGTGGTTTTGTTTTATTTGAATTAATTTGCCAAATTAAAATTGAGATTGAAATTACTGCAGACATAGCCAGATATGATTACTGTATACATTCTGCAACATGCTGTGCTACAACTACATTACCAAATCAAAGCTAACTGAAAATGTAATATTAGAACATCTGTTCTTCTCAAGGATGTCGCAGCCTCCTAAAGGAAACAACTACCAGCTAAAATGTTATGATCTAAGCATGTAATTGACTAAAAGATGATACAATTCAATAACCACAAGCTTTTTTTACAGCGAGGGAGAACATTTCTACGTCCCATATGAGATTTTTCCACACAAGGAATGCATGCACCTTGTGTCCCATAAAAAAGGTGTATCAAAAGCAGAGACATGGATCCTCCAAATTGAACGATATGGTTGTCCAATATCAACACAATAAATATCTGAGGCATGGAATGCCAAGCAAGCAAAGGCAAACCGTTGGGTTCTCACTGTTCTTTCACTTCATAGCTCTCCTATTAAAAGATAATTTACAGCCCAGCAGGTCTCTGCCATGAAATGTTATTATTCAGCGCCCTGCCATCTCAAAGAAAACATTTAGCCTACCCTTACCACGAGTGTACGTGGCCCAGAGCAGTGTGTGTGTGTGTGTGTGTGTGTGTGTGTGTGTGTGTGTGTGTGTGTGTGTGTGTGTGTGTGTGTGTGTGTGTGTGTGAGCGCGTGCGTGCGTGCGTGCGTGCGTGCGTGCGTGCGTGCGTGCGTGCGTGCGTGCGTGCGTGTGTGCGTGCGTGCGTGTGAGAGAGAGAGAGAGAGAGAGTCAGAGGGGGAGGGGTGAACACATATAAAATATAGGTGTGATGCAATGCAAATGACTAATGGCAATTTATTTACAGTTCCAGTATTGGTTATACAATATAAAGGACCATAAAGGACAATTATATAGCTTATGTTATATTTTAGATAGCCTACTGTATATATTTCTATGTGATGAATGATGATGACATAATAATGAAACTGAAGGCAATTATTCTGTCTCTGTTTCTTTATAAAAATACAATCTTTAGAAAAAGTATGGTAATGAAACATAATATGTATGATGACACAATACAAATTTGCATATTAAACAACAATGTCTTTCCATGCTTCTGCAATCCAAACTGTATTTACTTCTACTATACAACCTCACGATCAAATTAGAGTTTGACTTTTCTCTACTGTTCGAAAATAAATAATGAATACGTCAGTTGGCAAACATACCTGTGGCGTAAGAAGCAAACTACGAGATAATAATAATAATATTACATGGAGATAAGTATCAGGGGACCAAGGAAAGACTCCTTCAGGTACTAATAAGATTCTGCCATCTGGTCGCTAGAGCCACAGATGTTGGCATTTGATAGCATCTCAATCAGCAAGGCATCGCTTACTACTTGGCAGTGTTATGGAGTGACAGATAATCACCCCATTGTCCTGTATTCAGGTCCTGCCACTGTTCAGTCAGTCGGGCTGGGAACAGACACCCAGCAGGCCAGCAGTGACCCTTAATGAAATACTGTATTCCAGTGTCCCTCTCCTATAGCTATGTGGCTGTGTGGTATTCAGTGCAGGTGGGATGCTGAGTGACATCCACTTTCATCTCAGGGCCACACCTGCCCTTTTTATGGGACTCAGCTTCAGGTATAAAGACCATAAACAAAGATATGAGGATCTTATAATCTCCTAGCTCTTTAGTGACAACACATATCATCATCTGGCTGTCCAAGTATACGAGATCATAGGTATTTTCGCCCAAGGTGAACTGTTGAGACTGTGGGAAACAGGACATGAAGAGATCAACGTTCAGCCTGCTTTTTCTTTTCTTTTGTTTATCTCTGCCAGGCCGGAATGGCGAAGGTTGGGGATTATGTATTTGCGCCACGACCATACAGTACGTTGTACGATAAAAACGCTAAGTGGTACACATTATCTCTGTAGTCATGAGATCAAGACTTATCTGTCAGATTATTCAGATTTCATTCTGATTGACTACAACTGGCGTCCAAAGTTGAAAGGAGTGTCCCACTTTGCAAATCATGAAACTTTACACGCACATTCTCACTAGGCATAGGAAGTTCAAATCAGCCTCATGGTGACTCTTGATGACTAATGGCCGTACAATCAAAAGCACATTTTGCAGGGATGCAACTCCCCATAGCTATATAGGGCATAGGCCATGTCGATTTGTACCTGACAGAGTGTCCGGCATTTTGTGTGTGTGTGTATGTGTGTGTGTGTGTGTGTGCAAGCAGTTAGCGAGGTAATGCTCAGTTTCAGCCATTATAGGAAGCCACTCAATTTGGAGGAGACGTTGTTTCCTTTATCCATGATTTATGTCTGCTGCCCTGTGTCCGGTCCATGCATGTTGTAACTTGTACTTCTCATTATGTGGACATAAATAAACATTTCAAATGTGTGTGTGTGTGTGTGTGTGTGTGTGTGTGTGTGTGTGTGTGTGTGTGTGTGTGTGTGTGTGTGTGTGTGTGTGTGTGTGTGTGTGTGTGTGTGTGTGTGCAACTGTGCATGCGTGTGCGAAGCGGGTAGGCAACACAGCCTGCCTGAGATCTGCACCCTTCCCTTTTCCCATCTGCCAATTCAGCCAATCCGTAACGTCCTCCCTGTCCCTGTACTGCTGATCCCTACAGGTGGTCATGCATGTGTCTCCTCCGATACACATGAAGTCACTACCAGACACTTCGTTTCACCTGAAGAGTCTCACCTAGTTTCTCTCCCCACTGAACAGGCTGACCAACCCTGAGGAGTCGGTATTGCAGCGACAGAGATCGCCCTGCCTTGCTATCCACCGTCAACTACGGCCAACTGTGTTCACTGGAGTGCCTGGCTAAGACGGACGCACAGCAGGTTTATCAACCAATATGTATAGCACCTTATTGCATTGTAATATACAAAATGTTCTATTATGTATAGTTGTGTATAATTCCAATGCAGCATATCAAAAATAAATAGTCCTATTCAGGATTCCCACCCGCAGGATAAAGTAACCGCACACATTCTTAAATGATAGCTTCATTCCATGTGTGCGTTACAAAAGACTAATAAGATGTTTCACAAGAACGCATCATCAGATTCATCACTCATTTCAACTCAAAAACACTGGCCACAGATCTAGGTACAGAGATATGAAGCGATATTGCATTGATTTATGGACCCGTTGCATGACTGCTAATAGCACATGAATTATCACAGTCTCTGGGGCAATGCAGGAAAGCTAAGTGTCATGCCCTGTCACGCCCATATGCACACACACATACAGCGTGACATGCCTTCCCACGCCCTGTGCCCAGTGTCGACATGCACATTACAGTGTTTTGTCAGAGTCACTTAAAGGCAGAAGACAGCTGTGGTCCAGCGGCTCAGTGTAGCCTGGTAACATGACCAATTGGCCCCCACACGCACACACTGACATAAGGTGGAGATAAATAACACTGTGGGGTTGAGGGTGAATGGATTTATTCCTTCATGAGTCAACTTTTTCACTGTGGCTATTGGATACCTTTACACTGATGGTCTAATAAACCAGTAACAGAATTGACTACATTTTGTACTCAAGATCAAGATTATTATAGTAACAAAAAAAAGAATGAAAAAGAATAACAATTATTCAGCCATTAACTTGTGTCACTGCACCATAGGGTGCACTGCTGGTGCACCTACTTTGAGAAACACTGATATAGACGCACTCACGCACGGCCAAGCTAGATGCACCACGGTCGATTTAAATCCATAGGCTCCATGGTGGAGGAGGTACTTGACTCCTGTGCCACCCGATATTCACTAATATACTGTAACGATATCGATGTGTGTATATCGAGTATAGGGCCCAAGAGAGGGCAGTCAGTGTGATGATGCACGAGTGAAAACTAGCCGACACCAACTCAGGACTCCTGGACCGTGGCCTTCCACTCCCTCCTCTCTAGCATCAGGTTCTAAAACTCTGCGGTAACAGCAGAGCTTAGCGTTACACTAGCATTAAAGCTAGCGTTACGCCTCATCCTTCTCTCTCTGATCTGGGCCGTGATCCACATGAGGCCTCCTTAGAGGACAACATTTCTGATGTGTTTACATCAAGTGCCATTATTTGGTAGCATTATTGTGTACACGCCATCCAGGGCCTTTTCCTGCTGTACTGTGAGTGTCCATAACTCGGCCCCACAGAAGGACAGATTCCACTGTAGCATGTGAACAGCCACCGCTTGAGGTCATCACACTTTAAGTCCTTCACCCAGGACAAAGAGTTGACTGAAGAGAGCTTGCGAAATGTTATGTTTTGAATAGCTGCAATCAAAATACAGTGTACAACTGTACACGCCAAGACATTTTTTAAACTGCATTATGTTCCACAATGGATATGTAGTTCTTACCACTTGTCACATTCAACAATTTTAATTAAGGTACTTGAAAATTTTATTTTTTTACCGATAGCAGTGTCTATCAGTCCCTCCTGGTACAAACAATTAACACCACTACTTACTTAACACACTGAGGAAGGCTTGACACCAAAATCTTGACTGAGTGGGCTAGATGGTCCGGTTGAGGGGGTGACCCTCACACCCCCTGTGACTGCCTTAAGGGCTTTTCAGATGGGAAGCGACTGACGCGCCTTGGTAATTCGGCGGGCGATTACTTTAGACATGCAGAGAAGTTGAGGGGCGTTGACCCAAACGAGTGCGGTCGCGTTAAATTGTAACATCCAGTCTATGTGTCCCTGAGAAAGAAACCCCTAACTGCTCCCCTTATTGATATCCATATTAATATCAATTCCTCACTGTTAGGATGGGGTAAACACAGGCTCAGAGGACGGATTTCACACATAATGTGTAAATGTAGTCACAAACACCCCAACAACATATCACAATTCAAAACCTACGGGGAATTGTCAGTCACTGATGATCATGGACATTTTTGGGCCGATGTCTGCTTGGTGTGTCAGGGCCCTAACCTAATGGACAAGGATCGTTAGGGGAGTGTCAGCATAGAAGGGGAAGGTGTGACCTTGTAACCCATAGCATAGGTCATTGTTGAAAGCTTTCATTAACGAAGTCTGCTGGCTAGCAATGCTGGCCTTGAGGTGTCTGCTGACCTGCCTGTCATATTTCTGCTGTCCAGGGGCCAATAGTTTGGCCACTAGCAAGACGCCCAGGAGACAGATACAAAATGCAAGACTAATCAATTATGGTATGCTAATAATTTATCAATTATAAGTGCGGAACGATACATCTGAAGTGAACGCACACACGCACGGACACACGCACACTTTATATAAATATAACCTTTGATATTGCATAACACAACAAAATATATCTCTTTCTGTACACAGTAGCAAATTGCCAACTACAATTCATTACATGATAGACTACTGCTGCTGCATGTTTTGTACTAGGTAAACAAACATAGTATCATAGCACCAGACCATGCATGTGACTCTGTACAGTACCATGAAACATGTTTGCCTGTGGTGTTGTACAAACGTACCATACCGCACATGCCATAGTTTCTAACTGCTTTTACAGAGGTGTGTTATCGCTGTTCATCGCATGGCTAAGATAAAAACCCTCATTATGTATGGCAGATGACAGGTGATAGATTTAATACGATACTTAACACAACCCTGTCATCCATCATTTGTCACCTTAGAAGGGAAGACAACCTTGAAAACATCCAAATTAAAATGAAAATCAATGACTTGCACAATGCACGGGTGGTTTTATATTTTACATTTACATTTTCCTCTGTGGAATTTCAGAATTTTGCAGGAACAGAGAAATGTAATAAAAATATTCAACATATTTTGATCAAGCTGTCAAGATGGAGCATGTAATTATGGGGAAAACATGTTTTTTATTGACAGATAAAGATGCCTCCAGCATGAAGACTGTAACATTTGGAACAAGGTCAGGTCATAGCAGATAGTAATCTCAGGTCTGCTGTCTAAACAGGCACTTCTCTCTGACCCCATGCCCTGTCTCTTCAAGCATGTCTGTAATTACTTTGACCAGCCGAGATTGACTGGAGCCCTGTCCCTCTGCACACTTCAAAGGACACACACTTACTCAATTCTGTAGACAAAAAATACAGATGTTGCGTTTCAGCTTATAACACCTCCAAATGGGTTCAAATTCCTAAAAACACTTTTCAAGTTTTCTCAAACTTTTCTGAAAATGCCACCTTCACTTTTCACACTTAAAAAGGTCAAAAACAGACAATAAGGCATGTTGATAAAATATGATAAACACATTATATCTAATGTTTATTAATAACTCAACCAGGGGAATCTGTGAATCTGAAGTCACATCCTATCTCAAAACACTACTTAATCAGTTGTTTGATGTTCCAAACAAGCCTAAACGTAGCTAACTTTCGCTTATGACAGGGCCATTATCACCAGGCTTAGAGTGAGCCTTGTTCAAAGAAGTATGGATTAGATTTAGAGGATCATTAAAAGAAACAAGCTGATGTCATCTCAACTCACTTGTGTGGCAGAGGGCACAGACTTACATTGGCCCATAATCCTCTTCCCCAATAAACTCCATCCTTGATCCACAAGGAAACAAACACTGCACACTGCAGATACTGTAGTTTTACTGCATTGGTTGTACGTTGCATTTCAGTCAGGACAACTCATGAATGAATAGAATATACATTTACCGAATATGAAATGAGCAATATATTTATTATGGTTTGGCAATGAATTTGGATGTGTTTTTAGCTACTCTGATAAAGCACATCTCCCAACCACAGGGACTCTGAATCCCATGTACATAAACAGCAGATTCAAAACGACAGGTGTAACACTGTCATGTTACAATTACACCTTCATAATCACAGTGAGTTAACTACTTAACCCTATCAACCATATTATGGGGCTAACATCCAGTGAAAATAGCAGATCTACAAACTCACTGTCTATGCAGGGACAGAGGTCCATGAGTAGACATCGTCTTGTGTTCTGACCACAACATTCAATCAACAATCACAAATGACGGTGGTTCAGTGTCAAGTGTCAAGTCAAGGTCATTGATCAATGATCTCACAAAAGGAAATGAAATGGGGTGGGAGGGATCTCTGTAGTTCAGAGAGCAGTTTTCAGGCTTAACACGAGACAAGGTTTCACCATCACTTTGGACACTTTGGATGATGAACAGCAGGATATGGTTTCTCTCTGGCTGGCTGACTGTGCCACCCCCCCCCCCCCCACACACACACACACACACACACACACACACACACTCACTTCCTTAGGAAAGACACGTTTTTGATTAGGACGAGGTACAGCAATAAGTGAAGACTTGTGCAAGCACTTCTTCTGTCTCGTATAGCAAAGGCCTCCACCTGGATGCAATCATTTCATTAAACCCATGACAAAAAGGCAGCAGGCATTATGCACTCTTGAAGGTAAAAAAAACAACATACAGTTGATAACAGCATGATACAGATATGCGGTAAAGGTGCATGGGAACTGAATAACTGATTATTAGCATTTCCACATAGGTTCATCCAGTAGAGGCTTCTGAATTGCAATCATGAATGCATGTAATCTAAAGCCGTTGATAAGCTGTTGAACGATAACGTCATTGTATTTGAATCGGAACAACAGAGAGAGGGGAAATTGGAACAAGCCACTTTCTCCCAGAATAAATAGTTTTACAGACGCAATTTAATGCCTCTAGTAAATTACAGTATTACCCCCTTACTAAATCTTCTGCTGATAGGGTGCCTTTATCCCTGCTTCCCTAAAGAAACAGAAACACATGTAGGAAAATACGACCACTGGCTGAAAACCACAAGCTGATTAGGAAATGGAGATGAATGACAACATAAGCACTTTGAAAACCCATAAATGGACACTTTGCATTCAGAATCTCTGTTGGGTGAAGTGAAAGGTGGAGGACAGGCTCTGTGTGATCTGGAGCATTGGGTCCAATCCTTTCTAGCCAGCAGGGATTCAAAAGAGCTTTTTAAAGAAGTGAACTCTGGGAATGGGCCAGGTCACTGTGAGGGGACTGGTGGAAAAACTGCCATTATGTTCAAGGCCTGACCTAGCATTTAGATGAGTTTACTCCTGTAACCTATTTCCATTGAGAAAATAACAACCACCTGGAACATAGACCATAAAAAAGAATGTGACCCGTTTTGAAGCATATTTTTCAGCTATTTCAAATCCGCCATTTTTCTATATACGAAATGTTCAAAGTCGGTTGGTCGAATGGTGCTCGAGATACCTGAATAACAGACGTATAAAGATTTTGTGCATTTATTGCAATATTGAGTGGGGGAAGGACAAAGAAACTCTCTGAAGAGTGTTTAGTGGCTTGGGCCGGCCCCGAGCAACGCCACACCATCGTATCATGAAGTATAAATCAGGCTTAAAAGGGTTGACTTTTTCATATGAAAGCAAAAGGCTCTCCTGTTCTTTTTGGCTTGTTATATTGTGGTGGATATCACAGTTGAAACCCCTATGACCTTTGGCTCCAGTTCTTAGTGTTCCCTCCACAGACAAGGAGCAGAACTTGGCTGCTTTTAATGTAAGCTAGGAGAGGGTGAATGTACTGTGACAGGCCTTGTTCCCTGTTCTGCTACCCCTCTGCCTCTGCACACAGCCTAGACCTGTCAAGTGTAAGCGTCTGGTTTATGCGCACACGCACACATGCATGCACACACAAACAAGGCTGCACCCACACACATATGGTTGCATGCCTGCACAAACGCACGTGTGCACACACACGCACGCACACACATTTCCTCTAAACTAAATCATTCACTATCATCGTATACTAAATCTCTTTACTTCCTATGACATGCACCAGAGGTAATACTTACATAGGCATTTGCAAATGCAAGACTGTGTGAAGAAGTGTGTGTGTGTGTGTGTGTGTGTGTGTGTGTGTGTGTGTGTGTGTGTGTGTGTGTGTGTGTGTGTGTGTGTGTGTGTGTGTGTGTGTGCGCGAGCGTACATTTTTCTATGTATTTGATGTATTACCATGTTTTTGTTCTTACTTACTGTAAATCGCTCTGGATTAAGAGCGTCTGCTAAATTGTGTGTACGTGCATGTGTGTGTGCATTAATGTACATGTGTACTGTGTACAGTAAAAACATGTATGAGAGATAGAGAAATAGGTAGATGGACAAAAATAAAGACAACATGGTGTAGCAAAGTGTGAGTCCGCGTTCCTCACAAACTCAAAGGCTTCAGGTCAAGATGACTTTCTTAAAGTCCACTGGTACGTGAAATGTAAATTGAAAAGACAGGTCACAAGTGTTGGACCCTCATCATTCTCAGTCCTTATTATTCCACTTCCCATCACTTGAGTCAGTCTACCATGCAGAAATATGATTGGTTGACTGCGTGAGGCGTAATTGGATGCGCCCCAGTCTTCCCAGATGTGCCTCGATGTCCTGCAGCTCAAGCTGCTTGGCTCCAAACTGGGAGTACAGGACATGCTATCGTAACTATCATCTCCATTCTTATCGGTCAGGCATGCTCTGAACTGAAGGCAAAACAATTCTAGACTGAAGATGACTTGCGCTAGCGTATTTGAGAATGCTCCGCATGCAATGTACAGATACAACCACTCTGCATGTGTGCGTGGGTGTGCACACGCGCACGTGCGTGTGTGTGCATGTGCGCGTGTGTGTGTGTGTGTGTGTGTGTGTGAGTGGGGGGATCAAACAAAAACTACATGTGGTGGACCATTTTGTACTGCTTTGGTTTGGCCGTGTCTGAACAATGCAATATATTTTTATCAGAGTAATTCCAGTTCCATCAGACAAACAAGATAAAGCTGTCAGAAATTGGAAAGCGAGGAGGAGCTAGATCGACTTCCAGCTTCTTCAAAGTTGAAGCTGAACGTTTGGCAACTGCAGGTCGCCCTGCCTCTGATGTCATTTTACCATGTGCTTTAAGCCTCTGAGGCACATGGCTAATAACAGCTGGTTTGATGTAGATCTCATTTTATTGCTTGTGATTTCCTTATGATTGAGTGTTCAGAATTATGTCACGTTGTGTGGCCTCCAGAGAGTCCAAGCGCTCTCACTCAGAAGTGTGGAGTTACACCCAAATGAAACACAGGAGGAAGGTTGTCTGACTGGGCTTGGCAAGTGATAAGTAAAATTAAAACACTATTTAGACCCCTGTTAAATGCCATATCAACCCATTCAGCAAAGATGACATCACATCACAGAAATAATACCAACTTTAACTAAGCGATAACATTAGAGAAATGCTGTGCAATTCAAGATGTTTGATTTGAGAAAACAATTTCCTGGGGTTGCAGCCTGAGGTTTTTAGTGTTGAACAGTGAGCCTAAACCATACCTAATCCTATATTTAGTCTAACATGGACAGATAGTCCACATGTGAGACAGTGTCATCATACACTGCACACCAGCAGATTCCTCTGCACAGTAAACACTGGACAAGCTGTGTTAAAGTTCCCAGATTTGTCTATGAGTTTAACATCAGCAGGGAATCTCACTTATTGGCACATTTATTGCCATTGATTCATCACATAGACTACAGTAGACCCAGAATACAGTATGTCTTCACCAAAAGCAGAATCTTTCCTGAATGCTCAGCTGAGCCAATATGCCCAAACGTTCATGTTTGTAGAATGTCTAGACTCTAGTTAAAGAAAACAAACCATCATCTACATCGGCCTTTGGTCCATCGGTAGCCTATTTCGGAAGCCCATGATCACTCTCCATGTGCCCTGAGAAAATAGGGTTCATTCCCAGCATGTTTCCCCTGTGGCTGTTCAGTGTTTACACTCATCACGCTACATTAATTACCTACATCTCTGTGATGCTTTCAGTAGGCATACATGCCCAGTGATGTTTGGCATTAGACCTCCCCAGATGCCATCATAATTATGCAGCTAATGTCATGCCTGTATTGCTTTGAGGATTACCTACCCTGCTCTAGTCAAGGCTTAATCTCTGAACTTCAAAACAGAAGACAGACCTTTGTAAAACAATGCTCTGCAAAAGACAACAACAACAGAGAAGCTATGGGTTGAGCTATCTTCTCACAAGTTCTCCACACGGAATACCAAGTGCCGCTGGGAAAAAAAGCCTTGTGCCTTGATGGGGAATAGGGGTATTTGAGTTAGATCTTCTTGATTGCCATGTGGGCTGTGTCTACACATCATTTGCTGAGGCTTTATTTGTTGGTATGCATGGATTTATGGTCCATTTTTAAAGCCATTTTCCACCACTGACTAAACATTCCTGAATTGCAAGTTTTTGTCTTGCATTTCTAATTCATCTCACAATTGCCTATTTCACAATTTATTGTACAATTGTGAGAATTCTGATATATGTCGTAATTCTCTTTTTACATTTAAAGCGAAAGTTGCAAACTAGAGTGACACAAGCATGCCGTGTCGTGATCCCACTGATCCAGCCAGACATCTTAACCCAGTGAACAACATCTTATCATTGTTGTGAGAATGTTGGGGTCCTCAAAGAGATTACATCTCAAATGCCTTTTGTTTGTATGACTTTGCAATTTTATCAGGCTAGAGAGGCCCCCACCTGCACACGCAGCGCCTGTCTGACCAAACAGCTCACGCAATGTTCAGGCTTCTCAGAACCCCGGTGGCCTCTGTTATCTGCCTCGCAACGTTTGCCCCTAGACGTATAAAGCAATAGGAATATGTCAGTCACCCGGATTTCATATCAGCAGAATACGTTTGACACATAATCCTTCATATTAACAACTTAGTTCTCTTTATTCACCATCTCCTTTTTTGTCGTTACATTGTTTGTCTAGACACCAGTACTGCTGAAAAAGGAATGCCGCAGGGTCCTAGCGCCTTAGCATATTTTGGAATGTACAGTGCTAGTTAATGGCAAAACACAAAAATACAGTATATACCTGTACAATTCCGGTACATTTCTGGTGCCTTGCCTTTGCATTTTGTCAGACACTTATACAGTATATAATGTTTGTGTTTAGAGCAGTTTTCTATACTATACCAGTAACACATTACATTACAAATTACTTTTGTTTAATTGAAAAAGTTACACGTTATGTTTATTAACTGTAATTGGAAGTGACACAAAAAAATAGCAGGCTAAATTGTAATTGGAACACTATAAAATTGAATCTGATAATTGTATGAGTACTCTCTCCGGATTGGATGAAATTAGCAACCCACCTGAAAATATACTATTTACTGATTACTAAAGAGCTGGAGAGACTTTGTTTAGTCTTTGGAAAAGTGGCTTAGACTTTGAGCAAAATAACACAGGCAGGCCTGGGCCGTGGCTCAGCGGTCCTTGGCTGGTAATCCAGTCTGGCAGTGTGCCGCGGGTTCGACTCCCGATCCCGACGGCCTTTACTGCATGTCATCCCCCCATCTCTCTCCCCATTTCCTGTCAGCATACTGTCTGTCCCTCCATAAAAAATATAAAATAAAGGCGAAAGCCACAAAAATGCATTTAGAAAAATGAAACAGGCAATTAACCAGAATAAGGTGCCGATACTGTGATACAGCATATTTATTAGGCATGGTAACAGAAATCTGTTACCAGAAATCAGCCCCCCCCCCCTGTCCGAGGGGGGGGGAGATTACTGCTTTTACTGTTTTGATTTGAGACTTATTGTTGAATGCATACATACAAGTACATCACTGCTATCCAAGACCATGTCTGTCAGACTCATAATTCATCAAGTCATTGTTTACTTTATCTCATGAAGAGATATAGAGTGATACATGACATGATACATTCTTGACCTCCACGCTACATGATGAAGCGTGTGTATTTCACCCACAAAACTCTGTAGACTGTAATACATCACACACTATCTAGACATGCTAGTCTTGGAACAACAGGTCACCCAAGCCTGGCTTGGGCCAATGGGCTTCATCTGTAAAGTCCATTTTAGGGGAACCTCTCTCATCCACTTTGCTGAACTCATGACTCATGACATTCAGAAGTGATAACGCAATCTGATAACATCAATGGATACTGAAAACAGTGAAGCCTATACCCCTCTGGTTGTTGTCTGGCAGAGAGAGAAAGGGAACTTGTTTATCTGACCTCTCCCATCATTAATCAATGGAACCAGACGTGACTAGTGTGTGTGCGTGTGCCTGACATGTCCAGCACTCTACTAAAGGTAAACTCGCAAATACAATGCAGACAGTTTCTAATCAATGCCACTGTGCTAATGAGATATAAGCTTTGTTATTGATGTAATACTTTATTAGACAGAAATGTAAACAGCACGAGGTACTGTACAGATATTAAGGCTAAAGGAATAACAAGAATGTCCTGGGGACTTTCCATTGTGGTCCTGTGTATTCAATTCATCAACATAGTATAAAGCCAATGGCCATTGCTGTGTTTTTTCTGGCTCTGGCAGACAAATGCTTGACACCATCTTGTGTTACCACTTCATGGCTCATCGTGTGTAACACACATCATGTATAACACATGTGTAACACATAATGAGCTGTCATTGAGTTTACAGGTTTCTGCCTTTACCAGCTTGAGCTATTTATTGGTTGCAGCCAGGGAATGTAGACTGTGTACCACAGACAGCAACATGTGCTTGGTAGCTCAGTTTCTTTTTTAATAATTAAATTATGTAATGACAGCTGCCCTGCCTTGACTTCAGTTATAGTTAAATCTATAGCTCCGTGAGGAGCTATAGATTTGAAATAGATTTCAAAGTTCAACAGTCATCTCACTATACCTACTGTAGCACATATATCACCTGGAAACTAGGCTACATTTTCCTGATTGGTGTGTGTTTAGTTAATTAGTCCAGGATTAGTTTCATAGTAGGACATTATCCAGAATGCACAGAGCAGGGAGGTTCCCTCACAGCTCCCCTTCCTTTTGAGTATTTTGGAACCACTGCGTACTCAGAAAGTAACCGATGAGACGCCTCACAACTTCACGCAGAGCTGCATCTGCCCTCGGGTCGTCATTGACAGAGTACCCGCCGTCCTGTGTAACATGAGCGGAGGCGACTTGGCTCCAGTTAGAAGAGCTTTGCGGGCCATAACCAGCGTTCCACGTCACCTAACTTAAGACGACACACAGGAAAAGATAGACGGCGGCCGGGGAGACGCCGCAAAGATCAGGGCGGCCCCCGTCTGATGGAGGGGCGGCTCGCCGCTTGTAAGGTGATCGGGTTTCCCTACAACTTGTTGCCTGGTGCTAAATAAACGCTGGCATGTTGTGTGGAGACATTCGACACCCTGGTTGAAAGGGTCACTCACCCAGGGTTGTTCACGGCACCCAGTTTTTTGACTCTCCCTCTCTGCCCTCTTAACCCCTTCCTTCGTTCCCCATTCTTCCCTCTGTCCCCTACCCCATTATATCTGACCATCGTGCAAGAGCAACACCCTGTGCTGGGTCACCCAGACACTTGTGCCCTGTCAGAGCTCTGCTAACAAGTATGAGGTGAACGAGAACAGAAAAAAAGGAATGAGCATCAGTGAGGATGCATTCAAACCATTCAGTTCAATATTCCTTAAAGGGTCAATTCTAATGGAATCACATTGGCCATCATTGACGTCATACAGGGCACACAAGTGAAGAAAAAAGGAAGAAAACTGCTGCTACATTGTTCTATTGGTTAAATCTTCCAAACCTATTGAACTTCTGTCCACACACTATTACCAGCAGGCATATAACCGAGTGGTGCAACTCCCCCCCCCCCTCTCTCTCTCTCTCATTAGCAGGCACAGCACTACCCCTCTCTCCGTTTCTGGCACCCCCTACTGGTATTAATAAGTCACATACTCGTGCTCATGACAACATACAGGTACACAGGTACACAGGTACACAGGTACACGGACATTGCTGGTTGTAGGAGTGGTTGCACTCAAAAATACCTGCAGTGACTTCACTGATTTGGTGTGAAGTGCAACATGCGTGAGCGTTTCAACCCAAGGAGAGCAGCGCAGCAGTAGCTTTGTGCCCTGTGTGTTCACTGTGGATTCAACTTCCAGCAGACTGAACGCCTGCTGTCTGTGAATACTAATCAAACTGTTGACCCTGTTCCCTACATCGTTGCCGTATTGGGAGGCTCTCAGACCACACTCAGAAGGACCCCTTGGGTCTATTCCTGATTCATAATTCCAAGGATAGATCACTGACTGTGTTTGGTTTTTGCCTTACCCAAACCACTTCACCAAAAGGACTCCTCGGTGCCTCAGACCTCACTAACTGCCTTATGCAGCACAAAGGGAATATATCATTAAAGAAGTGAAAGCACAATCAATAACTTGCACCCCCTGCCAAGATAAAGCCAAGCAGTGCCTCAACAGGCGAAGCCTGGCGCTAGGCTCCAACATGCGAATGCGGGGTGCCAGAGGAGCTAATTAGAGCGAATGTTGGCTAGCTTGTTAGTTCACATCCAGCTGTGGGAATGGTGTTAATGATACATACTGTACCAACAAAGACAGACACGGAATATCACTACTCTCCGTAATCTTGTATGCTTGTATATTCATTCATAGGATGCATTATTAATGGCAATATTCCCTTCGGGAGTTTCTCATTGACAAGCTTAAGAATATGGCCAGCCACACGTGTGCAACAAGCAAAATCATGTCTGACACCATGTAGGAAGCTCTTCTCAGACTGTATGCATATCTATGTTTGTGTACATACTGTATGAACCCAGGATATTGGAAGTGTCCTGCCGGCATAAAGTAGCTTTATTTGAAGCAGGACCTCAAGAACAGGATATTCCACAAAGTCGGTAACCTGCACAGAATCAGAGGCTAGTTATCACAGCCAATCTCGACTAATCTTCAAGTGAAAAAATAAAAATACTAAAAAGAAAAACCTTGCCTTTGAGTGACTCCATGAAATGTTTCTCTTTTGTTGATTAATCAAGTGATTACCAATTAGTCGAGGTAATGGCACTCCTCCAAGCAGATGGTGTTTGTCGCATATCTGTTTTGTCTTCATTAGTAAGAAAGGGGCTGTGAGCTCTCAGGCACATTTTGACCTCACTCTCCTGGGACACATCGCTTGGCAGCCGCTCAAGTACTAGTGTCAGACTACGAGTTATAACCTTTGCAGACTGTTTTCCTTCCCTGTCCTTAGAGCATGATGCTTGTAGCATACTCTCCTGGGAGAGGTAAAAGAAAATGTTAAACTACCCCCAAGGTTTCGCGCCCAATCCCCATCACTTACAAAAGAATGGTCATAAACAAACATTATATATGTTTTCAAATCACTCTATTTCTTCCAAAGTTGACACAGGCCATGAGCTTCAGTATATATCCTAAAATCTCGAGGGAGTACTCGTGGGGGGCACTGTGAAAGTGCCTCTCAAATAGGGCCTAAAGCTTACTCCACTTTCTTGTCTTCCTAAGGAATGCTTGTTTGAAAACTGTAGTGGTCAACTCCACAGTCTTGACTTTACATCCCTCCAAGACATCTCTACCAAATAAGAATATTCAGCATTACCACTGTGTCTTCTCAACAAGACCTCTGAGAATAAAAGACAGGCAATCTCACCAGCAGTCAGTATCTGCTGTTCCCTTTCAACAAACCTCTGGTTTCATAACCTCCTTAACCAGGGTAAATATTTACAAATGTGCACTCAATAACATCTGCTGCGGTTTGGGGCTCAACAGTGCAGTGGAGTGGACCATGGGAGATGAAGCACATCGTGGAACGCGCACAGTCGCATGTTCCAGCGCCACACATCGGGAGGCTTCAATAGTACCACAAACAACCGGCCCCAGATTCTATGATGTAACGCAGCTGAAGAGAATGCTTAGAGGATATCTCTGATTGTTTAGTTTGTGGTATATAATAGATTAGTGGCAGTTGGCAGTACGAAACAGACAAGATCCATATGGGACATCTGCAGAGATACTTCAGTGGTTTTCAAACCTTTTGTACCCAAGGTACACCAAAGGGAAAGTCAAAAACACCTGTATTCATGTCCGTACAGAATAGATTTTATTATCACCTATATATCCGTCTCTAAACGTTAATTTGAATTTAGGCCAAATTGTAGACTATATTACTCAAGACATACAGTATTTATTTACAAAATAATTCTATATTGATTTGAAACTTTGCATACATCAAATCAGCAACAAATCCCATTTGAATCAGAACGGTCACAAATGCATTGGGAAAGGATTATACTTTTTATAGTTGTGTTGTAAACTTGCAATATAATGTGTGGTTGTGGCATACCGTCCTGGACCTGTGTCACAGTACACCACTGTATTAGAGAGATTAGTGGTCAAACTCTAGGCACGTGTGTAGCACCGTAATAAAAGATAATGCACACAGTAATAGCTTAATGGTAAATAGGTCATCTAAAACATAGTCCTTGGAATATTTTCCTCATCAGTGAGGTCTTTAAAGTGTTGGGCAGGATTATATATCCTATATACACACACACACTGCATATGGAATTCCTTTTTATCTTGTGGCCAAAAGCAAATGGAAGTCCCACGCACAGCAAAATATTTGCAAGCTTGCGAAATATGCAGGAATCCCTGTCGTCTGTCACATATATAAGACAGGTGCACCCTTCTCAAGAGATAGTTTAGTTTACAGTGGCAAAGGACTGGAGCAGGTGCTTAAACAACCATATCCTAAACCAAATGTCTCCTAACATCACTGTCTTTAACAAGTGATTCATAACTGTGACCAGTTGTATCAGAGAAGGCGAGCATGCATGCACACACACACACACACACACACACACACACACACACACACACACACACACACACACACACACACACGCACACACACACACACACAAACACACACACACACACACACACACACACACACACGACCCCCTAACAGGTGTTAGAGAAGGTTTACCAGGGCGTGGTAAACCTTAACACTAAAGGCCTTTTCATTCTCTGTCCTGGGAACGTCTCTGTATCTGTGGGCACACATGCATCACAGTCAAATGTTAAGCTTTATAGCAAAACGCTTGGTACAGGACATAAGGCTATAAGCTGTGCTCTGCTGTGACTTCCGACATTGAAAGCACATCATCCACTCTTCCGCTTTTGTGAGAGGTGATGCCTTCTCAAACACTATGAGCCATTATTCATTTGACACATTACTTGACTCCACATATAACTATGTATGAGCCTATTCATTGGTTTAAAATCATCAGATGAGATATTGTTTATTAAATGTAAATCTTATGCAGTGGTATGTCCATTTATAATACAGCAGCTGTCCATTTTTATCTGATGCTGAAGAATAGACATTCACAGCATTTAATGTATGCCTGCATCCAATAACTGTATATGGGATTGTCAAAACTAAATCACCAAAAAAGAATTGATTGATTGAAATAGCAGAAATAGCAGAAGCTGTTCAATTTCCAAGCTCTACAAGATTGTACTGTAGATCTGCTTTTTGCTCTAGCCCGAACCCAAGTCTAGAGTCATTCGCCGATCTGACCGATATACTGTACATATACTCATAAAATGAATAGTTGGCACTGTTGCTTCACAGCAAGAAGATGTGTGTGCTGGGGCCTTTCTGTATAGAGTTGGCATGTTTAAACAGTTTTTGTATTTTTATATTTATTTAGTGTAGCCCTTGGGAATCCGGTCAACTGGGGCCCATGGGTGGTTAAGTGACTAAACTGAGGTTAAATTAAACAAAACTAAAACAAGGTTTAGATAAATTATTATCACTAACATTTTGCTCACACTGCAAATTCTGTGGCTCCATGAACCATGGCATTCAGTTTGTCACTGGTGGATGTAAATGAAAGGTAAGAGGAAGCAAAGATTCATCTGTGAGATTACAGGAGTGATCCTTTAAGGGGGACAAGGGATGATAGGTACAGCGGAAAAACATCCCAGATGTTTGGTGTCACGCACCACTTTCTACCTCTCTCTCTCTCTCTCTCTCTCTCCCCCCTACATACAAATACAATGATACTGTACAAACAACAGTTGAAAATAAAGTGAATAAATCACAGGAAATAAACGATATTGCAGGAAATAAATGCTCCTGGTGAGTACGGAACTTAACCCCATGAAAATCAGTAAAAGGACAATGCCGGCGACAAATGGCCTAAGAGGCAGGCACATGCACACACGCAGGATGCACGCACACACGCTCACACACACACACACACACACTCCGGGCATGCTACCTTCTTTAGACAGCTTTACAATATTGCATCAATATTCGAGACAATGAGTGTTCTGGATTTAGTTTGGGGGCGTTGAGCTCTATTAAGTTGATGGAGAACTGGTCACCAGTAACAAAAAAAAGAAAAAAGAAAGAATAGAAGAAAGAAACACATGTTTTTCAGGCTCACTGATGTGCGGGTCACATCAGGCAACCTCGTACATCCTGACTGCCTGTGTTATGTACCGGGAAGAGATGAGCAACACAAGGCCAAACTTATGGCCAGGAAGTCCAGAAAGACTTTAATGACCGACCAACCAACCCACGCTTAAGTTACAAATAACAGGAAGAGATAAAGAATTTAAGCATGTGTGTGTCAATCTGTGTGTGCAAACAAGCATGAGTTCATGCGTGTGCTTGCATGTGTGGGTACTGTGTGCATGTGTGCTTGCATACTATGTGTGTGTGTGTGCGCTTGCGTATGTGTATGGCAGAATTGGGGTTACACAGGTCTTGATCCCTGAGCCTCCTAGCTCTACCTCCCCTGGACAATGCACTGTAAAAAAGTTATGCGCGACCTGATGTGTCGGGCTCCTTTCCCACGGTGAAGTGAGCCAGGGGCCCCATGGCACTGAAAGCACATAAAGACCTGAGACCAGGTTGGACCCCTCCAGCATGCAGCGTGACAGACAGGGCACCAAGCCTCCTTGCACGCCCCCCCCCCCCCCTCCTCCCCCCCCCACCAGATAAATAATGTCTGTTGTTAGTGAGCTCCACGGCCCCCACAGCTGCTGTTGCCCTGTTTTTTATGAGTTGTGGTATGACATTGTGCCCTAGTTGAGCCATAATGAGCTCTCCTCGCACCCCTTGCTTAATGGATCAGGTATGGGTGGGGATAGTTTGTCTTTATTGGGTAAGCTGTTCAGTGTTAAATTACACAGCCATTAAACTGATAAATGGCAATAAAGGCAACGGATCGTGGGTGTGCTACTCATTGTTAATAATCCACTCTCAAAATGGCTGGTGTTAAATTCAAAGATGGGAATAACAATAATTACAATATTTAAGTCATCATAATGGCCGCGTATTGAAAACATTAACGACTGTAATTACAAAACACACACACACGCTGATCAAGATACTGGAACGATTTTGAACATGAACTATAGGATTCATAGCTAGAATATAATGTCCCCTATAGTCCAATTATTAATATAACTCAACTTCAAATATATAACATCACAGGTTTCCAAGTCAAAAGGAAGCTCCCATTATTTGCCATTTCAAGAATAGAGAAATAGAAATAAGGAAACAAATAAACAGGTCAGATATGTCAGTATGGGCAGTGTAAAATATATATATGGTGCTTGGTTAAAAATAGCAATAGAATGAAGCATTTAAAAATAGCAGCAGAACAACGTAGCATGCAGAACATCATAAGAGTTGGCCGGAGGTTCAAGGCTCTGTAAAAATCCACAAATGCAATTTTTGTTTTTTTTATTCAGCTTCAAAAACCAGTCCAGTGCAGGAATATAGTACTGTATAGTGCTGATCCCAGGCATAAACAAGAGTTTCATTAACAAAAAGAAACTTCAGTGATTCTTGCGGAACTCTGCTCTGCCTCGTTCGTTCCTGACTGCATCACTGGCACGTCATTATCACGGTAAAGCACACCCTCTCGTGTAATATTGCTTAGTTAGTCTATATGGCACAGGCTGGCCCGTGACAAGGTGCATGGTTTAAAGGAAAATGGCAATAAAATGAGGCTGTTAAAGTTACAGCAAATGCAATAAGGAACGTGACAGTGTATACATGAGTGCCAGTGTTTGTGCAGCAGCTCAGCGGAGCGCACCAGGCTGCAGGCATATAGTGTAGTAAGTGTACTGTACACAGACAGAACACTAACCCTGTTTGGCGTCTTGTCTCTGTTTTATCGGGACAGCCTGGCAACAGGCAGGCTCAGTCCCTATAGTCTGACCTATAGCATCCAGTCTGATGCTATAGCTATAGCAAGGTGGAAACTGCTCAGAAGTTTGGTGGAATGGCTTTGATACATTGGAATCGCTTGGCCAAGCCAGTGACGTGAACATATTGTACCTGGGTCGACTGCACGACCCGCTGTAGAGCTTTCCGCCATGTTCCCGTTGGTGCTATTGTAAAAGGATGTGAGAAGGCGGGCACTCACACTGAATTTCTTCAGGTTGGAGGCTGGAGGCAACACAGGCGTTGGTACACCTTTTTCACCACATTGCAGGAGTGTGTGGGCCGAGGTCCACAGCAATGTATATTGCAACTTGAAATCATTGACCCTCTTCAATGTAACACTATAGAGAAAAGTGTGCTGCCTCATGTAGTCCACAATAAGATAAGATAACACCAATAAGATTACACCAACACCATCAGTAACGTGGCAAATAGAAAGAAAAACTGAACAAGATCATACACAATCTGAGTCCAGTCCACACATTGCTAAAAACTATGAACTGCCTGACATGACACCTAAGCAATCTATGAAAGTCATCATTAACTGATACCAGGAGGAAAGGCATAATGCCTTTTGTGAGGGAAGTGAGGAAATGTTTGCACAGCCTTGTTAGCCAACACACATTCAACCGTGGGCTATAAGGTGGAGCCTACACTGTCCCTCGTTTCCATTAAAGTCACACAAGCAGAGCTAATGCCTTGAACTTGTGGTGTTGCGTTACAGTGAACCCCATGAAAAAAGTCTGGCTGTGCATTAACCAATGTCATATGTTTACTGAGCAATAGTCCACTCTGCCCTGAGACGTCTTGAAACACATTCATGAGCTTAAACCAGCGGGAGAGGTTTTAATACAGGTGAAGAGATAGGTCAAGTGACCCTATACTGTACATCTCCCCCAACAATAAAATCTTAATTTTCTATGAAAGTCTACAGAGTATGATTTGCATTGTTATCAGGATAATGCATCTGTTGAAGCATTGCTGTTCATCACTTTTATGAGGTTCATGTGGCCATTGCAGAGGAAGTACCTAATGGCTCCATGTTTACGTTTGGTGCTGCACAGCTTTGTGGGGGGCAAAAGGCCATTGGTCCAATTTCCCCTCTCTGCCTTGCAAAATACAGAGAAACACCGGGAACAGGTCAAAAGATATATTCACTTATAACTTAATTCATCAAGTTTCTCATCATGTTCACATGTGACTTCATCATAATCTGATCCTTCTTCAACAAAGTCTGTGCTCGGTATCCTGCTTCAAAGCTCTATTTTGAATAATATGTTTGAACCCTTTACACTTCAAATACTTGAACATTGTGAACATTCAGCTCACTCTGACATGAAAACGTTGATGTGGGTCTGCTCTGAATCAAAGAGGCATTGCTGTGTCAATCAGAGGTAGGAAATGTTCTTTCCGAAGGACAGCAGACAACCCCCTCTCCCTTCTACTCCATCTGAAATCAATACAGAGTCCCAAAAGCACGCTTCTCTTTTCTTTGTATTTTCTGTACGCAAGCATTTGAAACATGCGGAAGTGGCCCCTTTGATGGACACGCGAGTCGTCAGTTGGTTTTCTTAAGTCACCCTCGGCGACGAGGTAAAGCAGACGGGGTTCAATGGGGACCCAGTACCTTTGCATATTTCATGTTCTCCAGGGTGCAGCCCTGCTGCCCCCACCTGCCTCCTCTTCTCAGACCAGGAGAGGCCTGATGGGACCCAGAGAGCCAGCCCGAGCCACAGCTCGGACCTGGGAGCCTCACCACAACGTCCTCCACACATACTGAGCTCAATGTGTCCAAAGCATCCTATATGCTCCCTCCCTGTCCCCCCACTGTGTTGAGTATATGGGTTAGGGGTCGAGTTCAATGTTAAGAGTAGGCCAATTATTCTGATTCAATAAGCTCTGAGTCAACTCAAATGAATCTCTTCTTTAATCTTTTCCCCCAAATCGGAAGTCTGCTCAGCATGTTTTAAGTTTGAAATGAATTTATATTGACGGCGTTTCTCAAATGGGGTAGTACAACAGTGAGAGAAAGTTAAAAAAATTCTGTTATGTAAAAGAAAAAAATCTAACATTCATCTAGCACAACGGAATAGAGGAAAATACTTGCATTACTTGCTGTTATGCTGTTTTATTTTAAACATATTGATGTAACGGAGGTTTGGGTGCCATCCTATTTTGGGCCATGCATGTATAGGGAATGATGCAAGTCGTTCAATTTATACTACTATTTGTGGCATAAATGTTATGCATAGCTCGGCCAATCAGTTAAGCTGACGGTTTGGGTTGGCCAGTCAGGGAAACAGCATGCATAAGATTTCCCGAACATAGAATTTCTGTCTCTTTCTCAGACCCGCAGGCTAACTGATACAGATACGCAGAGTTTGAGACTGAACAGTCAGAGTTATGTGGCAGTGACAAATTTAGTGACACACACACACACACACACACACACACACGCACACACACGCACGCACGCACGCGCGCACACACCCCACTGGTGGTGATGATACATATTACAAAGAAAGCACTTACAGTATACATATCATGGGCACATGCTGTTAATGTGCCCATGTTAATCATTCTGTTTATAAGGGTATAATGCACACAGTCATGGTAGGAAGGCAGGAAGCGCTCTCTAAGGATCAGTTCTGGTGTAGAGATGCCTTAGTTGACATGCAAATATCCCCGGTGTATAAGAATGCTACATTCCCAGAGTGGACCTCACACTTTGCTTCTGTCAGGCTCGAGGATTTCCTTCCTCTTTCTATCAATAGCCCTATCAATTCCAGGTTGAGCGACCAGGAATGTCCTGATGTGGGAGCCAAGCTACCCCACTCCTCCACTGTCTCTTAGTCTTCCTGTAATGAGAGATTTGCTGTGATTTTTATCATTGTCAGTCAAGGCCTGATGCCTCACCCCCTCCCCACCTCTGATGGATAACAACGACCTTTCTCTCTGTGTCTCCTAAGATTTGAACCTGGTAGGTAGAGAGAGAGAGAGAGAGAGAGAGAGAGAGAGAGAGAGAGAGAGAGAGAGAGAGAGAGCAGGAGACTTTGTGTAGATGAATAAAGGTGTTTGTTCTGTGCAGGCCGGGTCATACAGTGCATGTCATTGTCTACATGAGGGCGTGTTGAGAGGTCAGAGTGCTGACAGATACACAGGTGGAGCTGCTATCGATGAGGGAAGTGTGGCCATGGTCTGAACTGGGCGATAACACTTGACCTCTGCCAGCACTGATGGGGGGATTAAGAGGAAACGGCACCTTAATGATGATGAAGATCACATGTTGCCGATGTTTAGTCTGGTGCGCCATTTGGTAGAGCTTCAGAATAATGTGGGACTGGCGATTGCATATGAACATACTGTATGGGAGCACATATATGCTGACTGAAGGTGGCCTAACCAATTACTTGGTAATACTGTAATTAAAGAATAGGCAGTGTAGGCAATGTTTTATTTTCTTCATTTGAACTTGTAAACTACTATAGTAATATTTCTGTGCTCACTAATGCAATAACAACACATACTGTACTATACGTGTACATAAAACAACACAGTATATCCTCTAAATATTTGCTATTTAAAAGAGAAAGAGGAAATTAATTACTTATTTAATGCCAATGTAAATGTACACACGTACACAACTCCATTCATGTGTGTGTGTGTGTGTGTGTGTGTGTGTGTGTGTGTGTCTCTAGCCTGTCTATAGCTAGTGATTGAGCTGTTCTCTGGCAGCATGAGTAGCAGTCTGTACTCATTCAGCTCCTTTCCCGGAGCCAGCAGAGCAGAAAATGACTACACTGATTGATCTGAGGGAGCACGGAGCACGTCGGAGCAGGCTTGTTCGCGCGTGCATGTGTGTGTGTGTGCGTGTGTGTGTGTGTGTGTGTGTGTGTGTGTGTGTGTGTGTGTGTGTGTGTGTGTGTGTGTGTGTGTGTGTGTGTGTTTGTTTGTTTGTGGTAGGGCAGATGGGCGTATCCATCCATCCATCACCTGTTTAGGCTGGGGACAGGCAGGCTATGTCTATTCTGGGTCTTTATAGGTCCTGCTCTTTTTGTTTCCAGAATTTGTTGGAATAATATCTATTTTATCACAAGAAACATTACATTAATACTATTCTTTGAAATACAGTGTATCATTTTGTACAATGCCAAAAAGGATCACTTGCCAGGAGGGCCGGGATCAATCCAGAGAAGGCAATGTACTTTTTGGGGGGAATCAAATCCACAGATTTCTTCATGTCCCCCAGCCACTCGTGGTGATGTCCACCCTCGCTGTGCGTCCTCCTGCCACGTTTGCTACGCCATGCAGAAATACACCTTCCCCAATCAGAAAAAAAAACTATGAATTTTTGCCGCTTCTCTGCTCAAATATCGAGTGAGCGAGCTACTCATGTGATATTGATGAAAGGCTCGACGCAGACGGGCTATAGATTTTCTCAGCCTCCTTTGAAGAATGTCAGAATCTCTTGCTTTTTTTTTTCCCGGAGACCTTTTAAGAATAAAGATGAAATAAAGTATTCTTTGGGGATTTCTGTTGAGATCAGAGATATGTTCGCTCTATTTTTCTGAGACAGTCTGTCTGTCTGTCTGTCTCTCTCTCTCTCTATCATGATGTGCACAAGTGGTGAGGATATTCTCCAGAATTTTCCAGAGTTGTGGAATAATGCATGAAATGATCAAACAGTGCAGTAAATTCTGAATGTGACAGTGTGCTGTCCAGTTGTCCAAACTCTCTGAGTCTGAGAGAGAGGAAACAGCCTTGGTGTTTCATGCTCCCGGACCAGGCATCAATGACAACAAAGTTTTCTTTGCCTGGAGCATCCCTTAATCTCTTGCCAAAAGGAATATGTCTCTATAGTCACTGGCGCATTGGTGAGAAACACCCTTCAAGCCAATCTGAGTTTGCAGCTTCAAAAATACCTGCCTTATACTCTCCTCTCCTAATTTGTCTTCTTTACTACCGTTTCTTGTAACCATAATTTCATGCAGCCACTAGTCATCCACAAATGTATTCAGTGGCAAGTAGTTCTTGCGGCAGACCACATGTAAATACCTAGAGAGCAGCTCATACTTATCCATTTAAGAGGTCTGAGGTCCGAAGTAAACAGCTGATGTTGAGTCTCTTACATTAAACTGCCAGGACTGTGTTCACACTTTGCCACTCAGTGAAAACCACTGGCCTTCTGAATGACCAAACCTTGACCTGTGACATGAGTGGAGAAGTGTAGATCAGACTGACACAAACTATACATAATATAACATGTTAAACAAAACACTTCAAACGCATCAAAGTCTTTGGTGCAGTTCATGTCTCTGCATTAGTTCCCCTACACGAGAGAGTTCAGAGTGTCCTCACTTGATTAATGAATGTGTCACACCTGTGACAATTGTCAATTATCCAAATTACCTGAGTACGAATGCATAGATTTTCAGCAATGGAATAGAAAAGGGCAAGGTAGAATTGATGCTTCAACTCACAGATGTACATTATGGTGACAATATGAAACCATACACGTTTGCTTTTCTTAGTCCAAGGTCTTATTCTGACTACCAATAAGAGCTATTGTGTATAAGCAGAGAGGTTGACTTCACATCCTAACGGGACCATCGACCAGTCAAACTGGCTGCTTCCAATCTAGAGAAGTGTCATCTGGAGCCCACATGTGCACAGGAGGACCTTGGTGGGACAGGCCAGAACAAGCACCGAAGCCCTACGATGGGCTCAGAGGGTCGTCTGTTCCAAGTCTGTGATTGACAGATGAACATGAATGTTTGTCAGTCATCTCTAGACTGTAGGGAGGAAACCTATCGGTACGTGAAATCTTCAGAATTCGGACATTCCATTTAGAAAGGCAGAGCTTGGAAATAGTTTGTAGTTTGAGCTACTTCTGTGACTGTAGCCAGCAGAAGACAGATTAAATGAGAAGCAACTTGTCATTGCAGCTTTCAGCACATGACAAACACCCTCATAATCCTTGTACAACTGACGAGCGAAAAAATATTATATTGATGAGAGAAGAGAGCTTTGTGAGTCAATTTAGAGAGGTTTCTCTTTCAGCGCAGCCATTCATTTGATGACCATGCATGGTATGCAATGTTTGTAAAATGATACTATCGCTCTGACAACGATGACATAACATCGATTTGTTATACAAGACTTCTTCTACAATGACTTCTTACATCATTACTCCCATTTCTCCATCTGGACACTTGATAAATGATGGCTGTTCCTCTCATGCTTGATGATACTGCAGTTCTGCTGGCATATTTACAACAGTTTTTGGATGATAAAACTTTGTGAAGCATTTAGAGCATTCAAATTTAAACAAAGGCAGAATCCTTGAACAGAAGAATTTCTTCCTGCTGCCAGTTCTCTGCACACAGCAAGAAAAGTGAATGCTCTTTGGCCCTCACTGGGTGCTGTTCACAGGAACGCTTCAGCTATGAAGGCCAAGCAGTATAAGCTATCCATCATTGTGTTTTTATTTATTACTTTTAGCCACTTAAGTTATTTGACAAAGGTTCCCTGGGGAACTAATATAATATTTGCCCTACATCAAATCTCTTTGCTGATAACGTTGGTGCGATATTTTATGTGAATGTTCGCCCCACAAATACTATTGCTATCAGTAATTAGAATTAATAGTTTTGTTCTTTGGTTTGTTTAGCATTTGAACATTGCCCACTCGTCAACTAATGCTCGCTTGTCCAGCTAGTAGGCTCCCCCTTTGTGATTCTTCCAGAGGTTTCTTCCTTTCCTACTATATTTCTTAAGTAACTTGATAATGAATAGTCATATTTTCATGAAACTTGAATGATCAGTAGGCTGCCTAAGGTTAGAGCAGCACGCTAGTGGAAAAAGGTTCCCAGTTAAATCTCCCAGACCAGCTGGAAAAATCTGCATAGGGAAGTGAATGGGCAACACTCAAGTCTCAATGTGATTTACCCAGATTAAATAAAGGACAAAAAAGGCTGCCCCAGAAAGAGAGTTAACGTTGTGTCATAAAGTTCAAAGGTCAAGGTCTGCCTCTTGGCAAATTAACAATTCTGGGGATTTTGTCTTTGCTAGCCTGAAGGTCTGAGGAGAGGGGGTGTTGTTTTCTTTTTCTTTTGTTAAACGTGGGCCTGTAAAGCCCGTAGAGAATGTTATTAAGGGCTATACAAATCAATTTGAATTGCACAACAAGGTTTCAGAATGTTTCACGGTACAGGGCAGCTGAACTCAAATCAAAAAATCTACACTACAGAAATTAACAGCCAATTTACACGTTGTGGTGGCCTCATTCATTTTAGATGTATATAATGTTTGAGGCATAGAGGTGAGAATGCAGCCAAGCAGTAAACTTGATTTACTGTAGTGTAGTGCTCTAAAACTGTTAAATGTACTGTTAAGTGCTTCCCCTCTGCTTTTCTCTTTGAACAAAATGTCTTTCGTAATTAGTGGGCTCGATCTCTTGGGAGAGCTACTGTATCTATTGGCACCATACTTTATTATTAGTAGTGCGCTCAATCTCTTGGGAGAGCCCAGGTATGTTATTGTCACTATTATTTATTATTAGTGGATTCGATCTCTTGAGAGAGCCCAGTTATTTTTTTGTCACTATTCTTTATTATCCACATATGACTCAGTCATCAGTCAGGTATGAGGCGCCAACTTGGGAACATTTGGATAAAACATTCTGTGTCAGATATCAAGAGACATAAGGAGCCCACACAGTTTCTCCAAGAACAGTACCCGTTTAGTTCTCAAGGACTATGCTTTGTTTTGTTTACATAAATAAAGTACAACTTGGCAAACAATACAATAGGATACATACGGTTTAGACCCACTATTGAGGGGGGGGGGGGGGGGGGGTCTATAAAGCCTAGTTGTTGTGTCACATACCAAATATAGCAGATACAAACTCACAATGCATCAGCTCGCAGTGTGATCAACCAAGTATAAATCAGGTATGTCGGTCAGTTTCAAATTCTCTGGAGAACCTTACAACCAGTTAATTGTTGACAACTTTCGTATTCGCAATGGAAACTGAGACATGATCGCAGACACATAAACCAAACTTCCTCATTGGTATAACATTTAGCTCTCAGTTCAGTGTGAGCTGTGCCTGAGTCAGTCAAATCGGGAAGGATTGAGCTGAAAAAGAGTTTTGCAGTAAGCTGCTGGCTCTCGTAAGGACTGGAGTCTTTCAGTCGAGATTAGTGTCTGCAGTTAACAGAGGGCAGAGCCCCTAATCACCCCTGGGGCTGGCATCTGGAAGTAGAAGACCACTAGGGACTATATTATATACTTCATACTGCTTGTAGAAGAACACAGACCCACAAATGTATTAAATCAGAAGAGAGGTCAAATCATAAAAAGTGCAAGAAGAACACATTTATTTTTTATTATATTTAAACAGGAGCAGAAGTAAAGATCTAATGCTTAAAGAAACACCACCAGCCATATCTCCATATTTCTGTCCTCACCAATGCTCGCTAATAGGACGGAACCATTTATGTACAGTATAGCCTCCTTGTTCTGTGTCTCAGAGCTTTAGCCGGATTCATACTTTGTTGCCAGTGTCACACACAGAATATAGCAGATCTACAAGCTCACAAGAGCATTGGCAAATTAATTTACCCCACAGGATTAATACAGGTTTCTATGTCTGTCTGTCTGTCTGTCTGTCAAAATGCAACTCCTTATGACATAGAGCTGCGTATTCAAACTTAATTTTTTTATTAACATCAACCGTGGTTACTAACGTGCAGCTATTTCTTTTAGCTATCCACCGCCCACCTTTGAGACACAGTAAGATGACAGAAATGGTCCAATATACTGAGATAAGATTGGTAAAAGTTGTAGGGTTCCTTTAACACTTTGTCAAAGATTAGAATACATCTGACATCAGATTCCATGTGGTTACTGTATCCATGATGACCAGATCACATCAACAAGTAGAAATTTAGGTCATGATATTATGAATTAGTGCATGCTAAATCCCTCTACAAAATGATAAATGAAAAAAATCCTGGCAGCTTTTCAAGGCAGTAGGCATGGCTAAATCTGATCAGATTAAAATAACTTCACGTCACATTGATAAGGTCATGGTGGCTTTTGTTTTGTATCACAACAATGGAAAGAAGCTTGCAGATTTACAGTTAATGCTTGTGGTTTCAAACAACCGTAATTGTGTGTGTGTGTGTGTGTGTGTGTGTGTGCGTGCGTGCGTGCGTGTGTGCGTGCGTGCGTGCGTGCGTGCGTGCGTGCGTGCGTGTAATCAATCAGTCTGCTGTAGAAAAATAAATTGCTGCATGTATGTATGGGCATACATGTATGCACGCATGTTTCCATGCATGTGAGCATTCATGCGTGTAGCTATGTTTGCATTTGTGCACAGTTGTTCGCCAGTGTGCACACAGTCTCTTTTATAGACCAAACTCGGTCATGCTTGGCACCAGTTCTCCTGTATAAGAAACACAATCCTTTTTCTCCTCCGAGTTCAGGACTTAATACAGCAAACGTGCAGTGACCCCCTTGGACTATGAAAACAGGTCCTGTTCAATGCTTCACTCTTGAGTGTATAATATATATAATCACTGGTTACAGGGGACAAACAAAGCAATATTTCATACACCAGTAGGTTCAACTACAGCCATATGCCTGGTTAACTCCCAAAAACCTTTGGAGGGTTTTCATCCTTGCTGTGGGCTCACTTCATGGTTTGTGGAATAAAAGGAAGGAACGAATAAAATTATGTCCTGTTTCTGTACGAATTTATCGCCACAATTATTCAATAACATGCACACTTGCACAGTGATGGGAAAGGGCTGGACTCTGTGAGATATATGGGAGCCATGGGAGCCTATGGGATCAGTTGAAACCAAGTGATATCAATATGAGCTCAACTTGACTCTTGTTCTTATAACCTGCCATATATTAGTCACTTTATGAAAGTTTATGTGGGATCATCCATCTGGATGCAAATTCATTTTGGTCAGTATTATTACCAAAACATAAAATTGTAGGACCTTCAGGCAGTTATTGTGAGTGTCCTAAGCCAGGCCAGACACACACGTGTAACCAAAAGGAGGAAATACTGCTGAGATAATATTCAAACTCTCACTTTATCAACAGACAGACAACTGACATTATTTTGTACTATAATTATGTCATGAGATACGTATCTCCTCATTTGCTGAAAACGAATATTTACTCTTACACAACTGAACCCATCAGTGTTCTTCCTGTGATCAGATGAAAAAGAACAGGGGTAACAAAAACATAACGAAGATGGTTGACTATTTTTGCATTAAGGAAAAAGTTTAGTTTTACTTTTTAGTGACATGCATGGGGTGTTAGTGAACCATTAGGTGCAAGCATAATCAAATAGATATCCTGCCAAAATAAATCTTGTTCTTTGGTTAGCTTTCACTATCACTTTTGATGTAATTTTTCCACTGGATTGTTTGCTATCCAAAATACAACCCAAATAGGTGACCTCATCCTTGCTTGCGATTACATTGTCCCCGACAATGAGTGTAAAGCCTGGGGACCTACTGAATTTGGTACATTCCCAGGTGTAATGACAGTTTGTTATTGGAAAGCAGAGTGCAGATATCGCTGAGCTCAGTGATGAGGGTTTCTTCGACATGCAATTTGTTCCTTTTGGGGACCAGGAGCACCGAGTCATCCGTGATCAGAAACACATTGCTGTTACATGCTGATTTCACGTCGTTAACGTATAAGAACAGTTAACGGTCCCAGACATACAGTACAGACATCTCCATATGCCCATACAGACAGACAGATACAGAGATTTGTTGCCTTATAGATAGTTCTGAACAACCGCCAACATTCCTTGTGATACACAACCAAGTTTGAAGTTTGACTCAGACTCAAGATATGCGGGGTGCAGATGGACACACAGATACGCAATAAATTTATATTACGTATTTACACAGTAAAATGATCTTCTCTTCTTTAATGAGTATGTGGTCGTCACACTATCCAGTCAACCACCTGCAAGCCACAAACATGACATGACATGACATCATTCGTTACTTTTATTGTTAAATAAATATTGTGGTTTGACGCAGGACATTGTCATGTGACCAAGAATTTAAAAGTGCCTCCCCTGATCGGGCAGTCATGCAGGCTAACAGGATACAGTATGGTCATTAGTGTGGAGCTGCTGCAGTTATACTCATATATTACAGTTCAGCAGCTGGCATGGTGGTAAAATAGATTCCCCATGAGCCCAGTCAAAAAACTAAGAATCAGCCACCTCCATCATCTAACATAAACTCCAAGAAGGAATGGTGTTGTAGCATCAATCAATGAATCTATCTATCTAATATCGATCTATCGTCTGATCATCCACGCTTTCTACAGCCATAGCCGAAATATCTGGTACAAATGAATTGTTTCCATCTCAGGTTTCAAAGTCATTCACCATGAACTGTTAAATGCTCTACTTCATCATTTTAACTATGTCTATTACGGTGGTTCAAAGATATGAGGTTACATTTAAAGAATAAAAAAACAGTTGAATCACCAACCCAAGCATTAGGTATCATACCTACTCATTCTACTGGATTGTTTTGGTTCAGTGCATAAGTATCCCTTGGAGAAAGAAAGACATTTGTCATATGGAGGGTTACCATTAATTTCACTATGTGCTTGGGTGTTCAAACCTAAGCGTGGGTGTACAAAGGCAGTCCGGATTAATATTAATATGCTAAAGAATAACATTCACTGAAAACATGCGACTACTTATTGTCCATTTCTCGGCACACAAAAGAAACCGCAGTATTACTGCAGTAATCCGTCGGGTTCAAAAGTTCAAATAATCCCTGAAGTTTAAGACAACAAACCATACGAGTCAGTTTAGAAAATGTCAAATGGTTAAAGTACTTGCAGCTGCTGAGACAACCCAAATTATTTCTAGTTCTTTGTTTAGGCCTATACTGGATGTGTACACAGCAACACGCTCAGACCTTAGAGTATATATATGAATAGAGAAGGCACCCAGAGGAAATCTTGAGGCGAAATGGACATAGTGGCCGAATGAAGGTATTGCAGCCTGGCCCCAAACACATGAACGTGCTGTCCGTTGACTAACATTGTACACGTTCACGACGGACGACGCTCGTGCACGTTCAACGGCAGCGCGTTCATGTGTTTGGGGCCACTCACCATTGCAATCCGTCCCAGAATGCACTCTGTTCCTACCAGGAAGGAGGAGTGAATCCGCCTCATGCGCTTTTGAGCAACTTAATGCAAGTGGATGGGAGGAGAACTCGGGTGTCTTCTCTATAGATATATAACTCTATGGCTCAGACACACAATAATGCATACTGTACAGTACACACACTGCCATGTGCGCACACGCACGCACGCACGCACACACACACACACACACACACACACACACACACGCACGCACGCACGCATGACGAGCGCATAAGGGACTGAGCATAAAGGGCACACAGTTCCAACATCCAGCATTATAAATATGCTCAGCTAACCACAGGGGACCACTTACTCTCTCTGTTACCCTGCTCCAGTTACCTTTCCCCTCCACAGCATCCCATGGTGTGGAAGCTATTGTTGATCCCTGCTGGACCCTCATTCCTGATGTCCTCTGACTTGTCTTCCCACCCTGGACAATCTATCACCTCCCCGTCGCCAGAACACATTCCCTTGCATGGCTGACACGTCCAAGGCTCCCAGTGCACAACCCTGAGTTAATTTATATGCTTGGCTGCATTATGAGGGCACGTGCCCCTCCATCCTTTTTTATACGGAAGTTGTAGACAAGTTGTGTGAGGTTTGACACCGGACCTGTGAATTTGATTTTGTACTGTTTTGAACATCTTTAGAGTGGTGAGAAATACACACACTCAGTGACAGAACAACACTGCAGAGTGCAGAGCTAAAGACCCTGATGCTTTTGCAGAGGGTTCTCTCCTCTGTCACATCAATTCTGGCAGTGCTGTCAGTAATAACCGATGTCTGGGGAAATATATTTAATTGGTTCGCCAGACCAAGGATTCCCAAGCTTTCTATTACTACGGATCGGCTGACAGTTCATAAAATCTTCTCGGTCTGGCATGGTTGGGGTGTGGGGGGAGCGGTCGTGCATCATCGTACCAATACACAGAAGACAGTTGACTGGCCACCAGTAGCCTACCTGCTGCTACCGTACAGTATATTATTATATCACAAGCTAATGTTATATCATTGTCATTGACCTAAATAATACACAGGATTCCACAGTGATGTCACTGTTATGCTACGCAACATGGAAGTAACAGACTCAAAACTGTTCATAAACCACAACTTCTTCTTTTTTGACGCACGGTTATAGATTCACGGTCAGGAAAACTCAGCCAGATGCTGTTTAACAATATTTGGTTGCTCTGACGAGACAATAAGGACCTTCACCCTTCCTTCTGAAGAGACAATAAGGACCCTCACCCTTCCTTCTGAAGAGACAATAAGGACCCTCACCCTTCCTTCTGAAGAGACAATAAGGACCCTCACCCTTCCTTCTGAAGAGACAATAAGGACCCTCACCCTTCCTTCTGAAGAGACAATAAGGACCCTCACCCTTCCTTCTGAAGAGACAATAAGGACCCTCACCCTTCCTTCTGAAGAGACAATAAGGACCCTCACCCTTCCTTCTGAAGAGACAATAAGGACCCTCATCCTTCCTTCTGACGAGACAATAAGGACCTTCACCCTTCCTTCTGAAGAGACAATAAGGACCCTCACCCTTCCTTCTGAAGAGACAATAAGGACCCTCACCCTTCCTTCTGAAGAGACAATAAGGACCTTCACCCTTCCTTCTGAAGAGACAATAAGGACCCTCACCCTTCCTTCTGAAGAGACAATAAGGACCCTCATCCTTCCTTCTGACGAGACAATAAGGACCTTCACCCTTCCTTCTGAAGAGACAATAAGGACCTTCACCCTTCCTTCTGAAGAGACAATAAGGACCTTCATCCTTCCTTCTGAAGAGACAATAAGGACCCTCACCCTTCCTTCTGAAGAGACAATAAGGACCTTCACCCTTCCTTCTGAAGAGACAATAAGGACCCTCACCCTTCCTTCTGAAGAGACAATAAGGACCTTCACCCTTCCTTCTGAAGAGACAATAAGGACCCTCACCCTTCCTTCTGAAGAGACAATAAGGACCCTCACCCTTCCTTCTGAAGAGACAATAAGGACCCTCACCCTTCCTTCTGAAGAGACAATAAGGACCCTCACCCTTCCTTCTGAAGAGACAATAAGGACCCTCACCCTTCCTTCTGAAGAGACAATAAGGACCCTCACCCTTCCTTCTGAAGAGACAATAAGGACCTTCACCCTTCCTTCTGAAGAGACAATAAGGACCTTCATCCTTCCTTCTGAAGAGACAATAAGGACCCTCACCCTTCCTTCTGAAGAGACAATAAGGACCCTCACCCTTCCTTCTGAAGAGACAATAAGGACCCTCACCCTTCCTTCTGACGAGACAATAAGGACCCTCACCCTTCCTTCTGACGAGACAATAAGGACCCTCATCCTTCCTTCTGAAGAGACAATAAGGACCCTCACCCTTCCTTCTGAAGAGACAATAAGGACCCTCACCCTTCCTTCTGAAGAGACAATAAGGACCCTCATCCTTCCTTCTGAAGAGACAATAAGGACCCTCATCCTTCCTTCTGAAGAGACAATAAGGACCCTCATCCTTCCTTCTGAAGAGACAATAAGGACCCTCACCCTTCCTTCTGAAGAGACAATAAGGACCCTCATCCTTCCTTCTGAAGAGACAATAAGGACCCTCACCCTTCCTTCTGAAGAGACAATAAGGACCTTCATCCTTCCTTCTGAAGAGACAATAAGGACCTTCACCCTTCCTTCTGACGAGACAATAAGGACCTTCACCCTTCCTTCTGAAGAGACAATAAGGACCTTCACCCTTCCTTCTGAAGAGACAATAAGGACCCTCATCCTTCCTTCTGAAGAGACAATAAGGACCTTCACCCTTCCTTCTGAAGAGACAATAAGGACCTTCACCCTTCCTTCTGAAGAGACAATAAGGACCCTCACCCTTCCTTCTGAAGAGACAATAAGGACCTTCATCCTTCCTTCTGAAGAGACAATAAGGACCTTCACCCTTCCTTCTGAAGAGACAATAAGGACCTTCACCCTTCCTTCTGAAGAGACAATAAGGACCCTCACCCTTCCTTGCCATCAAAAAATAATAACTGGAAGTATCCAACTACTCCATTGTTTCAAGAGATGTCTCAACAAGATGTCTCCATTACATGACGGACAGAATACACAATCTAACTAACAAAAAATGTGGATGCCTTTTGAATGTATTGTTAAGCTTACTTTACTGTCATTTGATGTCTTGTATTGTTGTGCATTTGACAAAATAATCAAAATAAAGAATATAAAAAAGAAAAGACCTTGATGTTATGAGGAGGGTGTGGAGGGCAGCGATTCAGGAGTCCACTCTGGCATCGCTCTTCTCCAGCACCCTGAAGCCCATTCACTGAATTTAGATTTCTCCAGACATCTCAGTAGGCAGAGATCTCTGATAGTCTGGCTACACGAGATTACATTAACCCTGGCAAATGTTTCGCTATTTGACATGCGACAAAGTATATAGGGCTTAAGTGGTTAAGTAGCATATTACATCATAAGTAATGGATGTTGGGTCTTCACTGGAGCACATAACCTGCTTCTGTTTTACATCTTCATCTGACCTTTGGACCTCTCCCCCCCCCCCCCCCCCCCCCCCCCATTTCATTCTGGCTTTTCAAGATTTGTAAAGGGCTCGACATACTTTGTTGTGAGCAATGAGTCAGAGGACGATGCATTGTGAGCTTGTAGATGGTCTGAATATGTTCACGTTAATAGAGAGGATGACCTAGAGACGATTCAGTTCTGACACAATAACCTCACAATAGTTTAATGCAGACAGATATCCATTGTTCTTTTAATTATAGCCTGTTCGAAATATGCAGTCGACAGAATGTTGGCATTACACTCCCACACATTAGAAAGAAAATGGAGATCCACTTCTTCTTACTGACAATCCGATGGAAAAACATGGCCAGGGTAATGACTGCTAGCTAGGCAGGAACAGACAGGTTAACAGAGAGGTACACCCTGTGGAACAGAGGCGACTAGAATGGAAGTAGAGGTAACTTAAAGGCTTTTATTTTTGCCATTAAGCCTGATTTGGGTCTTTGTTGAAAGAAACCTTAAAGTCCATCTGCCATGTACAGTAAGATTCTTAGTTTAACTCTGAGAGCGGAAAAAATGACTGTGGTAGTTTCATTCGTAGGCATCCTGCCAACTTGGCATTGTGAGCAGTGACTAACAGGAGACCGAGTAACGGAAAGAAGTTGAACCCAGTGGAGACTACTTCCTTCCATGCTGTTGCATTTACACCAATTCACAAAATATGAAAACCTTGTAGCACCCTCTGTTTTTAGGCTGTCAATCACCCTGCCTTGTCACCAGAGCTGTCAAAGGTTCTGGGCACAAGGTTGATTCTTACATACCATAGTACAGGGCTTCTCAACCGATGAGTTTTTATCTCTGGGACCAAAATCTATACTGAAAAAAGTCATCTGTGCTAATTTAACTTTTAAGTCTCTGTCCACACCACTGCGGAGGTGGTGGAGTTAAATCTACCATACTTACCCTAGCGCACTTACCCTAACCCCTTAGATAGAATTTCTGTTGGCTTAGATAGCATTTGACTTAGACTTATAGCATGTTATGTAGACAGCACTATAATTGTATTGTATATAGTCATAGCACGCCATAGTACATATGTATAGCATAGTAGTGAATATGTATAGTTTATTATGTATAGTGTATGTATAGTTTCATCATATAGATATTCCACTGTTACCTTCTTAGCTTACGCATGTTTCATGATAAATGCTTTTATGTGATGTATTCCCATGCTTTTGTTCTTGCCTAAATGTAAGTCGCTCTGGATTAAGAGCGTCTGCTAAATGCCTAAATTGTAAATACTGCAGCCGGCTTTGTCAAGCGTCTATACAATCTTGATACTTGATTGGTCTTGATATCACTGCATGTACTCCTATACGGCTTGTGGCGGCACTATGTCTGTATAGGGAGTGTTGGGTGGGAGGAGTACGATGAAGGCCCTACATCATCCCGGTGGGGGCTCCTCCCTGGCATGTGAGTCAGTAGGATACAAGTAACAGCAGTGAAAACACACAAATGTGTATCAATTGGCATAACGGCTAAATGGGTAAAAGTATAAAAGAGAAACACTCCCAAAATATTTTGAACTCTTTAAAAGGTATATTGTTACTGAACCATAAACTGATACCAAGCAAGCCCCCTCTTGTTATAAGACGTTCATACAGCGGAGGATGTAAAGACTGCATGACGACTTGGCTCCATTCCTGAATGCAATATCACATATCCCTCATTTTAATCCTTCTGATAACTCATTTCAAATAACCTCCCCAGGTGTTGGCCTCTATCCAAGAGGGAAGGATTTGTGTGAGTTTAGAAAGTTTAGAATGAAAACAAATAGCTTCTTACTGTACCTCCTTGTTGACTGTACACATTTATCTCATGTGTAGGCATGTATGCATGTGTGTTTAAATTAATGTCTGTTCTGTCATTTTCAGTCACAGAAAGGAGTTTCCCAATCTTCCGTAGTCTGAGCCGCGACGACCTTGCATGCAAATGGACTCATCTTATGTAACTTAGATAGCATTTCATGTAGACATAGCACGATATAGTATATATGCATAGTTTCATTATATAGATATTCCACTGTTACGTTCTTAGCTTACGTATGATTCATGATAACAATGTTTTTATGTATATGGTGTATTGCCATGTTTTTTGTTCTTGCTAAATGTAAATCGCTCTGGATTAAAAGCGTTAAAATGCTTAAATTGTTGAAAGTCACAAATCACAATAAGTTTTTGTTTTTAATTCTTGTGCCATATTTAATCAACCATGTGTTTTAAAGGGCATTTCTATGCAATAGGGACATGGTAGGCCTCAGTGTGGGTGATAAGACATAATGGTTTTACTATGTGGAGATTTTCGAGGCTCAGGTAATGTAGTATTTATTGTATATTGAAGACTTTGCTGTGCAGTCTTTGGTCATACCACTCTGCTCCACCATGACCCCTCAGGTCATACTCCAGTTTGATTTAATCTCTGTTATCAACATGTTGTGTTCACTGTTTTTTTTTCTTTTCTATGTATTATTCAATGACGGCTCCAGCTGTCAATTACATAAGATAAAACCCTCAATAATACCCTGTTTTACTCCCCGCATATTATAATCCCCTCACTGACTCATATAATAAACAGTAATTGCCAAAATGAGCCGAGAGTGTCCATGAGGACGCATTGCTCTCAATTTAGCCCTGAGCGAAACATCACTCCTTCCTTACACCCCTGAAAGAGCACTGATATTTTCATAACCCGGTTATGATGACGTAATAGACTATAAGGTTGAGGAAGGTCAATACCAACAGCTGCAATCAGAATGAGAACCCAGTATTCCACTTGCATGACTCAGAACAAAAAATAACCACATTTCGTTGCTAATGTGCAGCTCTATATAATGTAATACATAACAGAGTGCCAACTAGATTGAGATGTAAAGTGTATTTGTTTGAACAACTAGCACCTTTCCCCCCTGTGAGCATTCAACAGATGCTCTACATTTAAGGGAAAAGAAAGAAAGAACAAATATTGCATAAAAGCTCCATTTCTCATTCCTTCCTGCTCCAGTAACACCCATACAGTGAAAACAGAATTGATGGCAGGGATATTCAATACTTGCTTTTAGTTTAAGTATTAACATTCAATAACACTGAGTTTGACAAATGGCACAATGACTCAGTTAATTGATTGCACTTGTGAATAACTCAAACACTTGCTGAATTCTCCCTCAGCATTCAATCAGGCATCGATACATTACTCTCTAATAGACTTAATCAATAGACTTAATAGACATAATTAGTAATCATAAATGAAATGTAGCCAGAGGTAACAGACATCTCTGTGAGTGTACAGAGTAAACACTGTGTGTGTGTGTGTGTGTGTGTGTGTGTGTGTGTGTGTGTGTGTGTGTGTGTGTGTGTGTGTGTGTGTGTGTGTGTGTGTGTGTGTGTGTGTTTGAATTCATGCTCAGTGGAGCACAAATCTCTGTCAGAAGCCCATCAAGTCAACCATTGTGTTTTATGTGTGAAAAAGCACAGGGGAGTGGGTGAAAAGGCTATAATACAATATGCTTACAGGGCCTGATGAAGACTTTTTATGGCCTGGAGCTATGACCAAGATTAACCACATAAACCCTATAGTCTAGACTTAGTAAACTGGACCCGAGTTGGCTCTGTACTTTTCTATATATTTACAACAATCAATTTGCAAAAATAGTCCAATGCACAAGTTCACAACTCGTCGGGTTGCGGCGTGTTGTGAGCTTGTAGATCGGCCCACACCTCAGAAGCAAACAAGTCAGTGTTTCAGCACCATAGACAGCACCTTAATTTACCCAGACAAAGGCAGTCTGTTGTTAGTGTAGTCCTATTTTCTAATCAAATTCATTATATGCTGCCAATATTAAAGAAATAAAAAGTAATAATAGAATACTGTATGATACAACAATCATCCATCCATCTTCAACCGCTTATCCGTAGTCGGGTCGCGGGGGCAACACCAGAGAGCTCCAGACTTCCCTCTCCCGAGCAACATTAGTGACTTCCTCCTGGGGGATTCCGAGACGTTCCAAGGCCAGAGAGTCGATGTATTTCCTCCAACTGCGCCTTGGTCTGCCCCGGGGTCTCCTCCCAGTGGGACATGCGTCGAGGACCTCCCTAGGGAGGCGCCCGAGTGGCATCCTAACCAGATGCCCGAACCACCTCACCTCCTTTCCAGGCGAAGGAGCAGCGGTTCTACTCCGAGTCTCTCTCGTGTGACTTAACTTTTCACCCTATCTCTAAGGGAGATGCCAGCCACCCGTCGAAGAAAACTCATTTCAGCCGCTTGTATTCGTGACCTTATTCTTTCGGTCATGACCCACACTTCATGAGCATAGATGAGAGTAGGAACGAAGATTGCTCGGTAGACAGAGAGCTTTGCCTTCTGGCTCAACTCTCTTTTCGTCACAACAGTGCGGTACAGCGACTGCAATACCGCCCCTGCCGCTCCGATTCTCCAGACAGTTCCAACAACCCCTATTGCATCACACACCCATGTACAATCAACAGTCGTACATTTATTGATTCAAATCTATAGAAAGCTATAGTCTTTCGTTTCAAGCTGAGAAGTCTGCAATAGCATCATAGAGCAAGTTATTGTAGCAGCTGCAAAATGTACCTAAGAACGCAGTCTCCAACCACTTTATGATATCACAGCACTGACGCCTGTTATGTGTTGACAGGTTTTGGGTGTTGTCCTCACTTATTCCACGGAGTGACTGGAATGTTTTCATAAAACGTTTACTAATTGGCTGCTGACTCGTAAGCAAACCACTAGACTTACTTGAGTGTCTATGATTAGACCTACTTCATTAAGATTCTTTGTCAGTAGGTTATCAGCCAGCCACAATGTCACCACACAGTCACTCCAACTAGTTTTAAAGTATGGGCTAAGCATGGAACCGATTCTGCGAATATGTTTAATTCATGTGTGTGTGAATGCAAGCAGCCAAGCACCTGACATACTTGTATTGTTGTAGCATTGTTCCCTACAATTTCCAGAACATGGAAGAACAAAGGTCAGAAGGCAAGACCCTTTTATGGGTCCTAATTCATAGACCTCCCAAAATCACAATGACAGCATTTTTATTATTGGTGAATTAAGCCATGTTTGCTGCCCCTTCATCTGTTTTAGCAACAGATTTGATCAAAGTCTATGAATCTTGTAATCTTGTTGAGTCTGTTACTGGTCCTAGTCAAGCTAACACACTTGATCTGTTGCTTTCAATTGCTTTTTCTCGGAATATTGTTGATAAAATTTCCTCTGTCTCTGACCGTAAAACTGTGATATTTCAATCCCAGAATTGGAATATAGGGCCCATAAAGTGAATTTAGAAACATAAGATGATTTTCTTAAAGGTATATTCAGTGATTTCACTTAATTCAAATATCACTTATTTTTTTGTTTTGTTGTGATAATCCTCCCTACTATAGAGTGTGCTGGCCATATAAGGAGTTCCTCCCTGTCCCCAGTTAACCCCTGGGGGTCAAAAAACCTTAGGTTTCGTTTTTGACTCTCTATCCTGATTGGACGAAAGGCTGGGTCCCACAGCCAAAAACGAAACCTAAGGTTTTTTGAGTGAAATCACTGAATATACCTTTAAAAAAGGAAACATTTTATTTTAGGTTGGATTTAAAAGTAGTCAGAGAACTGTCTTTCATTATATTCTTGGTCAGTTATGGCTGTCTGTAAAGTGGATCAGATGTTGTGGCCAGGCCTCTGCACACAAAACAACCAACTGCCAAAGTGCTGCTTGCTAGTCTGTCTATATCCCCGTTAGTATTACAAAGTATGGTAATTAATTATTTCTATTTCACATATTGTTGATAGCAGAGGTGAGTCAGTAACTAAAATGTAAAGCTAACATTATGACAGGCTGACATAAATACAAAATAGATGTCACTGGCAGAAAGCATGGCTTGGATCCACGAGTCAAGTAAGTACTAGGCTTTTTTTTCTCCACTTCCCCATGCCCATTGGTGGATTACCCAGTGGGGACTGAGTCAGGACAGCCGTCACTGAACAGGTGGTTTAGCACTGTAACCAGGACCTTTCTCCACCACCGCTGTGTCCTGTAAGCATGCAGTGTGAACACATTTACAGTTCCCCTGGGCGACATTAGGTCATTGGAGGCCGTGTAAAAGCCTGTGGTGACAGGTCACCTTGGCCCAGGGTGGCAGTGTCTGCTCGAAAGACACTCTTGCCAGGTCACATGGGTCAGGTCGGTGGACAGACATGGAAAAGCCTAATTTTGAGATGCTTACAGGAGAGAGAAGAAATTACAGGTGGTTTATGTGTAACTGTGTGTAACTTTATATGTGTGTAACTGACTGATTTTGCTGCTCATATTTATCATTTCAGAGTTAGCCTAATGTCAAAATACAAGTTAATTTAGGATGGAATTTAATCAATTGACATTTTGAAGCCCTGAAGATAAGACAGATCAAAGATTAACAATGCCTGGGGGGGACAATAGCATATCTTGTAAGTGAAGAAAAAGAAATACTGCATGTATAGAAAATAAAAGGGCCTAATCTGTCTCATTGACACCACGATTAAAACAGGGTGTCTCTATAAGATAAATGAAAGCAGAGAGCTTCAAACGCAAACACATGAAAGAGCCCCAGGCAAAAAAGATGAACACTTTGATCTGCTAACGTTCTGATGGAACTAATGTAGATTGACTGCTTCTCTGTGGCTAATAGCCTGTATGATACTGTTGTGGAGCAAGGCTGAAAATAATTCTTTTTTAAAGTAAAGAGTAATCTGATATGTTTGCTGTAATCTCTAGAACAATTACTACTAAACAATAATGTATTGGTGGTCAGAAAGATATAATTAAACTGTGAGATTACGGACAAAATGTGTAGTTGGTATTAGTAGTAAAGAAGGCTGAAACCAACAGCCAAAAAAGAACACGCACATCCAAGTGCCTACTAGGCAAGGTGCTGGATTAAACAAACAATTTTTTGCTCCCAGAACTTTCTTTACTTAAAGTGGTAACGTTTCGAGCCGTAGCCCTTCCAGGTCTGAGGAGCAGAAAATGGTGTGCGTATTGTTTCATTTATTTAGTTGGTATTCGTAACGTTATCAAATCAAGGCTTTATATCAAATTAAATCATATTAGGATGGCAAGATCACGCATGACAAATTCTTCTCTAAATGTGTTTTCTCTTAAACAGAACCCCTCTGTAACAGTCATGCATTATTTATGAAGCAGCCTACTGTATACTCATCTCATTATAATCTCTGGCAACTGGGAGCCAGTACACCCTACAACAGTGAGGTAGAATAGGCATATGGGAACTTCACGTATCTACATACACTCAGTCCAGTTACAGACAAGACAAATAAAATCATCGCCCCGTTGTGACGAATGTCCCTCTTCATGGACATCCATAAAGTCAGCCATTAAAGGCTTGTAAATACGTCTGCGAGTTCATCCCGCAACCTGTATGTTCACCAGAAAAGAAACGAGAGACTTTCCAGATGTAAAGTCATTCTGTGATTTGTGCATCAGTTTTGGGACTCTCTAGGCTCTGAAGGAACTCTGAGGCTGAGGGTAAACATTGCACAGGGAGAAACCCCCTATGATACAAACTAATGTGCAGAATGATATAATCTATTTTTCTTACCAAATGTATTCCCAGATTGAAGCAGCTATAAATAAACAAACATTAATGTGAATCTGGTTTAATTTATTTATGGCCAGGTACATTTCGGATTGGGGCTGATGGTCACAAAGCTATTTTAGCAAGACACACAATGATCTAATCTACTACACTGGAACTTGGAAGCGCAAATGAATTTCATCATGATCTTTGCCTCCCAGAGCTAATATTCTCCACACCCTGCGGCTATGATGACACAGCAGCTTATTGAGGAACAACCTAGTCTATCAAACATTATGAGCAATATTGACCTATAGGCCTACTGAAGAGAGAGATCATACATCAACAGGGTATATTGCTTTTTCATACGTTTTACTAATCCGTTTCGTCTCACAGTGTTTCCTGCAGGAAAAAGCATTGGCATGGTGCTGGGCACGGGGGGACCTTCTGGGGCTGTGTGATTCACTAATTAATTAATTTGATGAATAAATTAAGATTAATTTGTATTATTCTTGTATTGCTATTGGAGACACTGGGGAGACACTGGGGGACATTGGGGAGGAACTGCATGGGGAGGCACTGGGGGACACTGGGGAGGCACTGGGCAGGCACTGGGGAGGCACTGGGCAGGCACTGGGGAGGCACTGGGAAGACACTGGGGAGACACTGAGGAGGCACTGGACAGACACTGGGGAGGCACTGCAGCCACTGGGGAGGCACTGGGGAGACAATGGGGTGAAACTGCAGCCACTGGGGAGACACTGGGGAGGCACTGGGGAGGCACTGGGGGGACACTGGGGAGGCACCCAGGGGGACACTGCGGAGGCACTGGGGAGGCACTGCAGGCACTGGGGAGGCACTGGGGATACACTGGGGAGGCACTGGGGAGACACTGGGGAGGCACTCAGGGGGACACTGGGGAGGCACTCAGGGGGACACCGGGGAGGCACTGGGGAGACACTGCAGGCACTGGGGAGACACTGCAGGCACTGGGGAGACACTGCAGGCACTGGGGAGGCACTGGGGAGACACTGGGCAGACACTGGGGAGGCACTGGGGAGACACTGGGGAGACACTGGGGAGGCACTGGGCAGACACTGGGGAGGCACTGGGGAGGCACTGGGGAGGCACTGCAGCCACTGGTGAGACACTGGGGAGACACTGGGGAGACACTGGGGAGACACTCAGGGGGACACTGGGGAGGCACTCAGGGGGACACTGGAGAGGCACTCAGGGGGACACTGGGGAGGTACTGGGGAGGCACTGGGCAGACACTGGGGAGGTACTGGACATTTCATATCACACACACCATGATTCACTAGCCCCCTTTTTACAGCTAAGCATGGCACGATGGCGCGGCGCCATGCCAATAACATTGTGCAGGAAACCCTGCGTCTCAAAACCGAAGTCATCCAACACAATACCAAGTTTCATAGAATCATCACAGTGACAATTGCATGGGCCAGACAGGCACAAAACAGCTGAAGGTTAATAGCTGAGAAGGTTAATAGCTGTAGGTTATATAACGTACAGGCTCATTGCCAAGCTGTCTACAGTACATCTGTTACCCGTTTTCACCTGCACAAGGATATCGACAATCTAAAGGTCCCTTGCAGCTCTCAAAATCCTGAATGTCCATGCACTGGTGGCTGGTTCAATATTAACCTCAATCTGTACAGTATTAAATCCTCATTTCCGTTTTCAGAAGGAAAAAAACGCTCTTCTTCTTAATGCTTTGTCTACGGTCTCTCACTCCTTTTGCCAAATTATTGCTGCAGGAAGTGGATCATTTCTTCCCGTGGAAGGTTCTGCTTACTCTCCCTTCCAACTATCCCTGGCCCCAAGACTAGAGGCATAAATCTCTCCCCCTTAAGAGATTACACACCATTACAGGCATACGATTCAGGTTAGATGGAGAGCCGAGTGGTGGAGGGGCCTAGTGTGGAATAGACTGGAATCACTCTGACACACCGGGCTCATTCTCACCTGTCAGTCCTACATACAGCCTTACAGCTGGAGCTCTGCAGGCATTATGCTTGACCGTTGGTTGTCAAAGGCCAATCTAGTGCCGTATATCAAGATAAGAGGAAGTGACAAGAGGTATCTATCTATGATCTTCTTTCAACTGATATAAGATATAAGAGTGACACAAAGTCAAATGAAACTGTATGAAAGGTTTGAGAACTGAAACATTGTATTTTCTCTAATGTTTTTAACTGCAGGTATAGCAGTTTATTTACTGCATTTTTCCCTACACATGCATCTGTCTCTTTTTATAGTTGTGCAAAGTATCTAGTTTCTTAAAGTAGGCATACTGACAAGTTTTGAAGCAACACAATCTCTGTGCAGAGGAGAAATATCTGTTTTTGGATGCTACTGTTCGTCAAGCTCACTCAAGCCCATTAAGTAACCAGCTATTAGCAATTTCAACCACTTGAGCAGGTTGTTGTTAATACACTGATGAGCTGATTCCACATCTGGCAGTGGAATATCCAGTATTTCTGTAAAGTCTGTTTCATTTTAGATCAGCCCATTAATGGCTGCTTACTAGCTACCATACATCACAGGGATAATACATTTAATTATAATTTAATAAAAAAATCTAATTAGAAAAGTGTGCTCCTCGGAGCACAGGTCGGGCCTAGCCACTTGGAATTGGATCTGGAAAAAAATACACTTATACACTGAACTTATACAATTGTGTTAGTTTTGGATTTTGAAAGATTTGCTTAGTGGAAATGTGCATGCATAACTACCATTACTAAATCAGCTAAAAGTAACTTTATCAATGATAAAGCAGAGAAAAACCAAAAACAATCCTTGTGAGCTCTGGAAGCTATTAAACAATCTAGGCTGTGGTCAGAAACTTAAAACCAGGTTTTCAAAATGACAAGCTTGATGTGGCCAACTACTTGAACATCTTCTTTACAAACATAGCAACAACTCTGGTTAACAAACTGCCCTCCCCCTCTGGACTATTTGGTGTAGAGCACATTAAAACCTTCTACAGAAACCTAGGTGTTTGTAAAGACGATTTTAAACTAGTTATGGTAACAACTGATGAGGTAGAAATTGAGTGCCCTCCAACCCCACAATGACAATATTTCCTCCAAATTTCTCAGAGACTCAGCCATCTCTATAGCTCCAATCATCACCCACATAGTAAACCTCTCCATCAAACAGGGACAGGTCCCCCAAGATTTCAAACTGGCCAAAGTAACCCCCTTGCACAAGAAAGAGAGCAAATTAGACCACGGCAACTACTGCCCTATTTCTATTCTTAGCTCCATCTCGAAAGTGATGGAAAAAATAGTCTATGAACAGGTTGAAAGGTATCTTGCCACAAATAAATTAATGTACGAGTTCCAATCTGGCTTCAGAACATCCCACTCCACTGACACATGCTTTCTCTATTTGAGCGACCACATCAAACATGAGGTGGATGCTGGCAAGTACTGCGGCATGGTCAAGCTGGACCTCCAAAAGGCTTTTGACACCGTGAACCACTCCATACTGGTTAACAAGCTAAAAGCAATTGGTTTCGATAGCACATCAGTGAGCTGGATGCAATCCTACCTGGAGGGGAGAAAACCCCTTTTCACTGTATAAGTTTCTTTTCCCTTTTTCCCTTCTTTATGATGAATTCCTGTTCTGTTCTTTGACTATATAGAAGTGTCTATTTGTACGTCTCTAAATGTTTTGATGAATTGAACAATGTGGACCCTCTTGTAAACAAGTGTAATGCTTAAAACAGTTTGACTGCGGAAAACGATTTACCAGACTTTTAATCAACCCCCCTTCACTGCCGAGATTGTTGTATTACCTTTAGAGCATACGCTGAATTATTTCGGCTTTTAATCCGCGAAAATCGAGCGAAAAAAGCTTCCCCCGTTTGTTATGAACGGCCAGACCACCCGCCATCTTGGTACACCCGGAAGACGCAGCACAGGAGCCTCCTCCATGAGGCGTTGAACCCCATTCGTTTGTATTGGCCTCAATTTCCCAGAAGCCCTAGCAGCCCACAGCATGTGACGATTTCCGGTTTCATCATCCAAACAGATGCATCTACTCTCTTTCTCCGCGGCGACGAAGGATTTTCTATTTATTTTTTACATTGCGGCGGATTAAACACATAAAACAAAAGTCGCGTATGTCCGATATGGCAGCGACATTAACCTGGAGTAATCCATTCAAAGCACGGAAACTGTTAATTGGGTTGTCCACTCACAGTTAACAGTCTTTGTATTGAGTTTGTGCTCGAAATATACTGTAACTCTGCAAACTGTTAATACATATTTCAATCAATCAATCAATGCAAAGTTTACCAGCAATCCGGCACAGCATTAATGTTTGGCTTTTTGTACAAAACGGACAGGCCCACAAACTTTAGAAGTCAATCATAGCTAATCGTAATGGAATATGAGAAATGTGACATGTCTTGATCACATGACTACAGAGATCAAGTATACCGGAGCAGTAACAAAAAATGTGTTTTGCAAAAATCTGTGTCATGGTGGCACTATAACTGTCCAATTTGAAGAATTAAGGAGATTCTTCCTTGGCCTACTGGAAGTGTGACTGCAAAGTTTCCCACTGATTGGTCCAGCGGCGCCTGTAGCATGTTGTGCTAAACAGGTCCCTCTAACAAACGTAGAATCAGATCAATCTGACAGATATATCTTGATAACAGAGGTGTACCAATTTTGGGTGAGGTTTGGACAAAAAGAAAACGCACCATGACGGAAAACATGTCAGGTGGAAATGGGCGTGGCTTATTTGGGGAGTTCAAGTAATGAGCCAACACTGCCAAGTAATCATTTTCATTGTATGACCTATGGTCGAAAGTTATAGGTGAAAACGTGCCACTATATAGCCTCATAAACCCGTGATCTGCAAATCTCCATGTTTGTAGACCGCCCAACCGATCGTATTCAAACTCGGTATGCGTATCACCAATTGGACCCTGTGGGAGTGCCGTGCCCGGTGTTAAGTCTGCAGTTGTTCAGAACCGTTGATCTGACCGATATGCCCATATGGCTATGTATGCTGATCCAGTTGTCCATTCGTCAGACCGATAGACTTCAAACTCCACGTGCGTATCACTGATGACCCAAGGGAGTGATCTGCCAAGTGGTAAGTCAAGTCAGTTTGGCGGTTGTCCATAACTGCCGTGCGGCAATGGATCTCCATACAGTACTGTATATCGAGATCCCTGGAGAATGCATGGAATCTCTGTGTGAACCACCCAGTATATTATGGCTTTTTTATGGCATGATATAGTATGACATTTTTTACAGCATAGTGCCTAAGGGGAGAGCCGTCTTGAAATGCATTCATGTCCAATTGTCCATCTCAAAATGTCTGTGCATGTCCATCCGTGTCCGTCCATGGCTAATCCGTATCTCTTATCTGTGGCTAATCTCGCAAATCAGCAACAGCATACTTGTGCACGCCGTCAGTAGACCAAGGAAGTCAATATATTTTTCACAACATCAGCTCCTTGATGTAGATATTACATTAATTCATCGGCTACACCTTTAGTTGAAAATGACCTCAATCTTGTTGACAATTAAATTACAAATACAAAACTGTATTTACATGCCCCAACCCATTACATTACTTTCTCACATTCTCTTGAATACACACACATTTGACCACATAACACACACAACCACTCACTCACTCACTCGCTCGCTTGCAGGCACACAATGCTCTTACAAACATCGACAGGTCAGAAAGGAGTGAGCTGAAATATATGGGGGCATGACAATGACGCCGTCATCATCGGATTGAGGAAGTATATATATCGGATTGAGTAAGTATATATAAAACAGCGTGAATTATGTTTAATGTGTTAATAAGGCTGCGGAAAAAACTAAATCGGAAGAAATAAATACATGCTGTGTGTTTGTGGTTAGTTAAATACAGCCCGAACCTGTGAAACACTAACCTCTGACAGTTGCACAAAAACTGCGCTGTTTGAAATAAAACAATATGCAAGGGGCCCCAGAATACACTTGGTTTCCCCCCAAGCTCTCCAATAGATCATCAAAGTAAAAACAAGGAAGGAACTCCTATGTGGTTTCAAGGCAAGCTCAAACATGGGCTCAGCCTATGGAGTGACGTTTGAAAGACCGCCATCCTTTCAGTTTAATATTTTTCATCCAGGGGTCAAAGTCTAAAGACAAGAGAGAGAGAGAGAGAGAGAGAGAGAGAGAGAGAGAGAAACACATAAAACACATGTACAAACAAATGTATGCCTTGAGTAGTTATATTTATATATAAAAAAACACTAGTGGTCATAAGAAACACAAGCATCATTTATCACCACCCGAAGGTCTATCTACATCCGCGATAAGTGCCTCCACGCCTCATCTGGAGTTAATACAACTTGGCAACACGGTACCTCTAACACCAGGCTATCTGACTCCCAGAGGTGGAGCTGATGGAGCCAGACAACATTGTTAATGTATCTGTCCCTGGGAGGGAGCAGGCATTCAGCCAGTCAACTAGGAAAGCAGACAGGGCCAAGGTCTCTGGGTGGCAGTGTGACAGACAGGTGTGTTTGTGTGTGTGTGTGTGTGTGTGTGTGTGTGTGTGTGTGTGTGTGTGTGTGTGTGTGTGTGTGTGTGTGTGTGTGTGCGTGCGCCTGGGAACCTTGCACTAAGAGGATGACAGCTCTATAAGTCAGGGCCCTGATAAAGCACTCAGGAGTGACAATCTTCGGGCCCCAGCTAGTGCAGCATCCGTCCTGCTCAGATAAATTCAGACAGGCCATCCATCAGCCCAGAAGACACAGAGCTGAACCCACTCCAGTTTGCCTCAATAGAAGAGTCCCAACGGCCAGCCACTTTTGGAATGCATGGTCGTGTTCTCAAGAGGCAGTAGTGGGCGGAACAAAGATGGCAGCGCGCCTCCTCTGGGGAGCCATGCATAGAGATCAGGGGGCGTGTGTGACATGGACCCAGAAAAGAGGAGAGAGATTCCATGTCTTCGGGTGAAATGCTGGAGATGGCAGTTGACAATGGGCAGCGATACAACACGTCTCTGGCTGAGAAGACCACCGCGGGTGCAGACAGCGGATCATCGCTCCAGAAACGGCATGGTCTAATGAATGCGATAAGAGGCTAACGTTACACAGTACATTCCACACGTCAGTGACAGACAAAGCTAATGTCGCTAATGTCACAAAAGGCTGTGTGAAATTGCCTTTTTAGAAGTATGTTTATATGTGATTCATTTACAAGAATCTGCTCTGATGCTTTGATGTAAATTAAGTGTACCCTCTTATATATCAACACTTTAAAACCCTGTCTTAAGACCTTTATTGTCTCCACCAGGCCGAAGACATGGGGGGAGAGTATGTTTTGTACACCGTGTGTCCGTCCGTCCGTGTGTGTGAGTTCCTTCCGTCCACAAATTTTGCACACACACACTCCCTGGATGCCAACGATGAATCTCTGCCCCACCTCTTTCCAGAACAGACTGTTATAGTGCCACCAGGAGGCCGACTTTTGAAAAACATTTTTTATATTACTCCTCCAGATTCTGTCCAAAAATCCTGCAAATCATTACACACTATCGCTACAGTCATGTGTTCAAGACGGATCTGTCCGATATTTCATATTCCATCCTAATTGGCTAACATTGGCTTTTTATGTGAAATGTATGTGAAATCTTTCTCAGACGTTCCTACTAGGCTGAGGAATATATCCCACCCTTTTCACATTGGCCTATTATAGTGCTACCAGGAGGCCACAACCTGACCTGCCCTGGTGGAGAACTTTATCTAGTTCCATAGTATATTAAGTGTCATTGGATTTTGATTGATTGATTGATTTTCCACAGTATGTAGAATGGGTACATTTCAATACATAAACTGTTACTGTGGACGACACAAAACATGGGTTAATTGAATGGCACTTTGGTCACCAATCGTTGTTTTTAAAAGTGTTTTATATAAGTACAACAGATGTGAGTGAAATGCACAACTGTTGGGGATGAGAGTTCTAGTGTGAATGCAATTACAACGCATGATCAAATCTCCCTTCTATACTCCCACGACTCTGTAAAGTGGACCATGAACTTGCCTGAATGTCAGTATAACCAATTTGACAAAAACAAACAAAGATGTTCCTTGGCTTACTCAGCACTGACCTCTTAGGATTTCTTGCTTATGTGATCCCAGTTATTAGAGCCTTAGGGGAGATTTACACAAGTAAGGGGTTGGGAGTTGAATACCAAAAGATCACATGATTAAACAATGTTTCCACTCATTATATATACAAACACTGTCGAAGGTGAATACCTATCCATGGTGACAAGCATATTCTAATTCATGACAACTGAAACCAGAGACGCCTTTCCAAAAAATGAGTTCATTGTTTGCCCCATGTTTACAGTGGCTGGTTACTGTTTCCGATTACCCATGGAACTGTGGGTTGCGAGAGTGTAGCTGCATTGTGGGTCCTGGCATCTGGTGTGTGTCAGTGAGGCTAAAAGTTTATTTTCATCTTTTTTTTTTTTTTTGTACTTTGACTTTGATTGTAAAGTCATCAAAATGTATGAATGCTTCAGAACTGTTAGAATGTTACAAATGATATTAAAAAATAACGAACTTCACTAATAACTAACTTTCTATACAATATGAAGGCAGTTTATTTTACAAACATTACTGTAAATTAAAACTGGCTTCAAATTGCCATCAGTATGAGAACATTTCCAGTGAGACCCTTGTGTTTTGTGTGTGTATAGCGTACATAAATTAATAATATTGTTTTACAACTCTGTACGCTTTAACCAATTAAACCCTCTATACTTAGTAAACTACCATAACGGTTGACCGGGGTCAGGCATGTGTTTGGTCTGCTCTTTTTTCACCTAACGAAAACAACAAATTTACTATCTCACAGTGCTTGTAGATCATCTATTTTCAGCAAATGTTCCCCCCAGAATAGGGATGCTAGGGTCATTAAGTCTTCCTCAGAAGGAAACTGGGCAATAACACATTGCCACAAATAGTATATTGTCCTCAGGTTTGGGGCAAACAAGACAATGGCCAGTCTCTTATTCAGAATCAGCTTTATTGTCACATCACAGTTTTACTTTTAAGTAAAAAAGTGGGTGAAATTTGTTTTTGTGCATAGTTCCCATCGTGCTATTTTTCCAAGAAAACAAAGAAAGAGAATGAGAAAGGGTGGGGTGGTTAATCAAGGCAGGAAAGAAGAATGTTTGAGCAAAAAAGTACAAGTACAAGTACAAGCTTTCAGATATTTAGAAGCACAGATCCTGGGCCTGGTGAGAGCAGGAGTGGACCTGGTGATACGTAGGAGGGGCACGGACAGGAGTCAACCCACAGAACCTAGTCCTTCCATGCGCCAAGCGTACCTCCCAGGCCTGGCAGAGTTGTTATGGAGTAGTTCCAACGGATTGTGTGGCCCTGGTTTTGCCCTAGTGGGACTGATTGAGGGTAGCTACTGGGATGTAAGTAGGGACTTGATCACCCCGGCTGGGGCGCCCGAGTTAGGGGTATGATGTTCGAGAGACCCGAAACCCTGATGACCTTGGGATATATCACTGAGGACGTCCCAGGTGCATCCATGTGATGTTTTTTTGTTATAGAAGCTTGTTTCACAAACAGCACACTCGTAGGGTCTCTCTTAGGTTAATTTACAGGCTATACAGCCGTACAATGGTGTTCCCACTTCATCATGAAACAACCTGCTCTTAGAAATGTAGAAATACTGCATATAATACTGCACGTACTACCCATAAGCACTATACGATTATCTTTAATAATGGACTTGGAAACAGTTTTTTCCCTTGGCAGGAGAATTAGTGTGAACATGCTAATTGTGTGACAGGATGTAAGTCTTTCCTCAGCTGTGATTGCAATGTTTCATCTCCTGCTCTGTTTCCAAACACTTCCCTTGGTCAGATCGTGTTCAAACAGTTCTCTAATTACACCAGAACTCATAGGGGCAGATGAATCTCATCTCATCCCTCACACATACTGCCGCAGAATAAATGATTGGAAAGTTTGCTTTGGAAATGCCTCAATAACAACAAAAGCTGCTGGTTGGAAAGCCTCACTGTCTGCTTAGTGAAATCGAAATGGCCACGCATGCACGCACGCACACACACTCAAACAAACATTAAATTCCCATGACGATGAATGGAGAAATGTACGTCTATAGTGCCTGAGCAAATAGGCATATAGTGTCTATTTTACGTCATGATGTACGATGATAAGAGCGCCCCTCACTTCACACGGGTGTGATTCTTTTTTCCATTTGCAAAAGTTGCCTAAACTGTAATCCTATGAGTTGCTCTCCCTCTGTGAACCTGGGGAGAGCCCCAATCTGAGCTCATGCTTTGTACCTTGTTTTAAATTAATATACTAGCCAGCCTTCTTTCTGGTCTAGAGGGGCGGGCGTGCATGCCGCATGGAGCAACGACAGAATGATAATACACATTATAGACGCTTAAACGGATATGAATACAGGTGTGCCTTGAGATTTTTACTTGCTCATTGGTGCACTTCGAGCACAAAAAGATTGAAAAACACTGGCCTACAGTAAGTGATATTATTCCTGTTCCTGTAGGGAGGACAGATCGTGAAGAACTGCAGCTGTTTCCCATACGTGAACTTAGACCATCTTACTATTTACAGTGGAGGGTGAACCCTCAGGGGAAATCACTGCTCATATTGCACGAGTGAGGAGTACAGCATGTTGCACAACATAACTGGAGACATTTCCCTTGTGCAACACACAGTACCTGAACACAATGACAGTAAAAGAAAATCCCAAACTAATGCACCTGAACATAATGACAGTAAAAGAAAATCCCAAACTAATGCAACCAGGACAATCATCTAAGATTCTAAGTAGAGGAGCAAGTCAGCAGAATGGGAGGGGTGAAATGTATATAGGCCTATGGCAGCCTTGTATTCATAAATCAGATTTTTATCAAAGGCGCTGTCAGTGCTGCACATTCAATGTGACATGCGGCTACGAAGAATAAATGACTGGCCTGTGTTTCTTACTCCTGGAAGCCCACAGGATGTGCGCTGGCAGGGGATCAGTCCCACTAGGTGAGCGTGTGCACCGCCAGCCAACTGGCTCGTGGTTACCGCATGCTACCTGTTGAGGGAGGAGCTGCAGACATCAAAGCCTCAAAGCCAGCGGGGTAGCCAAATTCCCAGCTCCCCTGCCCCCCAGCGAACATCTGTCTCTTTCACTGAGATGAATCCATAGTTGTATCAAGACCCATATTAAGAAGCAGGGGAGGGTGACTTACAGACATATAAAGAGAGGTGTGGGTTATCAGTATCATGATTCTTGTCTCGCTGTATTTGTTTTGGTAACAGTGTATATGATTACAGTACAAGTAATAATATTCTATTGCATTCAATGTTGAATGTTTGAATCTGGTTATTATGACAAAATAACCAGATTCAAAACCTGTGTTGGAGCAACAAAGTGTATGGGATCTGTCTTTTTTTTTTTTTTTAAGATATTTTTTTGCGGCTTACGCCTTTATTGATTTTGTAAGGGATAGAAAGTAGGCTGACAGGAAACGGGAGAGAGATGGGGGGATGACATGCGGTAAAGGCCGTGTCGGGTCCGGGAGTCGAACCCGCGGCACACTACGACTGGATCACCAGTCCGGTGCCCAGACCGTTACGCTACGGCCTGGGCCATGGGATCTGTCTTTTATTCCTGAATACTAAGACGTTCTCTAATCTCTACTAGATGTTCCCATAAAAGTAGATTATAGTGCATGCGCAAACACATACTGTGTGTGTGTATATAGATAGATAGATAGATAGATAGATATAGAGAGAAAGAGAGAGAGAAATAATTGCAAATGCTAAAGTCCATGTGGCACATGGTGTTATGAATTAAGCGACAAAATCTCAATGTGGTATTCAAAGTATGTATACTATACTGTTTGCACACATAATTTTTCACCGTCTGTGAATCTTTTTTGTTCATCAACATTCCAGACTGTAGCACGGCATTTATCTCGTCAGACTCCATTCATCATCAAAAGGGTTCTCAGCCATTGTCAACCTGTAGCCACGGTGACTGCAGAATAAAGAGTCTCCACCTGAGGCTGCACAAACAATGGACGGGGGATTCCTCTGCCAACAACAAGGAATGCATCAAAGCTCCCATCCAGGACATTAGTTGTGACAGTTTGGGACATATTTATCAGAAGTATAGAGCACTTTAGTGGCATTTTGTTTTATCTCAGTCTAGGGTCTGTTTTCAAGATGTGTTATGGGGAAAGAGGGGTGGGAGCCAAGCAGACTTGTCAGTGTCACAACAAACTCATCATGAGCAGATGAAACGTGGCTGTGTGCATGAGCTAAAGTCAACTTGTATTGCATTGTATCATGCATATTATTCTATAGGTTATAAACATGAGAGGTTTGGGCCTTCACATTTAGAGTTCAGGCCACCTACTACGTTGCACCACCAATCCAAACAATATGACTGAGACAGTGTTGGGGGCTTTGTCAGAGTACTGGTTATACGCTGTCTGCCTGGGTCCCATTTGAGTCATATACGTAGTGTGACAATGTGGTCCGCCGCCGGTCAGCCTGCGGCGGACCTCCGGCCCTCCCTTGAGCCAATTTTAAGAGAGAGCGAGGAGAGCTGACAGACACCTAGGTATTACGGACTAATCAGGCCTGCTCTGACTACCTTGAAACAGATACAGCAGGGGTGGCCAAAATGTACATTGTGTTATACCACTAGATCACATGGCATGCCCCTAAAAAAATCATTTCAATATATTAAAAAATATATATTTTTCAGCTCAAAGCCACAAAGTAATAGTTTGTTTTCAAGATTGTTGCGCACAAATATCAGTAGCATTTCAAAGTTATATACAAGAAACCCCTTCCAATTCCATCCCCCCCCCCCCTCTATTTCACATTCCATGTGTGTTTGTCTTATGTAATGCCAGCCCAGCACCGCAATTCCAAAGTCCGCTCAGGTATATATTTTTAAACTATTTTCAGCAATGGGATATTTTTTAAATGCGTAGATCTTGTTGAGCCAGTCATTTTGAATTTGTATTCTCATAGTTCTTCGCAACAAGATAAAGAGCCCCAAGGTTTGATCTCTGCCTACAGAGTAGGGATGTGTGTCTGTGATTCTCATTAGAAGTGAAAATACAGATATTAAACCTCTTGGGAGATCTTATGGCCGGATCATAGCCCTCATATACAGCCAACATGTAGAACAGATCATTATGGAAGTCTATTACAGGTGCAGCTCTCAGAATTTAGTGTGTATCGTATTGCAGTAGGAAAAAATGAGTCATTGGAAGTGGAACTCATAGATTGCTAAAGCACACTGACACCTCAAAACGTAGGTTACAGATTCAACGGCAGCATTCTGTTATAGGTTTAGCATTGTACTGCATTATATGAATGTGAAGGAACTTGACACTATAACAACCAGACCAAAGTCAAAGATGTATATTATAAGTTGAGTTGATCACAACCCCTGCATTATTATTCTCCTCCACACACCGTGTAGCGCTCCCTTGTTCATTACACTCCCTACATCAACTTTCCATTTAATATACATAAGTCCAACATGGTTCAATAGAGTGGACTACAGTGAATCTGCCTCAAAATGTACACTGATAAATACTCAATCTATATGTAAATACAAGGTACATTGGGGAGGGAAAGAAAATCAAAAAGCAGGGAAAACGCATTAGCATCCCTATTTGATCAGAGCCCCTGGGCTGAAGTTATGACTTTTAACCCATTTTAGGCGGGAACCCCTTAATTTCTTTAAAAATAGCAGATCTACAAGCTCGCTACGAGCTTGTAGGTCTGCTATTTTTGAAAAATCGAAGAGCGACAGACATATAAGACATTTTTAGAATCTGATCTCAGGTCAGAATGCGTTAATGGAATCTGAGGAGGACAGAGTGCTGGAGCAGAGGGGGAGAGGTGAGAGTATGGAAGCTCTCACAGGGGAGTCGACTATCTGAAAGGACAGAGGATAACAGAACGGACCTCAAAGATTACTCCCACTAAGTGGAAATGGAATTATTGCATTTGAAGGTCTCAGCAGCTTTTCTTCCCTCTCTGGATAAAAAAAAAACATAGAAAAGTTTCTCTGAAGAAAAATAAATCTCAGTTTTACATTCTAAAAGTATGGGTTGAGCGTTGGCTTATTTATGGTGATGTTCCCACCTGGAAAGCAATACTCACCATACTGCTGTACTGCGATTGATCCGTCAATAGCGTAATGTACTAAATGGTAAATGGTGCATTTATATAGCGCCTTTATCCAAAGCGCTTTACAGAGATTGTGCATTACATTCACCCATTCACACACACATTCATACACCGATGGCAGCGGAAACCATGCAAGGCACCAACTAGCACATCGGGAGCAATTAGGGGTTCAGAGTCTTGCTCAAGGACACTTCGACAGTAACTCTGGGGGAGCCCGGGTTCGAACTGGCAACCTTACGGTTACCATGCAGGCACTCTACCCCTGTGTACTGTGTGTGATACTCCATATGTATGGTTCATTCACATTTTGTCAACTAAATAAATTATTACTCCATTTTTCCTATACATTTTGCTCTTTAACTCAGAATTAACATCTACATGGGGACATTTCTGAAAGAGTGTACGGTAATTATTATTTAGAAATACAGACTATTTAAATTTGTAACAGCTGAACATGTTAAATCATTTGGCTGATCGTAGCTCAGTCTATTCCTAAATGCCTTAAGTAAACTAACAAAGGTGAAGAATGTATTAGCAGCCCCGTTAAAGCAAAGCTAGTATAGGGTGAGCATGCATGTAGCCATATGTTTTTTATGGGCTGTAGAGCAGTAAAGGATGGCGATATGTACCATGCATTAATCCTGCACGGCATTCCACACAGTGATTCATTAGCACTAAATTAAGATGATGTTGGGATTAGATGTTTGCAGATGCATGTCATCATGACTAGGTCTCCAAACCTCTAATCTTCAAACTATAATTTAACAACTTTGGAACAAGTTATTTGCTTCTCATAAAAAGAGTAAATTGTTGGCTTTTGTATCCTGGCACAAATGACCCCATAATTAGATGAGCTAAGGACAGAGCTGTAGGTGTAGCAGTACTTAGTGACAGGGAACATAAAGAGTAAATGAACAGGAGGGAATCAGCACTCCCTCCATAAAATCTTGATTAAACTCATTGACCGCCAAAAACAAATCAGTGATTGCAAAAACAAAAATGTCAGTGGGTGTTAATTGTTTATGGATTTATGATAATAGAAACGAAAAGTAAAATATAATATACTATTGAAAACACTAAAAGTGAAGATAGTTTCCTCCTTCCTCTGTAGTCCAGACTTCACTTGAGGAGGAAGCACTGGTTTGATGGGGGTCATAATAAAAGACCCACACCCACTTACGCAAAGCACGCATTTAGCAAATGAACAGAAAACATTACAATTAAAGTAACATATTTACCATTGTTCCCTTAATTAATGATGGTAAAACAGTGTTGTTATTCCAGGAATAATTCCAATGTATTTGTGTATTATCCTGTGTAAAATCCAAATAAATACAAATGTACAAATGCAAAACAGAATATTAAGAAATATATATTAGTAGCCTACTGATACAGATGAAAGAGAATGAGCGTGGGGGCGGCAAAAGTCTGGCATCTCAAGTGTATTTCTATGACCATCATCATCATCATTTTTCGACCGTGGTCGAGATCATGGATTTCACAATGCCACGCCAGACTTTACGGTCCTTGATTGCCATCCCCAGTTCCTGCTTACTGATGCATGTGTCCGTAGCGATGACACCAGGGAACGACAGTTTTCTACCTCTGGTCTGCTTTGAGGCAGGATTCCAGAGAAGAAGGGAAGATATAACCTCATTGTCAGTTCTGTAGCAGTGGCTGGCAAACTGTGTTCTTCTGGATCGGACTAGTGAAGAAACACAGTGAAGGTTGCCGTATATTAGATTAGACGATGGGTAGCTCTTCCAAGACAGATTTGGCGCTCTCATTAGAAGGCGGGTGTACAGTAAGTGCCATCCAACCGTTTCTCTAATTTCTTTGAAAGTGTCTCGGAGCCATAGAGTAGAATCGGCTCAACGGCTGTCCTAAATATTTTTACTAAGCTGGGATGGGATGACCAGATCTTATGCAAGTCATTTCAGGCTGACCAGGACATACCCTTCCTAGTTTGAAAGTCCTTTTGGGAACAAGATATACATGAACCAAAATACAAGTATGTCGCCTTGGAGTATGCCAGCAAGGATGGGGAATGATGGTGTTTCTCCGTCAGGAGTAAGGATGGTCGCTGAGGTATTTGTATATAGAACTTTTATGGCATTGATCAGTATATGACCATAATTGATCAGAAAGCAGCATAAAGTGTTGAATGTAGTTAAGTTATTGTTTCACTCTCCAAGACTGCCTCACATACTAAGTGTTGAGTGTTGAGTGACATCACCCAGTGTTTTGGGAATTATGGCAGGACTCAAGCAGGTTGTCAGAAACAGCAGATCTGGAACATCTTTTGTGAATTGGAGAGGTACATGGTAATTCTGGAGTCTTAATTGTGGGCTTGCTAAGGGCCGATTCATTTTAAAGCCGAATAAAAGTCGGTTCGGCGCTGTAGAGCCTACAATGTGACGTCATTTGAAGTTCAGGGGGGCGGGTACCGTCGGAAAGTCGGCTCTTCGGTGCTACTTAAAATTTCTGACGAGCCGAACCGACTTTTATTCGGCTCTAAAATAGGAGTATGAATCAGCCCTTAGGCGAGCTCACTACTGTTATCTTCAGTCATCATCACCTGTTTTTACGTCCATTTATTATTGATTTATTCCGCCCGTTCTTGGGCCCCCCCAAAGTGTCCTTTATACTTTTACCTAGAAACTCTTTCTAACTCTACTTAGCTACCGTTTGTACTTTTTGAGATATAACTTTTAATCGCAAAAGATTCAAGAAAAATCCCATTCATTTGAATGGGGAAGCATTTAGTGACAGTGGTGCCTAGAAACTGCTTATTAGACCATAGCAACCACTGGTCTAACACTACTCAGCACTGTCAACACTCTTAACAGTACTAATACTATCAACACTTTTAACACTAATACTTAAAAATATCAACACTTTTCACACTACTGTTTAATACCACTAATACTTAACACCTTAACACATTTAACACTAGGCCTACTACTAATACTGTAACACCTCAACACCTTTAACACTACTAATACTTTTAATATATTTTACACTTTTAGCACTACTAATAGTTTAACACCTTAACACGTACATGTATGTTTAACACTATCAATACGTCATACTATACATTTTTAGCGAGTCCACGGTTTCTTTCTTTCTAGTTTAAATCTGAAATTGTCAAAGTTGACCAGTGTTCATTCTGCAGTGTAGGCAGATTATAGACAGGATGTCCCCGTTAAAATGTTGCATAAGAAAATTTCAAACTTGGAGATTTATTTGAACTGAAATGGATGGAGCATAGTGTGTGCTTCCTTTATTTTATGAATTATGTGTACAGAGAGGATATAGTCAAAATCCTTAATTGCTCCTCAATCCCTAGCGCAGGTAAATATTTCATATTTTGTCATAAAAAACTATGGAAGCCGTATACAGTGCACACAATTTATATTCACTTCTTGTTACTATATTTTGACCCGTTTATATACAGCTATCATCGGTATGGATTAACCTCACTGTAAATCTCAGCATTATCAGGCGGTATCAACGGTTTTGAAAGCACCATGCTATGTTTCAATTGTTTTCTGTGCTTGTATTTTAGAAGGTGGATGGTTATGATGGAACAGCGATTTTGGACAATTAAGAAATGAAAATTGTGTTATAAATTGTGTAAATCATGTCACATTACATAATGAGCCTGGTTTTGCAATGTTAACAAGGTCAAACAACATTAATGGCGTATCACGCCTTTGGGTCATCTCTATGACCTGATCCGTACATAAAACCTTGTAGGCACGTAATCACGGCTTAATCCCTCTTGTCCATTGTAAATTGTTAACCACGCAGATTCATACACATACCCCATGGAGTTAATCAGAAAACACCTCTATCCCTCCACACCTCCAACTGCAGCACTGACATAATAAAAAGCAGCAGCTGTTCATTAAAACCTGCGTTTAAGAAATGCGATTAATTAAGGTGTTCCTGCCTGCTCTCTACGGAGTCCGTACAGTTACAGCTGTGAGAACAGGACTCACTTTATTATTCATCTGCTGCATACATACCCCATGCACTTTAGTTGAGTGATGCATTTCAAAGTGTGATTGTGATTCTCGGCCAAGAAACACTGAAAAGGTGTTAAAGAGCACATTATAGGATATGTAAGCAACAATAAGCTCATAATGGAAACCCAATGGCAATCATCTAGGGTAGTGATTATGTTTGAAGGGAACTAATAAAGGAGAACACGTCGAAAGTGTGGGCATATGTAGCCTGCTTTCCTAGCATCTTCGCCTAAGAAATGCATTTCCGTAGCAGTGTTCTGTAAATGTCACAGGTGCAGACTGAAATTATTGGTGGAATCAAGTGTTGTATTAAAATATACCATAACAGGATGAACTGCAGGAATTCAAATGTCTGAAAAAAACAAGCACTTTCAGTGCTCAAGGACTTACATCCTTCCTACAAAACATTGTCTGGTGGAGGAAGTATAGGCTTGTGTATACAGGACAACTATCCAACTGCACCACTACTACTGCAATTGTCCACAGCCTCATTATTTTTGTCTAGTGTTCACGTTTTTTGGGTATAATGGTCTGAGTAGACCATTATGCCTTTCTTTAAATGAGAGTGGATCTACAACTACAGAGAATGCATTAAACATCGTTTCCATATCTTTTCCTTTAGAAGTGCTAGTCACATCCACCACTACATTCCTGCCCACCACTGTGGAGACTGGGGTTTGAGTCCACCAGGTGCTTTGAGCATGGCAGGGTGCTCCAATTAACACCATTTGCTGTGCGTTCACTGGTGGGAGGCTGGCAGGGGGGGGGGGGGGGGGGGACGCTCTCCGTCACTGCACTAGTGAATCCCACAGGTTGGCATTCAGCAGGGAGTGTAAGAAGGCGTGATAGCGTGATCCTCCGAACACGTTACACCCTCCTGGTGAAACTCCCCACTGTCAGGTGAGAAAAAGCGGCTCCATATGTATCAGATCATGTGGGTTTCTACATCCTCCCTAGACCAATAAATAGGGCTTGGCATTGACAGGGACCATACACTTGGGTTGTAATTGCAATTACGAAATTGGGGGGAAAAACCCAGCTATCAAAATGTCCTAGACTAGAGCCATGTACATAAAATATCTCTATATAGAAAAGCTGTCATATAATGGCATATTTTACAAAGCAGAAGTTCTAAGGTGAACATTCATTACATTTGTTTTGCAGCACTTTGCCTCCACCTTGTGGCAAGAAATCCAGCTACAATTTCTTGGACACAAAGATGGGGGGGATGGGACTTTCAATCATTAAAAATAAAAACAGATTTATTAGCAATCACAGGGAATAATGCATAACATTTACAAGAGCATTTGCTTGAATAAAAACTACTATATTTACAAATTCTGCAATTGAATGTGAAAAGGTTTAGCACATGCACATAAAAATTGCAAATGCGCTACATTATTAAGTAACAAAGCTTTACCTAATTACCAATACAGTCTCGCAATTTCACAGCACCACACTGCCGCTTAAAAAAAACATGAGATTCACAATGATTGAGATGCATGGACAAAGCAAAGGGCAGATCAATATAACGGTATGTACATGATGTGTACTATTGTCAGGTCAGCGAAGCCTGATAAATCTTTTTGCACAAAGTGAATAACATTTGTCAAGCATACCTTTGTCCTTGAATTGGTAAGGATATGCACAAGATATCATGATTCAGGTAAGACCTTAAAGTGACTATGAAGGGATTGCATTACTAAAGTGTCCAACGCTTTTAACTGACTGTCAAGACTGTCAATGTGGATGGAAGTGGACTCTCTGACTTGACCTCAGCCATGAGTCATGACTAACACAGGCTTTCTGATATCCATCCACAAGAAGATTAAGATTGTGGATTTTATATTTGGACAGTTCAATGAATGACAGTGAATTCTGTAATAACCTGAGAACTACAAGCTATAGCTTTGTGGTAGCTAACATTGTAGAAATAATAATGTTATACTATTGCTTCTTTTAACTAATAAGGTTGTATCTCAATTCCCCAAGCCTTTAACAGAAGTGGTTATTTTTTTGAATGAAAATCCTAAATAAAATGGGATTGTCAAGACATGTATAGTATGATAAATAATCAAGGAAGTGGAGAACAACTAATTAACATGAATACTTAATAGGTGTTAGGTGTTCAACAATAGGTGTGTGTGTTTTGTGTTTAGTGTTTTCACATCATGGAACACTCGTTTAGCAGAAGGCACTTAAAACTCTGCTGAACTATCTTAGGGTTTAAGCTTAGAAACAACAATCATTTCCATTTCTCTTAATCTGTAAACTTTTCGATTTAAGTCACTTTATAAAATGGACATTTCCATATGGCAGCAAAGAAAATGCAGGCTACATTGAATTGAAGGAATTCACGCAAGCAACCATCATCCTTTGGCAAAATAATTGTTAAGAAACTACAATCACATGAGGTCACATAAATAGTAAATGCTGACAGAATATCGTGACGGGTAGTGGAATTAAGTCACAAGAGTTCCGCTGCAAACCGTGTCCAGAGGGGAACCACAGAATGCAAGATTAATAGGATTCCTGTGTGTTTGAAGAAATGAAAACCCATTGATGGACACAGACGAAGCACATCTTCTTAAAGACAGGCAAGAAGGCGTGATGTGTATGGAAAGATCCACTTTTCTACACAGTACTGAGACGACATTTAAGACTCCAGATAGCTTGGAAGTTGGTACAGCGACTATATATCTATAGTGTGCGCAGTAGTGCAGGTGATGCCACGTGGGGTGGTAGACATGAAGTATTTTACAGACGCAGTGGAAGGGATGACCATAAAGGAACCCATCCTTGTTGGAGGCTGAGGCCAGAGCCGCGGGACCCGGGATATTTCCGTTTCAGCTTCTCCGCGACTTTGAATGCTGGATGAGCCACTGCAGTGTGATATCTTTAACAACATACAAATATTCTATGATCTCTGAAGGACCAGATACGGATATTCATGGACATGAATTGTTGCGATGGCAGGCATGTAACGATTCACTCAACTCACGATACGATTCGTATCACGATATGAGGTTCACGATACGATTTTTCACGATATTAAAAAATATATATATTTTAAGGAAAAATTACAGTTTTTTTAATTTTATATAATTTATCTTCCCCCCTGAGATTTTTTATTTAACTACATTGCAAAAGAAGTAGCATTACTTTTAACAGTGCAGAAACATAATTTCCTTCCTTGATGAGCATCAACGACCATCATCACCTGGGCACAGTTACAGACACACACTGCTCCCCTCTACAGTGCTCTACTACCGAAAGTGACTATGATTTCTCTCCAAAAGCACTTGAATATGATGGAATATGACTAAAGCTCACATTTCACATCACACACTAACCCCCTTAAAAAAAGGAAAAAATATATTTCAATGAATCGATTCATATCGTCGGGATTAATATCGATATATATCGATATACGATATATCGTTACATGCCAAAGTACATCTCAAACAACGAAATGTCATTTTATATCTAATTATTTCCTCTGCTTACCCATGTTGTCTTTCTCTTTGCAGGAGACAGAGTAACAGCAGATCTCTCTATCCTGAATGGCAGACAGGTTCCTATAGAAGAGATGAAGTTGAAAGGACAACTATAATCTCTCATTAGAGATTAAACATTTTATTTAGGCTAGCTATGATTTTCCAGTACAAGCTCTTGTGGAAGTCATATCCTCCTTAAAATAGAATGATAAGATAGGATTCACATCACATGTACAGTATAAGAAAAGTTCCCTTTTAAATGGGAGTTGACTCATTATTAGTATGTGCATTGTGCAAATACCTGAAACCCCCCCTCCATCATCTAATTTTATATATATATATATATATATACTGTGTGTGTGTATATATATATATATATATATATATATATATATATATATACACACCAATGCAACATAATTAGATTGTACTGTAGGAGGGAGATGACATGACATTTCAGGACTGCCTTCTGCATGCTTTCATTTGACTTCACTTTGCAAACCTGTAGCACTTTGAGATGTTGGATACTTTTCACGAAAAGTGCACTACAAATCAAATGTATATAATACAAATATTATATATGAAATTAAAATGCTGTTTGAGATTTGGGCAATGAGTCATAACAGTCATGTGTGATGAAGAAGCTGAGAAGCTTACATTTTTTCAATAAGCTGCTTCTCATCAAACGCATTTGGAAGATCTCTTTTGTTGCCCAGCACTAGGACCTGATAAAAGACAAATAGAAGGTAAGAGGGAGAGCAATAGAGAGAATACAGGACATCAGGATTCATGACTATCCGTTTAAGTCTAAAAATAAAATGTCAGTATAATCACAAATTATAATCACTGAGGCCATCTTTTCATCAAACTTGTGGCTTCCTCATTACAGAATTTTTCCCGCTAAGGACAAAACAAAAAGCTTGTGTTGCTCAGCCAGGCACGGGAGAACAGACAGAATGCTATCGAGCCAGCATGTCATGTCAATTAGCTCATTTAGCAGTGAAATAATGCCAATAAGCCTGAATCCCTACGAGCTTGTAGTTTCTATGATAACTAATTGAGGTTAAGAAGAGCTTGCGAGTATAGAAAAAGGCCCTCAAAAGAAAGGAGAAGTCAAGAGACTTGCATTTCAACATACACATTTACTTACAGGTATCCCTTGTAGTTGTGGTTTATCTAAAAGGTTGTGGAGTTCATTTCTGGAAGCTTCTATCTTGTCTCGGTCTGCTGCATCCACCATGTAACTGTAAGGAAACAAACACCACTTTAGTATCCATGGATGATGTACAGTACACCCAGCTCATTAAAATGTGTATACTGGATATTTAGGCCCAAAGTAAGTGAGGACATTCAACTGAATTGCATGTTACTTCCTGAAAAACTACAGTATCATTACTCAGACTGAAGTTATAATTAATTGAACATACAGTGTTTGTTCTAAGTTTTGTTTGTATGTAAAAGGAGAATAGGATACATGATTCCACTCTTTTTCTGCGTGTGCATTCCATTTTGCCGCGTGATTCAAAATCAGGTCCAGTAAAGACCTGCCCCCGCCTGCCTCGGATTGGCCTACCGACACTGCCCGTGTTTGCTCCGTGGTTACCAGACCTTCCTCCGAGTTGGACAGTCTGGTGACACTCCGTGGTGGGAAATAAATATTGCTTGGTGTATGCCTGTATGGTATTGCCTTGGGGGTGTAATAATTTACTATTCTGTATTCTGTATTCATATCAGGTTGAAATTTGAACAGGGCTGAGTCGGCTCTAGCAAACGTCACAACGTTGAACACAGCAACTCGCACTCAGTGGTGTCTCTCGTGGCTCAAGTTCGCTAGAGATGGCGTCCTCTGTCGTGGTCTAAAATTTTACTTTATAGGCAAAATATAAAATAAAACTAGTCCACGGTTGTTGGAAAATCACACCTGTGTGAAGTGAGCGGTGCTACTGTACCGTGTGGTCATGCAACATCCAGACCAACAGATGGACCATTTGAAGATCCAGATTGACTCCCTAATTCAAATACTAAAATCAATATGAAGTGACTGTGTAGGGTTTTAAAGGACAACTTCATCACTTTTCAACCTACCATCATGTAATTGGTCTTCACTAATGATTAAATCATAGATTTAAAAAAATCTTCCACAACCTTTTGTTTTTGAAAGGAAATGATGCATCACTTTCCATAACATTTCCATGCATGAAGCTTTTTGAAATGTCATGCCTTTTGCTATGGCTAGGTCTGCACTGGCCAGTGGCCATGGGAATCCTTAAAGGTTTACCAAGAAGTATCCTTCTTCCGCCAAAAAATAGCCGTTCTGGCTGAACCGTGCAGTCGGTTTTCGCGAAACTTTCCAATATGGTAGAGGGCTATACCAAATGGTGAGGACACAAAGCCCACAACGATTGGCCAAATGGTGGCGCTCTAAAACATAGCATGGCATAGCTCATGAACCATTTGACCGTCATGACCCAATGTTCCGGCGCGTCCCGATAGTCCCAAACAAACGGCAGTGTTATGTGACTAATCGTCAGATGTAGAGCCACCACCACCGGAGTCCTTTCTGTAGTTTCTGGATGAAGCTTGTGGCCACCAGGGGGGATTGAAGCCACTTCTTCTCACCGCCCGGGAGGCTTATGCATAATCTTGCAGGGAATAATAAAGACGGACGGAGACCCATTTTGTAGAGAACGGCCATCTGGGTTTTGTATTCTCCGCGTTGCTGCAGCACGTCCGCTGTAAAATCCTTGTAGAATCTTATTTTGTGGCCGTTGTATTCCAAGGAACCACGCTTACGTGCCTCTCGCATTACTAGTTCCTTGAGTTGGAAATGATGAAAGCAAACGAGGACGGTGCGAGGCCTATCCTTGGGGCCGGGTTTAGCAGCACTGGTGCGATGTGCCCTGCAAAGCTCAGGGGGCTTTGGCAACACATCCACTCCCAGAACATCCATAAACATTTGAGAGAAAAAGGTTGTTGGACGTGTCCCCTCCTCCAACGATTCCGGGAGTCCCACCACGCGGACATTGGACCTCCTGCTGTGTCCCTCTAAACTGGACAGCTTTGTCTTCATCCATTGGTTGTCCTGTAGTAGCTTAGCATTAGCCGATTCTAGCTGCTCAAAACGTTGTGCAATCGTCTCGGCGTTGGTTTCGAGATTCCTTATGCTCTCACCTTGGTTGACCACAGTGGCTTTCATACTGTCTATTTTCTTCTCCAGGGTGGTAAACGCTGACTTAATGTCCCCCGCGAGTTCTTCTCTGTGTTGATCTAGCAATGCAGCTATTTGGGCCATAGTCACAGGACCCGGAACCGGCGAAGTATGTCGTAAGTCATGGCGGCTTCTCACTCACGTTGGGGTGTTTGCTTCTCTTTTTCCCCGTGCCCGACATGTCGGCTATGTTAGAGGCTTCGATTTACTCACGAAAAAATAACTTTTGATGAACGATATATAGGGCTAAAGTAGGATAATAAACTGTGTTTGATAGGAGCGGTGAAACGTGCGTCTACTCCGACATCCTGCGCATGCGCTCTCCCAGCCTATGAGTCTTCAAGAACCCTGCCCCCCACAATTTAGACCGACCCCGTCATAATTACAGTATTATTTTTCTCTTCTTGCTTGGTCCCGCCTTATCGCTGCTTGCAGCTATATTTTTCTTTTATTTCTTTTTTATGACCTCAATTACACCCAAACAACCTGAACTTTGAACATTCTGTGGCTATTCTGTTCCGAAGCCTTTTGAGCTGCAATGAAAACAGGCAAATAGGCCTCAACAGTGACATCTGCTGGCAAATTCTTATGTCATATATGGGATTTGTAGACTCTTTCCTCACAGTCCACACAGGCAACTTAGAGCACTTCTTTGAGCCAGAAAACCCCAGACCACAGAATATCTACTGAATGTAGAAAAGTTCAGGTTTTTTTGGGTGCAATTGAGCTCAGAAAACCTTTTTTTTTTATTTGTATGTATGCATATCTTTGTAAAGGCAATCTGTGTTATTTTTGTAATCAACACAATTACTTACACGATGGCATTGACTCCTCGACAGTAGCGCTCCCACATACTTCTAAAACGAGGCTGTCCACCTATGTCCCATATCTGAAGTGGAAGAGCACCAAAAAGGCACAGTCACATACTGCGTAATACGAGCAACAGAACATAATAGCAATAGCAATAACAAAACATGTATCATTATTAGCTCAAGAGTGCGGAAAGCAAATATCTATTCTGGCCTAACTCCATACAGTAAGTGATATTATAATTGCATAAAGCATGCAAGCTAAAAGCTAGTAAACCTACAGTAGCATACCTTTATTGTGACATTGCCTTTAGTAACCTTCCGCATGTTGAATCCGACCGTGGGGATCATGTCTTCACTGAACTGGCCAGACTGGAAGGAACAAAAACAATAAAGAAGGCATTGTCATGTAATCCACAACTGTAAGATCATGTGATAATGCTGCTCCAAAACAAACACATACAACAGAGTGTTCCAATACATGTACTGTAGCTTTAACCTTTAAAAGTGAATGTATGCATGTGCGTATGTAGAGCGATGTGTTGTGTATAATGTGCAATCATATTGTTTATTGTGCTATATTGTTAGCACGATGTGTGAGCATATTGCCCTTGTATTGTGAAAATGTACATGATGCCAATGTCTCAGTAATTTCCTGTACTTTATACTGAATAAAGATCTACTTATCTAGCCCTAAACGAGTTTGACGTCCCTGGTCTAATTCAATGTGAATGTGGATCATAGGCCAATAACAAGCAGTTATAAAGAGTTGAATCCGACTGAATTAGAATGATTAAATTACAACAAAGTGTTTTTGGTGCTCCATTGTACATAGTTGTCCTATACACTGTATGAATCATAGCCTGATTTCTTGCCTCATCTAGTCTTCTTTGCCAATAGTAAATGTACTACTATCCTAGCTAGAATACACAGCATTATAATCTGAAGAAGCACTATTGTTTAGTATTGCCTAGTTTTAGTACCCTATATAGGTTAACATTGGGAAAATTCCAAATATTCACAGACGTACATTGCCTTGTTTGTATTACATAGTATGGCCTGGGACAACGCTAATAGCCTCCCAATGATTTGTTGAAGGGGAAGTGGAAGTCAACTTTGTCCAAACTGCATTACAAATCACCTGACATGAACACTGCTAAGTGGAAAAGAATGGTGCATTCTCGTGGTGATTTCAAGCATGGAAGAACCATAGCCGCAAGCAACTCTTAGATTCTATTTTTAATATCTGGAATCTAGAGTTGCAACACCAACTGACACTGATACAGAAAAGTCCTATTTGATTGTATTAAACAACATTAAACTCAGACCTCATCAACATTGCATCTGTATGTACAGAAAGCTTAATAGAAATCCACCGTAAACATGTTGTGCGATCATTCCTGACAATATATTCCATACATGTTATTTTTGTGTTGCAGTTTGGAAGTGCTCGTTTTAATGCAATGTCCTGCTGCCTTCTGCATGTGCAATTTCTAAACAAGTGGTACAAGGACCATTGAGTGATTTCCCATGAGTACCAAACTCCAACACAGAAAAGAACGATCACCTGCATGTAATTTATTGACAGAAAGAAGCTCATAGTCATAACATGTCTATATTGCTTTTTTTTCTATTAAACAAAAACGAGAATAATTCAAGCTTTCCTAGTTTCCTTACAGTTGCAATTTTGGTTTAATACATAGGACTGTTCTGTTTGGATGTATGTGATGTCAAGGTTTGGTATTGCAACTCTAGATTAAATTAAAATAGAATCTAAGAATTGCTTGCAGCTATGGGAGACCAATTGTATTCTAACTGGCAAAGTTCAAAATAAAATACAATCCCCCAGTGCAAGGCTATGGTCTTGGCACTGTTAGGATTCAAAACAGTTTTGTTTATTAATAATAATAATAATATTAATAATCCAAACTTGTAAGCAAAGTTTAAGGCTCAAGTGGTACTGGGGAGTTTCTACTACTGCACCACCTGCCCCTGTAGAATGTGAATGTGATGGCACCCAGTTAAAGCTGACTGCAACATTGATGACGTAGCCAAGAGGCTTGTTTACTAAATTGTATTGTCAGTGCTGTCTGTGTCAACTTGTGTCACTGATGTTGAAACACTATAGCAGACCGTAGCCCTCCAAGCAGAACCCAAATGCTACTGAAGTTTCTGACATTTGTTCGACCCAGTGCATTGGGTCCTGTTCCTCGTCGTCCATGCCACCTGATTAAAACATTTACTGGTCATGTTTACATGTTAAAACGCCTCCCCGCGGCATGTGACGCCATTATTTTCCTTGAGTTATTCTGAATTCGGTAACTTTAAGTAGCTATACATCCCGGTGCGAATATCTCCTGTGGCGCGGAAGCCGTTAAGTATTTTTAATATATGTTTGCCCGATTTGGAAGCTTGGATTCTTCTTGTTTATTGACACCTCATTGTACCGCCTATCTGGCTAGCTAGTGGCGCTATAGCTATGACACAGCAGATCAGAGGCAGGGACGTAGCCTCACAAGCCAACCGCACACCGGGAGGCGGTACAATAAACGGTAAACAAACAAGAAGAAATAAAGCGACCAAATCGGTCAAACAAAGATTAAAAATACTTAACGGCTTCCGCGCCACAGGAGATATTCGCACCGGGATGTATAGCTACTTAAAGTTACCGAATAAAGAATAACTCAAGGAAAATAATGGCGTCACATGCCGCGGGGAGGCGTTTTAGAGAGAATCTCCACATCCGCATTTAGGAATTTCCATACGAAAATACACTAGCGAGCAGGGACCCAACGTAAAACTAAACAAAATATCAAAAAAGTTTTACGTAGGGTCCCGAAAGGGGCTAAGCAGACCGGTGACTTGTTTTGTTTGATTTCGTTTACGTCTTTATTTGTCAAGTACACAAATATAATTACGCATGCTTATTTAACATGGCTAAATACACAGTGACATTACCGTTAAGTTCAAGGCTATGGGAATCATTATCATAACTCGCTATCAAAGCTCTAAGACAGTAGTGTAGGTCAGGCCCACACGGACTGGGCTTCTTTTCTACTCACTGCTATCACATTGACGAATGTTGTTTTCCCGGAGTACTGAAGTCCTACTAACGTAAGCTCCATCTCCTCTTTCCAAAAGAGAGACCTGAACCAGTCCAAAAGCCGGTTCATAAGGGCCAGCATCTTGGATGACAGTAGTCGTAAGTCACTGTAAAGTCAGTTAAGGTGCCGCCGTCTACTCTTGTGCCGTGGTCTACTCTACACACTACAGGAAGTAGCTACGTTTGTCATGTCATGTGATCTTATGGCGATATTGTATGTAACGTGATGAATTATGCAACGCGAGAGGCCGCTGTTTCGCAATTTCGATACCGGAGACTGAGGAGAGCACTAAACTGAAAAGGATTTATGTTAGCTGCACTGCAGGTCTCTCGCTGATGTTTGTTTGACACATAAATATAAGAATTTAATGGCTTTCCGGTGTCCTGAAGGGATAGGTTGATGTTTGAGGTTTTGTCAGAGTCAAGTAGGGAATCCTGCTTCCATCCAATCCAATTGAAAATGGTGGACCCTGTTGTAAGTGTAATGTTTAATCATGGTGTCGTCCACAGTAACAGTTTTCTACATACTGTGCAGTGAAATACAAATTTAAATCAATCGATCAATCCCGAATTATTTTCAATTTTTGTATTTGTAAAACAGCGACCTCTTAAGTCACATAATGCAGTAGGCCACTGGTATAAATATAACACTCACAACACATGAGCCAGACAACTATTCCACAACATTGGACTGTGAGAATCCAGGAGTTTTATTTTATTTTAAATGTGGTTTTATACTTTTATCACTTATCAGGCTTGCTACTCGCATTGGAAAATGATGGGTATGCCTACAATTTAAAATGCAAAAAGTACAGGTCTACACAGAAATGTATTTGATGACCGAAGCAATTAACGTACGTATGACCAATATCTTTAATCATATAGATCAAGGGTGCCCACACTTTTTTGACTTGAGAGCTACTTTTAAAATGACCAGCTCAACTCAAGATCTACCCACTGAAAAAAATACATAGTTTAAATAATGTACCTGAGGGGGCTTTGGAATAGCAGCCCTGGCTATAATTGTCAGAGGCAACAGTCTGAACAATCAACCCATGCTCACTGTTTCCACAACCAATCAATGCATCATTATTTTTATAAATACAACACAAGGTCTGCTAAAAGGATGAATCCAAGTAAGCCTTTCGGGCTTGTTTCCATTTGGGTCATCATGTACTCAATTAATCGAAATTAATGTCGCTTATTCGTAAACAAAAATATGAATATGCCTATGAAAACAACAAAAGTTGAACACTTAACAGTTGAACTTAACTAACAGTCTCTAAATGATGTTGACAGATTGCTTGGGCATCATGAAAGAGGTGGTGTAGTACTGCAGTTTAGTCGGCTTTATATCTCAGCAATGCAAAACTTTCATACATATAGCTAACATAAGTATACTAGAATATTGTAACATGAACACAGCTGTTTGTGTAAAACATCTTTTGTATTCATAAAATAATTATTATTATGATATGAGTATTACTAATGACAATTGATTCGTTCAGCAGACAAATCCCCAAACTACAAATCATAATGCACTAATATTTTGAATTTGCTCTCCCTGTGATGTCACCATGGTACATCAAATTTGTGTTAAACTAAAATCATGTAATGGATTGTATCTAATACACACAGCAGCAGTATCAGCAGCATTAGGCCAGCAGGCTTTATTAGAGGATAAACCAGTCTTATATTTAGTTATTCTAAAGTACAATTCATTGACAAAAGTTCCACAGTATGAAGTTGACACACTAATGTAAAGGTTTGTCCATCATAAATCACTGGAGTTGTGCAAAACAGCCAAATCAGCAAGGCTCACACTTAAGATTTAGTCGATCCAACGGCAACCCTTCAAACAAAAAGGCAGAACAAGTTAATGTTTAATTTGAATGTAACAATCCGGTATATCAATTTGAGAGGAATTTGTTCTGAGAGACAAGATAAAAACAATAATTGCCTTTGGTCTGACAAGTGATCTATATTTCTCAGAGAGCGCTGCACTCATTGTTGTTGTGTAAACAGTCATTCTGGAACATAGCAAACAAGGCATTACATTTGACAGACACAAGCACTGATTACAATATGTAATATAGGTTACATGACAGAAGTTTAACTAGACTATTTATTGTTTATTCAGATTCCCATTCGCTGTTACACAAGGCATTAGCTACTCTTCCTGGGATACGATGATTTAACATGCTGTACTCTTTTAAGACTTTTATAGTATCTCTAAATTAACTCCAGATGAAAATCTACAATATATGAATCTTAAACAAGGGCCAACTCACATGACTGCTGATTTGAGGCAAAGGGAACCGAAAACATTGCTGTCCACATAACTGCCCCAACTCAGGGGAGATAAGTAGTCATGTGATTCACTAAATAAATGGATGAAGCCATAATCAACAGATAACTTCCTTCTTACCCGTTACACACTGGAAACTGTGTCAAAACCTGGAAGAAAAAGACTACATTACAAATCTATTCATTCTTCCATTGTTGAAGTTCAGCAAATGCATGGTCTCAATTTGTCTGAGGAAAAGTGGAATGAAGAATACATAAAACAGTTTAATTGGAGGATACTTGCCGTATAAAGTGTATCCATGTTGATGTGATCTTGACCAGTTAAATTTAATGCTTTGCTGGCAACCACTCTTTAAGGAATAATCAGAACAGAAATAAGAAGTATTTTACAACCAACTATGCAGACTGTATTTACTGTATTGCATGTATGATTGAGTAATGAGTGCAACACTGCAACTGCTCATGAGTCACAGACCTTCGAACATCCCCTCCTGGGGAAGGAACCCAGTGGTCATAGTTTGTCTCCACTCTGTACCATCTGGAATTGAACGGAACATATTTTTCTGTTTTTTAATATCAACACTTGACACGCCACTTCCACAGCATTCTGCTCAATATAATACTGAATGACCCTTTGTTTCACATACGCTCCGTTCAGTGGATCCAATGGCCAGATATCAGCAGGGCCTTTCCTGTCCCTGGTTATAACAACTCCTTCCCCTGCCTTCACTCCGGCCACAATATAATACACTCCTGTGATTATGGGGATTTTGGATAGCCGCATCACTGCATCCTGAAAGTCCTCAGCTCCTTCCAAGGTCTGTTCAGCAAATAATCAGTCAGTTAGTTCAGTGTGTTTGCACATTTAACCAATTTACTAGTACAGCTCATGTATATGCATACTGTACTTTACATTACTGCCAACATTTTTCAAAAGCCACAAATCTTATAGATTTTAGAATAAGACTAATTGTAATCACGCTGAGCAAGACTGAGCTGGTTGAGTGTCTAAGCAGAAGTACCGGAATTTGGTGGAAGTAGTGCCCAAGGAAATTACGTTGAGGCTTGACAAAGCATTTTACATTTTACGTTTCTGGGGAAATTACATAAATTACATACAACTCTTTGCATTAGGTCGTGATCAGGCTTTTCTTCTCGGAGATGAGTAAAGGCTGGGAACGAGGCTAGTCCACTGAGTTATTAAGTTACATCATTGGTCGGCCAGTTGGCTTAACAACGGACTAACCAATTGCAGAGAAATCTTCCCTTTCGGGTGATTTTATCAATGGGCTAAACATGGACATATTTTTCTCCCCAATTTAGTTGTTATGCCAATTAAGCTACGTCTTACTCCTCCCACTCCCCGCTGATAGGTGCCCAGCCCATAGGAATAGAGGGTATGCTCGTGACATCATCATCATACCCGGCCGGAAGTTATGCGGGAGTGAGTGGCAAAGAATGACTTTCTGAAACCTGCCGGTGAAGTATATAATTTCCCTGGCCACAGGAGCACCTAGTATAGTCAAAAGTTCTGTTTGAACAAACGCACCTCCCTCACCAACCAGCTAACTGGGGTTCTTCTCAACAGGAAGGCAGACACCACATTCTTCCAATAGTCCCACCAGTGGTCTTTACCTGATTACAGTGTAACACAGTGTAACACAAACAAGCTTGAATACAAATGAACAGCAACAAACTGACTTAAATTAAATTAAATTCTGTAGCTGATATGGTCCTACCGCGCTGGTCCCCAGAGACGGTGAACTTATTTGGGCTCTGTCCTGTCCACAGGCCAACATAGCCTGCAAATGAGGTTCCACTGTACACCACCTAGAGTTTGCCAACAACAATTGTCTTCATCTGATCACTTGGGGCTTTCATAGGGCACATAGGTACAATAATTGTCTCTGGTGATGAGGTATAGTACAACAGTTTATAAACACTTTAAATTATCATTGAACTGATAAAGATTAGTTCTGGTTAAAACGTACCTGGTTATTCTTGAGAAATATTAGGTTGACAGTCAGATTCCTTAGAATGTCATGTGGGTAATCTAAATTCCGGCCATGATATATTTTGCCATTTGTGTCCTGTGCAACGATGCTGGTGCAAAATCTGGGAGTAAGTACAAAAAGTGTGTTCATACTATACAGAGCACCTACTTTCAATATATTGGGTCCATGGTCCCTATAATAAACTTTGCCCAAGAGCTGTAACAACATAGTTTTTAAATCTTACGCAGATATTTCGTAGGCGAAATTGAGAAGGATGATATCTGAGGGACTTGCTCCAAAGTGTGAGGCCATGCCACGGATCTCCCCTGCATAGGGTTGAGGGACGTAGTTTTCCAACGCCATCACAAGAGGAGCAATTGCACGATGCACCCATTTTGGAACAGTGTTACTACAAAAAAGAAAACAAAGGTGACATATATCATTTATTTCACTACTTAAACATCTTCTTTACAAACATTGCAACAACGCTGGTTAACAAACTGCCCTCCCACTCTGGGCGTTGTGGTGGTAAAGATTTTAAGCTGACAATGGTAACAACTGAGGAGGTACTTAAAAAACTGAATGCCCTTCAACCCCACAAGGCCACTGGCCATGACAATATACGGTATATTATATACCCTCCAAATTTCTCAGAGACTCGGCCATCTCTACAGCTCCAATCATCACCCACATAATAAACCTCTCCATCAAACAGGGACAGGTCCCCCAAGATTTCAAACTGGCCAAAGTAACCCCCCTGCACAAGAAAGGGAGCAAATTAGACCCCGGCAACTACCACCCTATTTCTATTCAAAACAAACTGGTCCAGGATACTACTTGGTCTCACTCCCCGCACCCACCTCACCCCTCCCCACTTTGACAGGCTGGAATGGCTTAGGGTTGATGACAGAGTACAGCACCTTGCAATGGGTCTGGTCCACAAGATTCGCTACACCACCAAGATACCCATGTACCTGTCTAAATATGTAGTCCACACCCACAACACCAGAGGTAGTTCAACAAACCATGTGCAACCCAGATTTGGCACAAACAAGGGACTAAATTAATTTAGCTCCTATGCCACCAAAATGTGGAACGCCCTTAAGCCCTACCAACAGTCATTAAGACATCTATAGTGCAAAGAAATACAAAAAACAACAAAAAACAACAGTTTTAACAGTTTTTGTATTGAGTTGTACTTGAAATGTACTGTAATTCTGCAAACTGTTAATAAATCAATCAATCAATAAATAAAAAGCTGCAACATTAATAACACATTAATATGCGGCCATTCTGCATAATGAGCATACAACGTTTCGTTCTTGGAAGTATTTGATGCGAACACTTTGTACAGTTGCTTACATCTTTGAATGCACAACATTTAGGCTATGCAACTTGGAGTTCTGCACTTGTTTATTACATTTCTCGCGCGGGCACGCAGTGCACACACCACGCACACACACACACACACACACACACACACACACACACACACACACACACACACACACACAATATATATACTATGCTTAGTATGCTATATGTGCAACTTACTCAATTATTTGAGCGGCTGCTTCCCTCACGAAGTTGATATCAAATGCTTTCGATAAAGGCTCCCATCGAATTTCGGGGGGATCATCCAAGCTGATGTTTACCACGGGCGGAGCGAAGTCAGTCCTGGATGGTGCGATTAGACAAAGCAAAACCAGCTCCAGTACACGCCACATAGCGAACTGATTACTGAAGCATTCAGAACGCACTAAAACAAGCAGTGTCACATTGTTCTCATCTGCATGAACTTCCGTAGTTTGGGGATTGGAAGTTGAGAGTAGACCACGTGTCGTGGCCACTGAGAACACTGTATTGTTTCTAGAAGCATCGAGCTGAGACATGCGCAAGTTACAAGGACGTTTCACTTTCACCCCATGCCCCCACGTGTTCCTATAGTTTCTGTGTTTACCCTCAATCTCATTTATGCGTTCATTGGAGGCAACCAAAACATGGACGTGGATCAGAACACGATTCTATGTTGAATGCATCGCACACAGGGAACTGCCTTTCGTCTATGATCATCTTTCGTCTATCTCATTATTCAACGCTCCCCGCACGTGTCCCCGCACAACTTTACAACTGTGACATAGGCAAATGAAATCACTCACGTCACAAGTTCACAACTTTTACTCGGAAACGGACTTCGATCCTATGATCCTGTAGTGTAATGGATAATAACAATGTAATAATATTAATGCTATGATATGCATGTGCGGGTGGACAAACTCGTGTGTATAAAAGAAAGATCATGGCGAAAGAAACGTCAGAATGCTGAGTTATTATGTTGCAACTGCGAGAATAAACATCTAAAAACAAACAATTATTAAGGTCATTTAATTTATATTATTCAGTCGCCGGTTGCAGCCAGCAGGTGGTGCTGCGTACCTCCTGAAACCTATGCCTGAAACCCCAGTGGAAGCCTAGTTAAATAGTCTTGATGGAAGCACGAACCGGACAGGAGGGGGCGCTGTTGCAATAGTTTTGATCTGTTATACGACACTGTAACTACATTTCTGCATTTCTGAAGAGAAACAATTAGATAGCATTAGATTAGATATGAAAATAACATAGAAAGGATATGAACGTAAAAGTAAGTAAAAAATCTATCTTTCCATCTGAGAATATCATATCGTTAGCCTCATAGGATAAATGCATAAGTCATTTTTTATGATTTTCGGATAATAAGGAAAAACACATTTTCTCGCAAGTATGTAAGAGTTTTTAATGCAGATTTTTACAATGGTTTCCTGAGGGGTTAACAAAATGTTTTTTACAAAAAGATAAACATGAGAGTCATTCCATAACAAAAAAAAGTGACTTAGGCCATTTTCAAGAAAATAATCTGTGACTTAGGCATTTTTTAATACATGTCTACTAAACACCTGGGGGTCTATTAGAGTGATGTTAACTCCATACTAAACACCTGGGGGTCTATTAGAGTAATGTTAACTCCATACTAAACACCTGGGGGTCTATTAGAGTGATGTTAACTCCATACTAAACACCTGGGGGTCTATTAGAGTGATGTTAACTCCATACTAAACACCTGGGGGTCTATTAGAGTGATGTTACCATACTAAACACCTGGGGGTCTATTAGAGTAATGTTAACTCCATACTAAACACCTGGGGGTCTATTAGAGTAATGTTAACTCCATACTAAACACCTGGGGGTCTATTAGAGTGATGTTAACTCCATACTAAACACCTGGGGGTCTATTAGAGTGATGTTAACTCCATACTAAACACCTGGGGGTCTATTAGAGTGATGTTAACTCCATACTAAACACCTGGGGGTCTATTAGAGTGATGTTAACTCCATACTAAACACCTGGGGGTCTATTAGAGTAATGTTAACTCCATACTAAACACCTGGGGGTCTGTTAGAGTAATGTTAACTCCATACAGAACACCTGGGGGTCTATTAGAGTGATGTTAACTCCATACTAAACACCTGGGGGTCTGTTAGAGTAATGTTAACTCCATACAGAACACCTGGGGGTCTATTAGAGTGATGTTAACTCCATACTAAACACCTGGGGGTCTGTTAGAGTAATGTTAACTCCATACAGAACACCTGGGGGTATATTAGAGTGATGTTAACTCCATACTAAACACCTGGGGGTCTGTTAGAGTAATGTTAACTCCATACAGAACACCTGGGGGTCTATTAGAGTAATGTTAACTCCATACAGAACACCTGGGGGTCTATTAGAGTGATGTTAACTCCATACTAAACACCTGGGGGTCTATTAGAGTAATGTTAACTCCATACTAAACACCTGGGGGTCTGTTAGAGTAATGTTAACTCCATACAGAACACCTGGGGGTCTATTAGAGTGATGTTAACTCCATACTAAACACCTGGGGGTCTATTAGAGTAATGTTAACTCCATACTAAACACCTTGGGGTCTGTTAGAGTAATGTTAACTCCATACAGAACACCTGGGGGTCTATTAGAGTGATGTTAACTCCATACTAAACACCTGGGGGTCTGTTAGAGTAATGTTAACTCCATACTAAACACCTGGGGGTCTGTTAGAGTAATGTTAACTCCATACAGAACACCTGGGGGTCTATTAGAGTGATGTTAACTCCATACTAAACACCTGGGGGTCTATTAGAGTGATGTTAACTCCATACTAAACACCTGGGGGTCTGTTAGAGTAATGTTAACTCCATACAGAACACCTGGGGGTCTATTAGAGTAATGTTAACTCCATACTAAACACCTGGGGGTCTGTTAGAGTAATGTTAACTCCATACTAAACACCTGGGGGTCTGTTAGAGTAATGTTAACTCCATACAGAACACCTGGGGGTCTATTAGAGTGATGTTAACTCCATACTAAACACCTGGGGGTCTATTAGAGTGATGTTAACTCCATACTAAACACCTGGGGGTCTATTAGAGTGATGTTAACTCCATACTAAACACCTGGGGGTCTATTAGAGTAATGTTAACTCCATACTAAACACCTGGGGGTCTATTAGAGTAATGTTAACTCCATACTAAACACCTGGGGGTCTATTAGAGTGATGTTAACTCCATACTAAACACCTGGGGGTCTGTTAGAGTAATGTTAACTCCATACTAAACACCTGGGGGTCTGTTAGAGTAATGTTAACTACATACTAAACACCTGGGGGTCTATTAGAGTGATGTTAACTCCATACTAAACACCTGGGGTCTATTAGAGTAATGTTAACTCCATACAGAACACCTGGGGGTCTATTAGAGTAATGTTAACTCCATACTAAACACCTGGGGGTCTATTAGAGTAATGTTAACTCCATACTAAACACCTGGGGGTCTGTTAGAGTAATGTTAACTCCATACTAAACACCTGGGGGTCTATTAGAGTAACTGTTGTTTGCTGTGTATGCAATGTAAAAATGCCCAAGTCACACAAAGTGAGTTAGGCGGCAACGTAAAAATGCTCAAATCACACAAGTGACTTAGGCAGATCATCATTTTTGAAGATTGTGAGCTTTGTGATTGGCTGAGGACATAGGCGATGATCCAGAACGATGCAGCAGCCCCAGGAGATCACCTGTATGCAGAAATCTCAATTTCGCCAAAAAATGACTTAGGCATTTATCCTATGAGGCTAACGATATGCCATTTTTTGTTGTCCTCAAGTTGCAGAAGGCATGGTGACCCATGACGGTCTGCCCTTAGACCACTTATAGATTTCTTAATGGTTACAATCAGAAAACTTGCAAAAGCACTTGCATGTAGTGTCTCTTTTTCAATGTACTTTTTATAACAATATGTTTGTTGTTGTTTTGTTTTTGTTTTTTTCCTGGGTTTTTTCTTCAGTTTCTTCCCCCAACAAAGTCAGAGATTAATGGATTGTTGTCAGTATTTTTATTTTATGCTTGTATTGTAAATGTATGATATTCAACTACTTTCTAAATTTATAATAAATATATCAAATAGGCTATCCATCAAATAATTCACTAGATTGCATGCACCATTCCATGTAAAGCTCTATTATAAATCCAATATTTTAACTATTTAGTGCTTGTAATATAAGCCTTTCTATTGATTTATGCAGACACTGCTGCTTTATGGGTTATGTAAGTGTTATGTAAGGATAGCCTATGTTGTTATGAGGATCTGTCTTGAGCTGTTAAAGCCGTCTTGAACTGAAACACATGACATCAATTTCCACAGGAAAAAAAAAATCTTTATTAATATTTTTAATGTATATCAACAATACTTTATAGATCAAATATGTACAACAAGCAACCTTGTGTTACATCTCAAAATAAAAATCCCAAGTACCTCTTCCTATACAAAACTATTATTTTTATTACATTCACTCTCCTCTTTTCCACAAACTCAAGAATTAATACAAATGTGTCATGTTTGTGTCTGCTATAAACAAGTAAAGGCAACAGCATGAACTAAGGTCAGACTTAACTTGACCAGAAATTAACGAGCATGATGTAAATGAGGTTGAGCATAATGCTATGTACACGTTCTCTTGGCATACATACAGCAAAGGACTACCCAAAACTTCCTCTAGTAGCAACACAAATACACTCAGTGGGTCACGTATCAAAAATAGAGTCATATAAACAAAATAATTACAAGACATTTACTTCACAGGAACTCCCAACTATTTGCAAAAAAAATTGAATATGTCACATGAACAATAAAAGTAAATGTAAAAAAAACAGAAGCATACATAGCCGCATCACTCTGTGACATACATGAGTGACACACCTGGTGTATACTGATGATGCCCTGAATGCTTGGAACAATTATAAACAGTTGCGTCCATTTAGCTGGAAGGTAGTTGGTGGGAGAATGGAGCGATATAATTTGTGACAACTCCGGTCACCATGAACCAGACATTGATTTGGTAACATTCTAGTGTAGAGAATGGTTTATTGGATGTGGTGGAGCTACAGATGCACAAGGGGTAGATCCTGCACAGCCAAGTCCTGAACATTGACCAATGTTCAGGATTTTGCGTGTGGCGCTCACAGATCTACAGCAGGTAAAGCAGCATCTACAGGGGCATTTTGTTCAAATCTATACATTCATTACAAACCGGTGTATGTGGGCATACGTGCATGTTTGTGTGTGTGTGTGTGTGTGTGTGTGTGTGTGTGTGTGTGTGTGTGTGTGTGTGCGTACGCACACTCGCAAAGGGCATGTTAGACTGGTGGTAAAGGGTGGAGGGGCTATCTCTGTGCATCACATTCTGGATTTACCTCTGATATTTAACACCATGTTCAGAGAACCATAAAACATTGCTCCCAGTCTCTATAGTCCTCTTCATCTTTGAAACAAACAGTCTTCACAGAATTTCAGAGCCATCCAGCAGGTGATCTGTGAGCCTTTGCATTTGGGAAAAACCTAAGGGTGTCTCCCCCCACCCCCAAACATTCCCTTTCAGTAGACTATATTGAAGAGCTGATGGTAGAGGGGCGGTGATGATCAGTGTTCTGAATCAGAGTCACCGCTTGCTCTTGACAAAGAGGGAGAGAGTTGACGGGCCAAACGACTGCTGTGTTGTTGGACAGATACCAGTGCTTTACTCGCCTTTCCTCGCCGGGAGGCTTCCCAGTGGGTGAACTGTTCAACCTCTTTAACATTCAGAGGGCAGGATTCAAAGAGAGAGAGAGGAGAAAAAGAGAATACGTTTAGTCTTTGGTTTCCAAGTTCAATGGGGCGACCTGCTTTAAAGCTTGGAGGAGCGCAGGAGAATCCATTGGAGTCTGGTGCGGCACAGGGGAACCTGCCCTAGGGGACAGCACCAGAGACGAGGGGAGGGTGTCCCGAGGCAAGCTAGCTGCAGAGGCACTCATGCCCGGGTACATAACGGGCATGCCTCCAGGATACCAACATTTCTCCAACATGGGCAGATACCCCGCTGCAGCAGAGGGGGGGATGAGGTAGAAGGGCATGCAAAATGGTGACTGGTTGGGGGAGAAGCTCATGTAGCTGCCGGGACCTCCCACTGTTTGCGCGGAGACATTCTCGTCTTCTGAGGAGTCAGATCTGAACCTCTTGGCTCGGGGCTCATCGCCCTCTAGCTTGATGGCACCTGCCACCCGCTCTGCCAGAGCCACCCCATCCTTGGCACAGTATCCTGACCGCTGAACCTTTGAGTCCCCCTTTTCGTGTTCACCCCCATAGCCACTGTCCGTGTCTGTGTCACTGCCGCTCTGCTCGCTTATTCCGTGATATGTCCGCTGAATGACGGGTACACAGTTCTTGGCATGGCCCTCGGAGGACCGCGGGGGCTGCCCAGTGGGCCTCTCCAGCTTCTCGGGAGCTTTGTGGACGGGCTCATCTGAGCGTGGGCTTGCTGGATGCTGAAGGACTTCAGCTGCTACTTTGTGAATGTGACTGATGACATGGGATGGCGTCAGGTCCCTGCTGCTCTCCTGGCTGGCCAAGTACTGTAGAACCTCCTTGGCACATAGGTGGAACCCGGAGCGGAACATCTCCTCGTTGTCCTCTGCACTGTCTCCACTGTGGTCTCCTGTAAGGTCAGAAATGGTTGTTTTATTAGTCAAGTTCAACTGAAATTTAACAACATTTTCACATAACTATAGCTCTGATCTGTCAGAAGTTCATCATCAGTGGTTCAGTCAAAAACAGAAGATCTATACCAATTGACTTATCAATACTATATCTTGGGATCAAACTTACCGATTTGCAAGCCATTCTGCAAGGCAATAATTTTCTGCTGCTGCTGTTCCAGGAGCGTGCTCAGGGCTTTCACATGCTTGAGAGTGAGCTCCAACACCACGGCTTTCTCCAAATGACCCAGCGTCTAAAACAGGAAGACCTTCGATAAGCATGTTGATCTTTCTTATGTAACACATTCAGCAGCTGAACATAGAAGGACAAGCCGCTATGGGGCGTGAAGCTTGGTAATTCACGCACACTCTAAGACAACGGCAAACAGTATAGCGTAATCTAAAACGTTTTTATAACATTGTTATATCTTAAGAAATGCATCCCGTAAAAATCACAACATTCTACACATTTTATATTGAAAATAGCAATTCATGTTTTTTATACATATTGTATATATTTTTTACCAAACTCTTCAAACTAATTAAATGTAAATGAATGCATTAATATATGTTCTATGACTATATATGTTCTTCTAAGACTATATATAAGTGTGTGTGTGTGTGTGTGTGTGTGTGTGTGTGTGTGTGTGTGTGTGTGTGTGTGTGTGTGTGTGTGTGTGTGTGTGTGTGTGTGTGTGTGTGTGTGTGTGTGTGTGTGTGTGTGTGTGTGCACGCACGCACGCACGAGGCGTGTGTGTAATGACTGGATATTAAATATATATATACATATTAATAATAAAAACACAAAGGTATAGGAATGTAGGACTAGGATTAGTAGTCTCTGAACTTCTCTGAAAATTGAGATTCCACATAAAGGCTTCAGAGTCTGAAGCCTATATGTCGCGTCTCATTCTCATTTCTTATTAGTGCACATGATGCCATATCTATATAGGCAACTCCAACTCACTGTAAGTTTAAGATGTTCTGGCAGCAGATCCTTAAGCTGGGCGATGCATTCGTTGATTCTGTCACGTCTTTTCTTCTCAATCAACCTGTGAGGCAACTTGTGTGTCTCCTGCAGGGGGTAAGAATAATAGAATATTGTCAATGAAGGCTACAGAAAACACAAATGGATAAAACCTAATATGATATATGATATATATATATATATATATATAGTAGCCTATTTCAATATTGAGAATTAGAACGCAGTGCTGCAAGTAAAGTTAACTTTACCTTGCTGTCATCTCCGCGCTTCAAGCCCCTTCTGGGTTTGTACATGTACATGGGGAAATGATCCATTCTTTGGAAGGAAATAGACATAATTTGGATTAGTCATTTGATAGAGAATTATATTACAATATAATATACATATGAATAGAATATAATAGAATAGAATTAGAAACACTAAATGCAATATTATATCTTACCCCTGCATGTCTGATTCTGTCATATCCAGCGATGGGTGTTTTGGCATACAAGGTGGTGGTTGAGCACTTGTTATCCTCTCCATCTCGCGGTTCTATCGATTCCAAAGTTGTAAAAGAAAAATTAAATCCTCCAAAGCGTTCAAAATGTGCCTCCGTAGCAGCTAGAAAAACAAATATTATGTTCCCGGCGGCGTGATAACAGTAGGTCTATAATGTCGTTCTTTCTATCCAATCATTCTATGTTTTCCTTCTTCCCACTCCAAGTTCTGTAGAGCGCTTGCAAAATGCGGTGTTGTCACTCTGAGATGCAAGCTCGTCAGTAAGAGTTTCAGGAGCCCCACGCCCGGGTAAATGTGTGTGTGAGGGACTGTGAGCGCGCGCGAGCTGGGCGGTGTTGACGACGTGTTAAATAAACCCTGTGACTACGGGCACGTCTCTTGGTTGGAGACTGACCCAGCATCGTCACATGAGGCTCACGTGTTGAACGGCGCTTCCAAGCCGTGTGGAGTACAACCCATTTCTGTCGGATCTGCACGAGAACACCCCCCCCCCCCCACCCCCTCCCTCTGTCTAGCAGCGGGTCTCGTGTACCACAACGCTCCTCGCCGACCTGGCTGGCTGGCTGGTGTGTGTGCGCACATTTACAAACACAGACCCTGACCGACCATGCAGCGCGGAACGTGCGACTTGACCACGTTTCTGTACTAGACAGAAAGTAGGGCAAATTTCCTGTTCATATGTTGACACTTGATAACGGACCATAATAGCATACTGGTAAACTGTGGAACGTTTCACGACTCACTCTTCTTATCAAACCTTTACACGTCAACAATAAGTGTCTATATGCTTCTTCTCTCACAAAGAAAATAGAAAAACAACTATCATAAATAATAATAATAATAATAATAATAATAATAATATGAATTCATAGTTGTGTTCAAACTTTGCCTGTAAGTCGACTTTAGAGTTTATTTGTGCAGGGCTAAACAGTATATATAAGGCCTATATCTGCAGGATTCTTTGTGAAGTATGTGCACTGAAGTGATCAAAACACCCCAAACAAGAACCCTGCAGATATAGTGATGGTGCATATAATAATCTGTTGCATCGCATGTGTCGTGGCGGGTGGTCGCCAAGTTCGCCAACCTGCATGAACACCGTGTTACTGTTACGTGTTACTGTAGAGTGTAGACTGTACCCATCTGAAGCCACTGCACGTGCACCTGCGCTCCAGTGCACGGCTGTGATGAATCGTTGCTGTCGGGCAGAAACCTCATATCTCCATATTTTAAATTGCATTCCCTACTTACTTCATCAAGGGTGGCTACTATTATTAATAGTGTCACACAAAAGTAGCAAAAATAGCATATCTATACATGCTCGTGTTATCATGAGCTTGTAGTTTGTTTGGAACATGTTTAAGTGCACGTGATGTGTATGCCTACGTGTTTTTAACACATACCAACCAATGGCAATGAAACGTCTAAAACAAAGAGCTTGTGACTAAACTTGGATCCATTGAAACACAGGATATATATATTTTTCCATGTCCTCCTGAAAAGTAACAGTTTTGGACATGTGAGGTTTCCACCCGACAGAGACGTGTGTCTCGTGTGTGTGTGTGTGTGTGTGTGTGTGTGTGTGTGTGTGTGTGTGTGAGAGAGTCACTGTGGAATGGATGGATGTTTGTTGCCACCGGCTGTACTGACTGAGCTGAGCTGTCACGTTGAGCTCCTCATGGCAGCAGCGGATCCCTGCCGCTGACGTCACCCACGCACAGAACTGTCTGTCTGAGCGCAGCGCGCCTGTCTGGTTGCACGCGCGGACATCTCCAGCAGCAGATTTATTCTTGCGACCACTATAAATAGCCAAGGCACGGATAGTTCAGTGGCTTTGGTGGGTGATGGGTTTATAAAATGAATTGTGCATAAGTTTACTTATACAACTGCAGCCGGGCATGCTGCTGTGTTCCTACACTGCAAGATCATCAGTGTTGTTATTTATCCAAATCAGAATAAAAAGCCAGAAATGTCCTTTATTCAAGCATTGAACTGTGAACATGTTCGTTTTGTGTTGAGTGTAGCCTATAAGCCTACATCAGACAACATCAGGATGATGATGTCTGATGTAGGCTTATAGACTCTGAAGAGCCACATGATTAATATTCAGAAGCAGAAATTTGTAGTTAGGCCTAGCCTAAAATAGCCTCCTCAATGCTGCACGATACATGCTTTATGTCCTAATGCCGGAAGCATAATCTTAACGTGATATGAATTCTAAGGTGTCCCATTAATGTGGGACTTAGCATAGGGCCCCATGACTTTACTGTCATTGGGCCCCGTGACTGCAAAAGAGTTAATTAGCCTTTTTGAAGGCTAATTATGTTATTAGAGCTCAGTAAACTATTATATGGCGGGAATCTTTCAGGAAAGTCCCCATTTTCACAGGACTTGCACTTTTAATTCTGAACAGTTAGACACATTTTCTGTTTTGACAGCATTTCCCCCCCTTTTTTCAGAATGCAGCTTGCTTACTTCCAGTTGACAACTGGTTACTCTGAAAACAGAAAACAAACATGTGTCTAGAAATCATTCTATTGCATTACATTGCATTTCAAGTTGTGTACAATATAGATATCTCATAGACCTAAAGTAACAGTATGTTCTGTGTTATCACTGCAATTAAAGGATAATTACACCAGTTTTAATAAATAATTCTACTTTAATATACAAATTGACAAAAGCTTTTCTTACTTATATGAACATTCATTTTCTGCAACACTTCCCCCCGATGTTATTATAGTTATTATATGCATTTCTTTACAGGAGACAGCTGGTCCCTATACAAAAGCAATGGTTTGGGCAACAGAATATATGTACAAATAACACATATAATCGCCTTTCCTCAAATGAAAAAGAAAATCAAACTAATTTCCTAATTGCATATCTATGCATTACTGTGGAACATTAAAGACAAAAACTATGCATAAATAACACATTTATATCAAACTCAATAAGGGACAACTCTTTCAGGCACAAATGGAACATTTCTGCTGTAACACAGGAGAAATAAGAGAAATTACACGACAACTTTTACAAAACACAATGTAAATATGACTCCTGGGCATATTGCAGGTGCATGACAGATTCTGTTGATGAGCATATCCTAAATGTATTTTAGATCCCAATTAAATAACAAAAGTAAATATGCCATAAAATATGTCAGCATTGACACAGAATGCTGTCGGATTTACACAGGCGAGAGAAAACAACACCATACATATTGCTTTCACACAATATACTACCTCTATTTAGTGCTTTTAAGACATTAGGACAATTTTAATAAATAAGAAATAAAAATAAGTAAAATTAGGCAGGCCAACATCTTAATTATCTCTATTTTCTTCTTAAATAAAGACAAAACCAAGAGGTCTCTATTTTACCCAAAGACAAAAACAAACAAAAACAGAAATAATTGGGTCTCACTATGAAGTAAGACATGGATTACCAAACTTAAATCTACATAGCAACAATGTTGCATATTTAAGTTTTGATATTGCACAAAATACAAAAGTGAGATGTTAAATACTGCTTGTTATACAGGTAGTATACATAGAAAACAAGCCTCAGATGGGACTATATCTTGCTGTCCAATCGGTTCTGTTGTTTCAAGTTAAACCCAGTAAAGGCCATGTAATGACAAATCCAATTAATACATAGTAAACATTTGGCACCAGTACTAAATAGATTGAATAGTGGGGCTGTGTTGAATCTTTTCATCTAGAACCTGCATGGGAGTAAATTAGCAACATATTGACTATCACTACTAATGTACTCACACACTCACTCTGTAGTAGCTACAGTATACATAATGTGGCACCTCTGATTAATGACTCTGCTCTTTGTCCAATATGTTCAGGTGCATCAGGGCCGGCCCGTTTGGGTAAACTGGAGGAGATGCTGACCTTATGCAGGCTGTTGAGGATTGACATTCATGTGTTGAGGATGTCCTAGTAGTCCAATTCGTTGCTTCTGTTTCCTCTGTTCTGTCATCTAAAGGGGAAAAAGGAGAAAAGAAATTCAGACAGACATTCAGTATATTACCCGGGTCTTAAAGCAGTCAAGCCCAACTGCCTGTCCACTGTCTATATGAATCCAATTCCACTGAACTATAGGTTACGGTCTGCCTGTTTGTCATGTCTTCAGTACCTCAGAGGTTGTGTTTTGCACCGTCATATTTTTAGTTTTGAGAATATTGCCATCCATACAAACACTACCCCACACTGAACAGAAAGCAAACAGTGAAAGAATTCCGAAGTATTGTTGGCCTACTCATTCAGGACATTAGACGAAAGCCAAAGTACATACTGTACTAATACAGAAAGTCAGTTGAAAGAAAATGTCAAGTGATCAAGAAAAAAGCCCGTGAGTCATATAGTAAGTTCGTTTTTAATCTTTATATATCAACAGGAACATGCATGGGGTTTTCAGTGAGGTACGTATACCATCAAGTGATGCGATGGTGCATCATTGAAAGACAATAATGTCAAAGGTGAGAGGAAAGCGTGGTCCTGAAATGAGTATTTTAAGAGACATAATCCTATCTCGAAGGAAGTGTTCGAAATCTTTTTTTTAATTAAATGGTCACTGTTTGAACTCTGTTAATGCCAGAATGTCGGCCTATTTTATACACTAATTAAGGCAATTTTCTTTGGAATGATATAACACAGGGAACCTTTGTTTGGTCTTTTTCTTTGGCTTACAATTTATATTTTGGGTTCTAATATAGTATGAGTGTCACAGGGTATACTCAAGATCGCCAAGGACATTGAACCTGTTTTATGAATGTAGTGGAAATGTTTAAGTAAGAATTGACAGATATGCAGACGACTTCAAACGACGTGATGCAACAATTATTTGGAATGAAGTGTGAATGATGCAACAATCATTTGAATTAGCCCCTGTCTGGGTCAAAACATCACATAACATTCACTTCCTCATTTTTACAGTTCTGTTTAGGAGATACTGTTTGACAGGCCAATGCTTGAATGTGGGAATTACTTGATATGGCATTAAGGTGATGCCATATCAAAAAAAAAAAAAAAAGAACTCACTAATGGGATCTTTACAGTAGGCCTAAATAAATCCAGATTAGACTTAAAGCCCAGTGTTGGCAGAAAACATACAGTAGTGAGGCGTAAAATGGTTGAATTTAAATGGTCACAATTGTAGCCTATAAAAAACAATTGTTCCACAATCCAGTCTGATCAAATGTAGTTTATACCTTTCCTAACAATGTTTTCCTAAACCCCTTACTCAACATGTTCAGGGAGGGAAAAGACTTGTTCAAAAATATACAGTACTGTCTCCTCAATTTAGGAAACAAGCCCACGATGAGGTGCATGCATACTCGGGTCCTCGACTCCTCACTTCATGACGCAATTAAAATCAGGTTGAGCGCCCCATGAGCTGTGTTATGAACTATGACTCATTGCATTCTGCTTTTAGTAAGCTCTGGATCTGAAGAGCAAGCATCTGCAATAAACATACCCTGAGTGATGCTTGTTATGCATATCAATAATCAACGTTGCTGATCATCTCTCAAAAATACAGGGGTGGTCTGGTGTGCGACTGTCAAACCTGTTCTTTTAGTTCGGTCAGCTGCCCTGAGAGGTTGGACACCAGTTTCATGGTAGACTCCAGTTTCTCCTGCAGACTCCTGATCTCATTTTGTTCTCCATCTGCATCACTGCTAACCAGGGACATGGCTCTCATCCGAGGGAACCAGTCCAGGTTGTGTTCCTGGATCAACAGAAACATGCAAGGTTGTGATTGTTAGGTCAATACAGGAAACACATACTTTGTTGAAATCGTCACGAGAGCAAAAAACTAAACTGAAGAAGATTCTTGTTGTTTTGTTTTTTTATATATATTTATAATAAATTGTTGTAAATGTGTGCACTTTAAGGAAGTGCTTAAACTTATTAAATTACATTTCCCAAGTATAAATTACTGGGCAAAATTTTTAATTCCATGGACATTGCCCTAAATATTACATTACTAATGACATCAAGTATTTGCTAGTGACTTTTAGTTGGCACGCTGACCTAGACTGTTTTTCTACAAAAGACCCTCTCTTTATTTCTGTGCACAGTGATATCAAGCCTATTCTAAAAGTGCATTCCAACTTATCTTAGGGGACTTTCCATATTAAAATCACGTGGATGTCAAGGGGCACCCTAGTAATCCCTCCACCCATTTAACAAATTCCACTTATCTCTGACATCAGTTATTTTGTGTATAGTCTCATTATAGTCAAAGACATTGCCCGCTATTCATTTCTGCCATCGAGACACAACTTGGCATGGCAATTTATGAAAATCCAAGATGGAGATAGTCTTCATTTAATTATGCCTGCAGGATCTCACATGAAAACTGTTTATGTGTTGGTGACATTGGAATAAACACACATTACCTCATAACCCCAAGTTGAAATGAAATAGTGCTACACACTACACAGCAAAGTCCTGACAATGTACAAGGGTCCCTTTGGTTCCATTTGTACAGTCAAGTGAACGTTTACTGGGTAATCACAGGGTCATTATGTTCTGACATTTATGGGGAAGTATAACTTAAAGTAATTTGGTAGAAGGAATACAAGTAATCACAATATAACTTAAACCCAGGATAAACTCATAAAAGTGTAATGAAACACTTCTGTTTCCAATGTGGTCCTGACTGTCTCTCTGGGTGACGGTCACTCACCAATATGATTAGTGACAGTCTCTCTGGGTGACAGTCACTCACCAATATGATTAGTGACAGTCTCTCTGGGTGACAGTCACTCACCAATATGATTAGTGACAGTCTCTCTGGGTGACGGTCACTCACCAATATGATTAGTGACTGTCTCTCTGGGTGACGGTCACTCACCAATATGATTAGTGACAGTCTCTCTGGGTGACGGTCACTCACCAATATGATTAGTGACAGTCTCTCTGGGTGACGGTCACTCACCAATATGATTAGTGACAGTCTCTCTGGGTGACGGTCACTCACCAATATGATTAGTGACAGTCTCTCTGGGTGACGGTCACTCACCAATATGATTAGTGACAGTCTCTCTGGGTGACGGTCACTCACCAATATGATTAGTGACAGTCTCTCTGGGTGACGGTCACTCACCAATATGATTAGTGACTGTCTCTCTGGGTGACGGTCACTCACCAATATGATTAGTGACTGTCTCTCTGGGTGACGGTCACTCACCAATATGATTAGTGACTGTCTCTCTGGGTGACGGTCTCTCACCAATATGATTAGTGACTGTCTCTCTGGGTGACGGTCACTCACCAATATGATTAGTGACTGTCTCTCTGGGTGACGGTCACTCACCAATATGATTAGTGACTGTCTCTCTGGGTGACGGTCACTCACCAATATGATTAGTGACTGTCTCTCTGGGTGACGGTCTCTCACCAATATGATTAGTGACTGTCTCTCTGGGTGACGGTCACTCACCAATATGATTAGTGACAGTCTCTCTGGGTGACAGTCACTCACCAATATGATTAGTGACAGTCTCTCTGGGTGACGGTCACTCACCAATATGATTAGTGACAGTCTCTCTCTGGGTGACGGTCACTCACCAATATGATTAGTGACAGTCTCTCTGGGTGACGGTCACTCACCAATATGATTAGTGACAGTCTCTCTGGGTGACGGTCACTCACCAATATGATTAGTGACAGTCTCTCTGGGTGACGGTCACTCACCAATATGATTAGTGACAGTCTCTCTGGGTGACGGTCACTCACCAATATGATTAGTGACAGTCTCTCTGGGTGACGGTCACTCACCAATATGATTAGTGACAGTCTCTCTGGGTGACAGTCACTCACCAATATGATTAGTGACAGTCTCTCTGGGTGACGGTCACTCACCAATATGATTAGTGACAGTCTCTCTGGGTGACGGTCACTCACCAATATGATTAGTGACAGTCTCTCTGGGTGACGGTCACTCACCAATATGATTAGTGACAGTCTCTCTGGGTGACGGTCACTCACCAATATGATTAGTGACAGTCTCTCTGGGTGACGGTCACTCACCAATATGATTAGTGACAGTCTCTCTGGGTGACGGTCACTCACCAATATGATTAGTGACAGTCTCTCTGGGTGACGGTCACTCACCAATATGATTAGTGACTGTCTCTCTGGGTGACGGTCACTCACCAATATGATTAGTGACAGTCTCTCTGGGTGACGGTCACTCACCAATATGATTAGTGACTGTCTCTCTGGGTGACGGTCACTCACCAATATGATTAGTGACAGTCTCTCTGGGTGACGGTCACTCACCAATATGATTAGTGACAGTCTCTCTGGGTGACGGTCACTCACCAATATGATTAGTGACAGTCTCTCTGGGTGACGGTCACTCACCAATATGATTAGTGACAGTCTCTCTGGGTGACGGTCACTCACCAATATGATTAGTGACAGTCTCTCTGGGTGACGGTCACTCACCAATATGATTAGTGACAGTCTCTCTGGGTGACGGTCACTCACCAATATGATTAGTGACAGTCTCTCTGGGTGACGGTCACTCACCAATATGATTAGTGACAGTCTCTCTGGGTGACGTTCACTCACCAATATGATTAGTGACTGTCTCTCTGGGTGACGGTCACTCACCAATATGATTAGTGACAGTCTCTCTGGGTGACGGTCACTCACCAATATGATTAGTGACAGTCTCTCTGGGTGACGGTCACTCACCAATATGATTAGTGACAGTCTCTCTGGGTGACGGTCACTCACCAATATGATTAGTGACAGTCTCTCTGGGTGACGGTCACTCACCAATATGATTAGTGACAGTCTCTCTGGGTGACGGTCACTCACCAATATGATTAGTGACAGTCTCTCTGGGTGACGGTCACTCACCAATATGATTAGTGACAGTCTCTCTGGGTGACGGTCACTCACCAATATGATTAGTGACTGTCTCTCTGGGTGACGGTCACTCACCAATATGATTAGTGACAGTCTCTCTGGGTGACGGTCACTCACCAATATGATTAGTGACTGTCTCTCTGGGTGACAGTCACTCACCAATATGATTAGTGACAGTCTCTCACCAATATGATTAGTGACAGTCTCTCTGGGTGACAGTCACTCACCAATATGATTAGTGACAGTCTCTCTTTTGCTAAAACCAAAGTTTGCTCGGCCATAGGCACACTCTCTCGCTCGACAGCATCTCTGATGAATTTGATAATAATAATAATGATGGATTGCATTTTTATAGCGCTTTTCTATGCACTACGTGCTTACTCAAAGCACTTTACAATGTCCCATTCATTCATACATTGGGAGGTGAAGCGGTGAACAGTCAACGCCAGCGTCCTCACTTCCCACATTCACACACCAATGGTGGCAACCACTGGAGGAAAGGTGGGGTTCAGTGTCTTGCCCAAGGACACTTCAACATGTGGACAGGAGGAGCCGGGATTCGACCCGCCGAGCCACGGATCATTGGACGACGTGCTCTACCCCCTGAGCCACAGCCGCCACGATACGGACTCATGGCAAAGAACTCGACTCTGATACTGGACGCATGGCAAAGAACTTATCCAAAAAAGAACAAGTGTGAATAGCACTAATACTATAGTGACAATGGTGTTATGTGCTCTTGGTTTATTGTGATGTTATGGCTTAGGAGTTGAGGTTTAATATATTACAAATTAAAAACCTTTACTACAAATACCACCCTTTAACGGACTGTGGTTATGTAAGCAGAAGGAAAGTATCTGAATGAGTGGGCGCATGTGTGGGGGCGCTTACTGTATATACTGGGTGCGCCCTACGTCATGACGCACAAGACCCATTACTATAAAATAGTACTACAATAGTACACCAAAAGGGGTTCCCACCCCGGCTACAGATGTGACTACATATTTATAATCATGGTTAATTATCATTGTTTTTTCATGTGCTAGAATCTTATACAAATGGAAAAGAATAAATAACGAGTAGCTGTTGTGTTCAAACAGGCGAGCAGCCAAAGGCCACTTGGCTACATTCTTTCACCCTTCTATCTCCTCCAGCCCTTGGCCCACACATACCACTCATATTGTGAACAGTGTGAACCTGTCTGTAAATAAGCTAAGGTCATGTGAATGAGTCCATCTAGCAGACGTTTTAAATGTATGTTACTGTTACTAAGGTGCACAATCAATCAGCCGCACTCTCTTGCGTCAAAGCCAGAGCATAGCTGCTGATTCTGGGCAGTCTGAGTGAATGGGAAGGTGCAGCATAGCACCTGCCGCGGCTACTGCCAGCGCAGTGCTGCAAAACTGGGCTGAAAAAGTCCCTGTGTTTCAGTGGTTGAGTTTTGGTGTGGTGACCATAATGCATCACAAATCAATCCTGGGTCAGGCAGGAGGCCAAGGGGAATCACACAACAATAGATACTCATTCTGAAAGCTATAAGCAAATTACACTCCATGCTAGGGCTGTAAAAAGAAATCGATTCGAGTTAGAATCGCGATTCTAATGCCGTCCGATTCAGAATCGATTCTCATTTTCCAAAAATCGATTTTTTCTTTCTTGCACAAATGTACCTGTACCTGACAGGTACATTTGTGCAAAAAAAACAAAAAGAAACACATGCACAGGTACTACCTGTGCATGTTTTTTTGCAATGCATTATGGCCTGGGTTTCTGCATAGTGCATTTACTACCAGCTAAGCTAAGCCTGCCAATTGTATTTATTTTACACCTGTTTTAATACTAATGTATTGTTCTGGTATTGAGTGAGAAGAGATTTTGTAACTTTTGTACTGGTTCAAATTTGTGCAAGCTAAATAAATTAGACATGTTCTTACTCTTGGATTTAACCTTTGTGTTTAAATCATTCAGTTGATAAAACCTTTACAATTATACAAGCTTTTTACTAAATGTACTCTGCTTTCATGCCAGAAGACTGGAGTAGATCATGCTAAAATTCTATTTAATTGTTTTTAATAAAATAAAAAAACTGCTTTAGAATCGGGAAAAAATCTTTTTTGAATTGAGAATCGGAAAAATCGAAAAGATCGTTTTTGAATCGAATCGTCACCCCAAGAATCTGAATCGAATCGAATCGTGGGACACCTAAAGATTCTCAGCCCTACTCCATGCAATTGCAGACATATGCTTTTATGTTTATTATTCGTTGTACATTGTAATACTATAAAGTGACGATACACTCACTTATATGAACTTTGACAGGTGTAAAGAAAGTTTGTTATGTATGACCTCAGATAAAAATCTAAAAGCAGGACAATGGTCAGGAATCATAAAATGAACAGCTGAAATGCAATATTCTTTCCAATACCATTTAGTCAAATGTATCTTCAGCAACAAGCACAGTTCCCTCTTTTGACTTTAGTGGCTGACCAACTTCCCTTCCATTGTAATTACAAGTGAAAACACTTCCAGTAAAATGTCAAGGGTGTTGTCATGACCTAAGACCATACCACACATTGGTTCAATGGAAATGAGCCAAATGACGGAACCATATTTCATTTGTAAAACCGCATGGGCCATGACAGAGAAACAGGATGTGCTGTGGTTCAAGCAGCTACACAAACGTCACAATCCAGCCACAAGCCACCTGACGAAGCCCACTATCTCTACAACCTGCTGATGCAAATTAATTTGAAAATAAATGAATTCCCTTCAAAAAAATTATAATAGTAAAATGTTTTACACGCAGTGCCATAGGTGGTATATTTTCTACAATGAGTTCAAAATGTAACTTGATGTTTTGGATGCAATAATAATGAGGGCAACGGAGTGTGGTAGTGTAGAACTGAGCTAAACCACCCTCCATTTTACGCCTTCAACCTGACACTTCAGCCAGAACCTTCCTGCATTGACGTCAGCCCCAGTCATTGTCAGAGTAGTTTGACTCGTACACCCCCTGCTCTCCCTTTATAGCATGTTCCACATCACTGCAGCATCAGGCGACTAAAAACATCACACTGTGTGAGTAAATATGATGCCTAAGAAACAAAGCATGTGTTACAAATTACACTATTACAAATATAAAAGGCTGCAGGTCAACAAGCCATGGAATATATCAGATTAGATTAAAAAAAAAAAGTCTAGCTTTGTCGGGCTTCGGGTCTAACATTATGGTAATTTCTAGGTATTTCATATTTGTCCAGACGAGTTCATTCAGTTCAAAGGTGGCTTAATTAAGTAAACTAGAACTCTCTAGCGCCACGCCACGCCATCCAGGTGGCCAGTTGTCCGGGTGCCCACTCATCCAGGTGGCCAGTTGGTGGCCACTTATCCAGGGTGCCCACTTGTCCAGGTGGCCACTCATCTGTCCCTTGTGGTCAGTTGGTTTTGGTGGCCAGCTGTCCAAGTGACCAAGTACTGTGTGTGTGTGTGTGTGTGTGTGTGTGTGTGTGTGCGTACCTTATGAATAGTGGGCGAGCAGTCACGTCGGACTATTGGCATGTCGGACTATTGGGGTGTCGGACTATTTGGATGCCGGACTATTGGTTGGCGGACTATTGGCTGTTGGACTCTTAGTACACATGTCGGACTATTGGCATGTCGGACTATTCGAGTAAATATGACCTTGCATGGATGCAAGGTAGTGCATTGTGTTACCTATGTCATGCAGTAGGCATTGTGCATGGAGACATGTGTGCAAACAGAGTGGTTTGGTAGGAGAAGGCGGTCGAAGGCGGTCGAATGGTGGACGGATAAACGGGCGAGCGCCTTTCAATTAGGGTAGCAAGATGGACATAAAGTCTAAACAGGAATGCACTCCATTGGTCTCCTTTTGCAATTTGACACCAAAGTAAAGTTCTCAAACTCTGCCCGAACCCGACCTGGCCCGACCGGTACGGATCGGGCCGAAAATTATGCTAATTAGCCGGGCCAGCCTCAGGCTCAGTGATTTTCCGTGATTTTTTTCTTTTTTCTAAGAATGTTATTATAATAACAATAGCAATTCTATTTGTAATGTGTAATGTGTAGGCTATAGCCTACAAGTAGGCTATGTATTTATTATGAAGAGGGCTGCGCTATTGGCGATTCACTTAATTGTGACCGGAGGAGTGGAGGTGGGGGGCCTGGTGCAGCGCACTGGCATTTCAGACTCGGAGCGGCAGCACGCATACTGACTGCGCGCAGGCATGAGCAGAGAGAAGTGGACGGTGGGGTGGTTGTTTATACTGCTGGCTGGCCTCTGGTTTGCGGCGCACCAAATGAGCTTCTGTTCATATGCTAAATGTTTTATAAAATCAATCGGATTATCACACGATAGCTGAAGCATCAGGTTTTCGTCATGTTGCAGTTGCACTGAGCTATCTCGTTAAACCCAGCTGTCTGCGATGAATAACCTAATCATTAGGCCTAATCAACGTCATACCAACCGATCCATATAAATGATATAATTCTGTAGTGTATGATGACCACGCAATGTTACAGTCCACTGCAGGCTACAGGCTATTTGATTTCCAAAATGATTAGTATTAAGGGGCCTACCATACCAGGCCTCAGGCCTGTGGCACATCTATGCACGAATGTCTATGTTCACAGGCTTCTGTGTGCAGCCTAGAGGAGCATCTGAGCATGTGCAGCACTACAAGTCTTACACCATATGCGTTTGGGAAACCCAGCCATTGACCATAATATTACGGAGGTCTTAACGAAGCCCTTTTCCACTTTTTTAAATTAATAATAATTAATTTATTAGTGCATTAAAATTACCTTACATGGGAAAACTCACATCAAGTATTTTTCCCTCAGAAACCGTCGGAGCTACAGTTACAACACTTGGAGGAGAGGTTCATAATAATTATTAAAATTGATCAGTCGGCCTCATGGTGGCGCTATAACAGCCCACTTCACATTTCGCCTTATAACTCTTGAACCGTAGGTCGTAGAATCAAAACTTCACTTTCCCTGGACTCCTTGGGTCACGATAGATTTTGATAGATTCTGCCATTTTGACTTTTCTTCAAAACACACTCTTCCACCTACAGCTTCTGTGCAAATCTCACAAAACGGTACACATGATCTCTGGACCTATCCGATTACAACACCACAGGCAGAATTTTCATAGTCCGTATCGTTCGGCTGTAATTGGCGTCCAAAGTTAGTGGGAGGGGCCTGTTTTACACAAAATGACACAAATCACCAACGGAATGTCCAATCCACCCCAAATTTAATTCACATGTCGTGGGTGGTTTAATCAACAAAGAGCCGAAAGAAATTCCATTTTCATCCATAGGGGGCGCCGCAAATGCGGATTTTTACGTTTATTGCAAAAACATGCTTTTTGGGGGATAAATCTGCTATGTTTGCGATAGCGTAGCCTACGTGCACTATAGCGAGACAACTCCAATTCCCTCCCAATCAGTAATGTGGTCTATTACATCGCATTAGCGACACTTTACATAATTTGGTGTTCATATATTCAGAATGGCTAAGGTCTAGTACTGACAATTTAACAACATTTATTGGCTCGGACAAAGTAAACGTCAAACTTGCATATGAGCACGTGAGACCAACACAATCAGGGGTGGCATCTTTTCCACATCTTTTGTGGAAAATGTAATTAGCTATAAGCAATGGAAGACCCAGCATGAAAAAAGGGAATCTGAGGGCTGTTAAAGATGACTTGATCAGTTGGTGGGTAATTGGGGTCTTTCACACCATGCATACCCTCTCTGCTAGGAGTCTCCTTAAATCTGGCATGTCCCTGACAAGCTCAGTGTAGCCCAGTGGGGTCAAAGGTTAATGTGAGGAAGGATGGGGTGGGGTGAAGGGTTAATCTCAAATCAGGTGGTTCCTCACAAGACTTAGGAGCAGCCCACCACAAAGGAAGGCATTAGGAATTAGGTCTCGAGGAGGGAGGCTAGGGACCTGGGACAGATAGCAACACAAGCATGGTAGAAAGTGATGAATTCTGAAGTAGGGATGATTTCCTTTAGTTTGGAGGATTCATTTTTTACACAAACGGAAAGATACACATCTTGGACGAATCTATCCATGCAGACGGTTTTCTTTTTTTTTATACGTTTCCTTTAACAAGGAAATATTTTCTGATTATTATAATATTATTATAATATAATAATAGTTATCAGAAAATGCATTCTTCACTTAGGCCATATGTCAAACATATACGTCTTTGTAAAAAGAAAGGGGTGGGGAATTTTAGCCTTGAAAGCAAACAAATCTGACAGAGCAAAATCATTCCGTTATGACACTGACCATTCCAGGCTAGGAGTCCATGGGCCCAGAGCAGTCATTGGCTACAGCAAGCAGACATGGCTGGGGTTTCCCCACACTGCTCAGCAGCAATCATGAGGCTACCTCCTGGTCTGGCAGTCATCGGACAATGTGCAATAGGGTGTGTGTGTGTGTGTGTGTGTGTGTGTGTGTGTGTGTGTGTGTGTGTGTGTGTGTGTACGCGTGCGTGCGTGCATGTGGGTGTGTGTGTGTGCGCGCGTGTGTTGACTAAGCCTAGGCATGGCTGCTTTGGGAGATTAACACATACCATGCCACGGGCAGGGCAGGCTCTGTTTGAATGTTAATTCTCCGTACACAAAGCTGACAGATGTGATAAGACTTTGGAGAGATTCAAGGTCATGGAGGCAGGGATTACATAATGCAATGTGGGTTCTCCTGAGTCCTGGGCCAAATGAGGCAAGGAGTTATTGCCAATCACTTGGAAATAGAAAGAAAGAAAAAGCAGCTACTGTACAGTCATCAAATTCCCTCCAAACCCATTGCACCTTATAAACGATCAGTTAACCTTGTAAAATCATGTGGGACAGTGGTAAAGTAGCTGCCCACCACCACAGAATCATGTGGCGCAGTGGTAAAGTAGCTGCCCACCACCACAGAATCATGTGGCGCAGTGGTAAAGTAGCTGCCCACCACCACAGAATCATGTGGCGCAGTGGTAAAGTAGCTGCCCACCACCACAGTGGTAAAGTAGCTGCCCACCACCACAGTGGTAAAGTAGCTGCCCACCACCACAGTGGTAAAGTAGCTGCCCACCACCACAGTGGTAAAGTAGCTGCCCACCACCACAGTGGTAAAGTAGCTGCCCACCACCACAGTGGTAAAGTAGCTGCCCACCACCACAGAATCATGTGGCGCAGTGGTAAAGTAGCTGCCCACCACCACAGTGGTAAAGTAGCTGCCCACCACCACAGAATTATGTGGCGCAGTGGTAAAGTAGCTGCCCACCACCACATAATCATGTGGCGCAGTGGTAAAGTAGCTGCCCACCACCACATAATCATGTGGCGCAGTGGTAAAGTAGCTGCCCACCACCACAGAATCATGTGGCACAGTGGTAAAGTAGCTGCCCACCACCACATAATCATGTGGCGCAGTGGTAAAGTAGCTGCCCACCACCACATAATCATGTGGCGCAGTGGTAAAGTAGCTGCCCACCACCACATAATCATGTGGCACAGTGGTAAAGTAGCTGCCCACCACCACATAATCATGTGGCGCAGTGGTAAAGTAGCTGCCCACCACCACAGAATCATGTGGCACAGTGGTAAAGTAGCTGCCCACCACCACAGAATCATGTGGCGCAGTGGTAAAGTAGCTGCCCACCACCACAGAATCATGTGGCACAGTGATAAAGTAGCTGCCCACCACCACATAATCATGTGGCGCAGTGGTAAAGTAGCTGCCCACCACCACAGTGGTAAAGTAGCTGCCCACCACCACAGAATCATGTGGCACAGTGATAAAGTAGCTGCCCACCACCACAGAATCATGTGGCACAGTGATAAAGTAGCTGCCCACCACCACAGTGGTAAAGTAGCTGCCCACCACCACAGGGGTAAAGTAGCTGCCCACCACCACAGAATCTGGGAGTTCATTTGAATCTACCGTGGTGCATCTATATGATCTATATGGTGTCTATATCAGGGGTGTCCAAACTTTTTTCAGAGGGGGCCATATTAGAAAATATTAAATCACCCAAGGGCCGACTACATTACCAAATACAACCAGATGTGCAAGGTAAAAAATGAAATAAAATAGCCTTTCTTTGACCCCTTCAGAATGAGACAACAAGGAACAAGGAATCCTGACAAATGATACTCTGGGAAATGGCCAGGTGAATGAATGCCCAGGTGATTTAAAAACCTCACTGTAAAAATGTCCCATACTGTTGGGCTGCTGTGGGTCGCATAATACAATTCTTCCCCAGGCCGCATTTGGACACCCATGGTCTATGGTCTACTGTACATGAACACAATTGGCCCATGTTCTGGGTAGGGAAGCCAGGGCGGGGAGGGTGATAATTGTTACGGCATGTAATCCTACGGGCTGGGGTGGCATCGATCAGCAGGGGATGTTGTATAGGAGTAGCAGCACACTAGAGGCTCTAGTGTGCATCCTCCCGGTGGGGGCTCCTTGATGAGTCAGTAGGACGCAACACACAGAAATGTGTGTGGGGTGTAATAATAATATAATAATATAATAGCTAAATTAACAGTTTGACTGTTTTACAAGCTTAACCCGCATTTTAATCAACCCCCCTTCACTGCCGAGATTGTTGTATTACCTTTAGAGCATACGCTGAATTATTTGGGCTTTTAATCCGCGAAAATCCAGCGAAAAAAGCTCCCGTGGTATGTTGTGATCCGAGCGTATCATCCACCATCTTGGTGCACCCGGAAGACGCACACAAGACTCGTCTCAATGAGGCGTTGTACCCCATGCATTTCCATTGGCCTCAATTTCCCAGAAGCCCTAGCAGCCCACAGCATGTGACGATTTCCGGTTTCGTCATCAAAACGAAACCAAAAAAACTCTATCTCCGCGACGAAGACGGATTTTCTTTTTATTTATTACAATACAGCGGATTAAACTCATAAAACAAAAGGCGGATATAGCGGGGTTGGCAGCGACAGTAACCTGGAGTAATCCATTCCCGGCACGGAAACAGGAGTTTTTTACATGGGTAAAAAATAAAATAAATAAAAACACTCGACACTTACAATGGTGTCAAGGTGTTAAGGTCATTACACACTGGCGAATTAGCGACGCGATATATTTGTGCGAATAATTCGCATTTAAAAAAAACCAATTGAAGTCCATGCAAGCTTCCACATCAGTGGCGAATGTGCGAATGTGCGAAAATGCGACCGTTTTCGCTTTTATTTGTTCGCTCTGGTGTCGTATTTTGCAGAGATTCGCAGGCGAACTGCAACAGGCAAAATTTCGCATTTTCAGATCGCTTATTCGCATCGCGTCGCTAATTCGCCAGTGTGTAATGACCTTTATTGTGAGGCTACAGGCATGGTTACAGGAATAATATGAAGCATACACCTACTGTACAGTAAAATCACCTACTGTACATCACCTACTGTACAGTAACATCATCTGCATACAACTACTGTACATCACCTACTGTACAGTAACATCTGCAGTTGGGTGCAGAGGAATGAAAGAGACCTATGCTTTTCTGGGCATAGAGGGGTGGACCATCTCCCGGCTGAGACCGCCGGGGACTTCCTATTGGTTCACCAACCTATGAGCCCCCCCCCCTGCTCCCGAATCCACACAGTGGAGAACACTCACGTTGCCACATTTGGAGTGACACCCCTCTGCACTCCTATTGGTTAGCGAAAATACAAGGTTCACTCCGCTCGTATGCATCTCTCGCCCTGTCGTTTTTTTCCCTCCTTTGAAACAAAACGCCTGTGGTTTCCGAGGCTAGGTGCTAAGTAGCAGAGCTCCATTTTCATGAGAAGGAATAAGATTGGGAATTGAGGAGTTGAATATGCCCAGATATATTACCTTCCTCCTGTGAGATGAACATGCAAAAAAAAGAGCCCTGCACTTATATTCACTCAAATTCACTGTTGATAGACTTGTACATACCGGTTACCAGATACTCACTGTTGAAGGCATGGACATAGATTCTCACATTCACTCGTGATTGATTGTACATTTATACTTCAATGACCATCAGCAGCCGATGTGGTATCTATGTGCATATATCTATGGAGTAAAACTCTAGCCGATGCAAGCTGTCCGTCCAGAAAATGAGATCTAGCCTACGAGCCAAGGATAATAGTCTAGGACTGTTGTTGGTGTCAGTTATAAAGATGGCTATGTCCGTCTCTTTCACATAGCGTGCATATCCATGCACTCACACCGTGAAGTTGTGGCTCGTTTCGAAGGTTATGAAATGATAAACTGATGACATTATGAATAGCTTTCAATCCATGTTGCATCTAGCTTTTCAAGCTTCCCCACTTGATAATCCTGTATTCAAGTGGCACTTCCTATATCCTACAGACTAAAAAGATAGTGCACAAACAAACAACAATTAGAAAAATAAAGTACATATTTATTCATTGCAGTCAACGTTTCAATCAATCAATCATCAATCATTTAGATCGGGAATTTAGACATTCGAAACATTGACAGCAATAATTGAATAGCGGAGCTTTTTACACCCATGCATTCGTTTGATGAAGTGAGTCCGCTGTTGGGGCACATTGATGACAACGGTACACATCCTTACCCTGATCATCTCGGCCACATAGCTCTCAGGGCCTGTGTACTCTGTGGAGTCCTTCACCTTCACCAGGACAATGAAGAACAGGTAGTGCCACATGTTGTGTTCCACTTTGATGTGCTCTTCAAAGGTCACCGTCTTGTTGTCAAACTTGTCTCTTTCCAAACCTGGGAGTGAAAGTATTATCAGTGAGTGCACATTGAAGACCCATACATATATACAGTATACACAGTACACACACATACAGTATATATTATATATATATATTAGGGATGCCAGAAAGTGACCATCAGCCAAATCGAATAATCGACAGCTCTGCCGATTAATAATCGATTAATTGACCCCCCCCCCCCCCCCCCCACATAACCATTATATGTTGAGTGCATGCTTTGATGGTTACAGTTTTATAATCAGTTTTGATGAGTAAACCTTTGTGGAGATCTTCTCAGTTCTCATTGTATGCTAGCCATTCAGGATGGAAAATGAAATCCATTTGGATTTGGGGAGAAGTAGTTTCATGGGGGCTGGTATGAAATACTTGATATAAACAGAAAACGTTCAGTTCACTAGTCTACAATCTACTCTACAACTGCCTTCATTTCATCTTATTGTCTTGTCTGGCAGGCACAAGTGTCTGTTAGAGAGAGGAGCAGAGAAGAGTGTAGAAGAGTATATAACACTTTTGGTGTGGCAACAATGACATCATAAACAGTCAGTGGATGACTGTTGTGACCTTTCTCAGAATGACTGAACAACAAAACCAAGGGGAAGTAAGGCCATAAGGCGTCACAGCATTCTAGACGTCTGGCCTTTCCACGTTTCCAGGTCAGTATGAAATCATCTTTAGATGCCAGTTCAACTAACTGAGGCCTGCAAAGACAGCATTTCAAACATTTTTCTTCTATCCGAGCCTACCTTGCATTTCAACCCTGACAGAATATTGTCGCAGAGATGATGGCAAATTTTGGTGAAAATGATGTGAAGACATAGAGCACGTCACACAGGGGGGAGTGTTGTGTGCGATTGAGTATGCAGTCAATAGCCATATGGCAACAGGAAGAAAACACACTCCTCCACAGCAGCACCAGCCATGACTAACCAAGCATTCTGGGAAGAGGAGGTGGTTGTTGCGTTGTTTACTCTACCAAGAAAAACAGTCCCCATTTTGCAAGGCAGCCTCAATGCAATGTAATGCTGCAACGCAGGAGTCACACGCTAATTCAATGCTGCAACGCACAGTCACACGCTCATTCAGGGGTGGTTTTTAGACCAGACCACTCCTTTGGTTTCTTTGTCACTGTCCGCAAAACAACCCATGTCAGTCAGAGCACTGTGGCAAGATCTACAAGCTCACAACATAACTGTGAGCAACATTGCCTGTTTTCTTTTTATTGTATAAAGCTTAAAGGACCACTTTTCAACCTATATTCATATAATGGGTCCTCACTAATAATCATGATAAAATAGAACGATTTCTTTCTACTCAGTCTGTGTCTCATAGGAGGGCTGTGGGCAGTTTAGAAACCGTCCTCCAGTGACATCATCATTAGGCAGATTTATTTTTTAAACAAGATTTTTTTACAAAAATGTTTAGATTTTCATTATCGTGAGAACGATTGCTTCCATTTTCGCATTGCGACCTTTCAGGACTAGAAAGCCTGCAGTTTCTATTAGCTTGTATTCCCCATCGATGATGTCACTGGAGGACGGTTTCTGAACTGCCCACAGCCCTCCTATGAGACACAAACTGAGTAGAATTTCTTTTCATGATTATTAGTGAGGACCTATTATATGAAGATTGAAAAGGTTGAAAAGTGGTGAAGTGGTCCTTGGTTAAGTGGTGAAAAAAAGTGGTGAAGTGGTTAATCATAAGGCAAGTCTTTGTTATAACCTGCTATGCAGTGGAGAGACGAGAGTTTGGATTGTTGTGTGGAGTGTGCGTGTGTAAATGGTGCATTTATATAGCCACTTTATCCAAGGCGCTTTACATAGATGTGCATTACATTCACCCATTCACACACACATTCATACACCGATGGTGGCGGAAACCATGCAAGGCACAAACCAGCACATCAGGAGCAATTAGGGGTTCAGAGTCTTGTCCCTCTACCACTCTACCCCTGAGCCACCGCCGCCCCCTGTGTGTGTGTGTGTGTGTGTGTGTGTGTGTGTGTGTGTGTGTGTGTGTGTGTGTGTGTGTGTGTGTGCGCGTGCGTGCGTGCGTGCGTGCGAGAGAGAGAGAGAGAGGGAGGGAGCAGGGGGAAGCCGGGGGTGGCTGTTGTGGGTGGCCTTGGCAGAAGACATTTTCCAAATTCAATAATACTAAATATTTCAAGTGCATGGTGTGTGCCTCACTCTGCTAAGGTGCAAGAATGGCTCCGTATTTATCTCGACCCATTTACGTGTATACCATATTTAGACCAGTGGGACTCCAATCCCAATGGTATAGGTAGGTAGATGGTACCTGCAGACGGAAGTTGACCGCAGTCTCTTAACATCTGCCTGCAGGACTACACAGAGAAATGCATACGGATACACTGCAGATTCCTCACCGCAGATAAAGCATGTTGTTTTCAGGACTTCCTCCTTCTTCTGCTTCTCACTCCTCAGGTCTGCGAAGGTATCGATGATGACACCAAAGATGAGATTCAGGACAATGATGATGACCATGAAGAAGAACAGAAGGTCGAAGATGACTCTGGCTGCAAACAAGGGTTCCTGTCAAAGGCAAAAAGAGGTGACGTGAAACATGAATGAAGATCCACCAACAACGAAGCATACAGTATTTTGCGTGTCTTACCAGTACCAGGTCTTATTACTTAACTTAAGACCTGGAGGCGTGATCAATGCCATTAGGCTATTCTGAGTGGCCAAAGAGCATTGACCACGCCTCCAGGTCTTAAGTTAAGTAATAAGACCTGGTACTTAAGACACGCAAAATACAGCCCTCAATCTCAGTGGTTCTCAAAGTGGTGCCGATCTACAAATTCACATGCATTGTGAGCAGGTAGACTTCCTTTGATATATATATATATATATATATATAGACCACTGTCTGGATTAGTACAGTAAATTGATGTGATCTGCACTGGTCCTGTGCTTCGAACCGTACCTCCTTGGATGGCCTCCGTAGGACATCCCCGACACCTCCTCCGCTCCTCAGGCCGTGACTTAACACAGTCACGATACACATGATCAGAGAGTCACACACTCGCTCCTTCTCCTCGATGACCATCGCTGATGGCTGGGAATGGAGGGCAGCTGTGGAGGGACAGCAACACGTTACACGCGTCATCATAATGTACAGTCAATCAATGGAACATAAAGCCGTTTGCTCAGCATCCCTACTATTGTCCAGAAATAAGACAGTAGGATCTACAATGTCGACCTTGGGTCGCTTGTGGACGTCACAAACAACAGAAACTATTGCCTAATAATGTCGATTTGAGTTGTTGAGGTGCACTGTTTGCCCATATTCTGTTAGCCATGCCCAGATATGGAGTCCAGGCCAAACGGTTCTGTGACATCAGAGTACTCCATATATGGGGACACTTCAGCACAACCGCTGGTGCGATTGAATTAGACTAGTCGAACAGTGTCCATATATGACCATATATGGGTATATCGGTTGGACTGCCAGTTGTGGACAACTAGATTTCCATACTAACTGCATAAAACACACCGGATAATGAAGAATCCTTTATGGATTTAACCCATTCGCCAACTGGTTCGCCATACTGGAGGCAACTGGATATCCCACTGGGAAATTTCCCAAATCATCACCACGAAAACAAGTCAGCAGACCAGCATAATTAGCGGGGCATGGTGGTGATGGATAAAGAAACCTTGGTAAGGTCATGCTCCAGACGGTTTGTGGAATTTCCATGGTTGGCTGATCACATTAAGGCAGTGCATGGATGATGGTGTTTTCTTCAGAGGTCAGACGGTTTTGTTAGAACCCACTGGTTGTGGTGAGACGTCCATGCCCTGGCTGAGAGGACCCCGTGACCTGCATGCGCTTGACAGTAATTAACCCCTGACCCCCCGCCCCCAACCACCTCAGCAGGTCTCAGCCCCAGTCCTAGACGCACAAGGAATGTATGCCCCTATGCTGCACGCAGCAGCCATATAGTGCCCTCCAGAACATGTGTTCTGAAGGGGTATGTTATTCATTTACACTCAAATGAACCCTTTGTCCCACAATGCCTCTAGCACCTCGCTCCAACTAAGGGCACACATGTGCAGTCTAAGTCTATATATAGTATACACATACATTCAGAGGACAAACTGTAACATACTTACCATCCACCACAGCATCTGCTGAGCAGTTCTCTCCATTCTCTTTCCGACAGACTCCACCAGTGAGGAACTCTCCCACCATACTGGCACCATGCTCTTCTCACGGGCAACATAGTAACGGAATAAAACATACTTAATTTTAAGTGCACAAATAATTTGATTGGAAAATCATTGTGGAATGAGTCAACCAATATACTTGCAAAGTGGTTTCACGTAACATGTGGCACAAGCTGCTTTAGCATAATAAACTGCAGCTATGCAGCGCAGAGCAAATTGTATGACTTTTTATCTTTGCCCATCAATTGATTGAACAATTGAGAACATTTATTCTCTTCCTTTAAAGGCAACATATTCACTTTGAATGGCTATTCTTACAGACGCTCAGGGTCGGTTCATTCAGATAATCTGCAATGCTGCAAGAAACACATGCTGCCTTGCAGCTTGAACTTGACTCAGGTCACTGAGGCCGGGTGAATTAGGTTCATTCCAGTCAAGGGAGCATCATGTGACTGGAAGCGATGCAGTCATAGAAGAATGCTCTTGGAACGTACCAAGGGTCTTGTTGGGTATTCTGTCCACGGGCAGGATGAAGTCGTCTTGGAAGAAGATGTAGCCCACTATGGAGAAGAGGTAGACGAGGATGAGGGCCAGCACGGCCGTCAGGAGTATGGAGCGGCCATTGCGGGTCACACTCTTTATGACGTTGAGAAGGGTCTCCTCCCGGTACACAAGGTCAAACAGCTGGGCCAGGACAAGAACAGAGTGGGACATTGGCACTTAACCACCTTCAACTTGGTGTCCCTGTTTTGTGCAAATCGTTATTGGCAACAATGTACAAAAGATGTGAACAATTGTCGCCATAAAGTTTGTACTGTAGATCAGCTATTTGTGTGTGACACCATCATTTGTTGAAGTATAAAATAGCACTTAAGTGTCAAATAAAGAGGATTTTATATTGTGTGTATGTGTGAGTGTGTGTGTGTGTGTGTAAAGCCCAACACACACAGGTTGCGTAGCAGCACAGTATCTGCACACGTGAAGTACCGCCCATAAGCATCAACAGGACATGGCGCTCTGCCGCGCGGCTGCCAACTTTGTACAGTGGTAGTAAAAAAAGAAATCACACCCGTGTGAACTGAGTGTTGCAACTCCCCTCTCCCCCTGCCTCTCTCTCTCTCTCTCTCTGTCTGTGTGTAATTAGCAGGCAACAGTGCAACACTATCTCGCTCTCTCTGTTTCTGGGAAAAACAGCACCACTTTTGCCCCTACTGCTACTCATAGTCACATACTCTAAGGGACGGACGGACATTGCTGTTCCTTGGAGTGGTTGCACCACTCAAAAATAAAAACACTTTCACCACGCGGCAACGCCTGGAAATAGAACATTGGCACATCAGAGTGTTGGGCGAGGTGTGAACACATGTCTGACGCCGCCGGTGTGGGATAGGTCCACTGAAAATAATGGAGGCGGCTGTTTTGACGCTGTTTTGGGTCGCGCACCGTTAGCAGCCTGTGTGTGTTGCCCTTAAGGGAGAGTAAGGTGGGTCAATCTATGTTGACCCACCTTACACATGCCAGGCCTATGTATGCAGGCCTGGCATGTGCCTTAATGGGCTTATTACGATGTGTTTGTGTGTCACACAGATGACAGGCATTCACCGCTCACTCACCAGCAGGCTGTAGAAGAAGACGTGGACAAAGACCCCCAGGCTACAGATGATCAGATACAGCAGATGGTACAGGAACTCCACATCCATGATCATGGCTTTGTAGCCCCGCGTGAACGTTCCCCGGTTCCCCACAAAGCTCATTAGGAAGATGACCTTGTTACACACCTGTAGCCCCGGGGGACACCGACCACAGGGACATGTAGAAACAACAGCCACATTGAGCAGGAAACACAGTCAAGGAGACAAACAGTCTCCTACTGTCCATTTGAGTCTGTCTTAAGAGCAATGACTATTATTTACTGTACAACTCTTTAAACTGTACATGCGATTTGAGTGTAAAGTCCAAACATAGCCGTGGCGTGGGAGAGAACTACTTCTCTAAAACGGCTTGCAAATTATTACTCAATGCTGCATCGAGCCATTCATTTTCTATACGTAGAGAATTTAAGGCAACTCTCGAAACGTCAGCCAGAGTTAAGTTGAACTCGTTTGAACTTAACACTTACGAGTGACATTGAACCTAAGGTCCAGGGCAACAGAGGCCTGCCTTGAGAGACCCTATATAAACAGGTGGCCCACATTCACTTTACAACACAATGTTAAATGCTCATGCACATTTGCATGGCTCGTACTTGTGTACACAGTACACACACACACACACACACACACAGACAGACAGACAAAAACTCACATTGAAAGCCCCAAGTAAGAAGAGGGTAGGCTCCAGGCCCACAAAGAAGATCAGTCGTAAGATGGTGGAGGCAATGAGGGCTCTGATGCCGTGGGGCTGAGGCAAGACAATGACAATGGCCAGGGACACCAGCATGGCCACCCACAGTAGGGCCGACAGGTGGGGATCCAGCGTACCTGAGGGCCATGGAGATTGTGGAGTGAGATTCTGAGTGGGTGCAGGTAATAAAAATCATATACTGTACATCATATTGGGTGTACGAATTTTATAATTCTAACATATTTGGTAGTATACATTACAGTTATAGCAAATGCTGGCCATCGTGGGTGACTTCAGAACAGTAAAAGAAAATCTTCAGGGTATGAGATGGAGTCTATCCTCAGTTGGCACCATTAACTAGTCACAGATCAATCCTCAGCTAGCCTAACAACAAATTAGCCAATCATCGCTTCAGGCTATGGGATCAAAAAAGCTTGCGATGAAAGAACAATGGTGGCGTTTTCTGGAAACTAGCTCTTCTGTATTTCACATAATAGTCTAAAGGCCAGTCCACACAAACGCAACTAGTCGCAACTTGCAAACAGTTGTACCAGTCTGAACTGACCAGTTGCAGACCGGTGACATTTGGCGATAATGGTTGCAAGGATTAGCAGTTGCAAATCATTGTTGTGGACTGAGCTTAAGGTTCTTGCACACATTTATTCAAACTGTTTTGTGTCATGAGTATATCCACACAGATTGTGAATATTACACAGTGATAAACTGACCTTTAACCGTAAATAAAGGCATAAACCTCTATGATTAAGGCATCAAGAACTATACCTGTAGGTTTAAAGCAAACTACTTGCATGAGGTATCCAATACAGCCCCGTGTAAAGGTAATTATCAAATAAATTGTAGGCAAAAAATATATAATAATAGGCAACATGGACAACAGCTAGCTTAAATGTTTGTTAACACTATTAACCCTTTTCATGGAGGAAATATTCAACAATTTCATTGCAGGCTGAGTGAGAAAGTGTCACTGCTTCCTGTATCATTCCCATATCTGCACGGTGGCCAACTCTTCATGACAGGGTGGCAGCTAGCCGCAATTTGCAATTGACAGCCCAAACATCAAAACAGAAAAGTCCTATCTGAATCAGATGACTGCTGTGTGCATATGGTCTATAGCTGTCCAGCATTTCAGACACTCATCAACATCATCATCATCATCAGGTCTCTTAAGATTTGACATTTAAGCGAAATACACTGCGACAAATACAATACAATATGACTAATTATTTCTGTTTTGGTCCAGACATTGCATATATTAGGTTTTTACTTAGCCCTGCTTTCGTGAAAACAATACATATTTGTGCTGAATATCAAGATGTTGAACTAAAATGTCCAATGTGCATTCTTAAGCAGGTCTAAAGGTGATTGATCCATCTATATCTTACAGATAAAGAGGCAATGAACCATGTATTATCATCAGGTTTTATTTTATTATCATCTGGCTGCCCTTCTAAATACTTTCACTGACGGAACATAGCCAGATTCATTCCGTTTCCAGATGAGGCAAAGCAGACACGGCTTTTGGACTTTGTGAGACGTGCTGTGCACGTGTTTATGTTTTTATGTAACAGTGAGAGTGACGCATCAGAGGGTTAGCAATAAAACGAGCATGCCAGGCACCAACTCAATGCCAAGTCCCAAGTCCCAGCCAATGTGTAACAGCAAGAGTCTCCCTTTTCACACTGTGTGCGTGCGTGCATGCATTCGTCCAGTTGGACATGAGGTTAGTCAGGTATTCTGTATCCCAAGGCTCCACACAAAGACTTTGCCCCTTTCCCGCCTGGATTCTCCACACCTTTCCATGTAGAGATCACATGACAGGAACTTGTTACATAACATAACTCCTAGTAGGCTAAAAATATTCTTTGCTACAGCCAAATCCATAAAGGAAGTTGTTGCAGTGATCCTGCGTTCGGCAGCCCCGCTGAAGGACCTCAGGTGTGACAGCTTTCAACACTGTTCATATGTTTTTAAAAGGTTCCGAAATAGCTGACTGACTCTGTTACCGTGAGAGCCTAGGACACGAGCATGGTCGTTAACTCTTCCCTGACAGGACATTCAGAGATAAAGTACAGTAACTTGAAGTGCTGTGGTTAACAGAACAAACGGTAAATAAATCTTGTAACTGTCTCCCAGTTTTGCACTCATCATTATTACTATTATTATTTTCACATCTGTTTGCATTAAGCCAACTTCCCCTGCATACAGAGATGGTCAGCTGACCTAGTTCTATTTCCATGGTCACATTCCAGTCAGGCTCAAAGGGGCAGGGTAGAGGTGCCTTCAGCAGTCACTCTCCACACTGCTGCTCTGCTGACCTATAGCCCGGCAAGTAAACACACCTCTCTGAGAGAATGTAGGCACCAGACGCCTTCGCAGGCTGTCCACGCCACGGCCTAGTGCACTGTCTGGTTATCTGTGACTTGTGCACATCTGCCCAACACTGTACTATGTTCCAAACTGCAGCCACTTGTTCAAACAAATCACCTCCAGGGGAAATCCAGGGTCAGTCATGTGAATGACTCATGCAGCTGTGAATAATGTCTGAGCTGATTATATACAGTATATGGCTAGACACTGACAATGAAACAATATTTTCTTTTTAAATGTCTCAGCATCAAACCTTCACAGAGATAACGTGCTATAAATGTTAACTTAGCACATAATTTCAGGTTTACAAGTGGTTGGTTTGAATATTAACAGAAATCACATGAGCAGAAATTGCATCCAGACCAGAGTTAAATATTGACTATTCAGTAATAATAATAGTTTTCTTCATATTCATATTATAACTAGCTGCATTTTGAAGCCAACATAATTTCCCATGTCCTACAGTGACAAATATGGTATGTCCTTGAATGAACTGCTAAGCTGCTGTACAATACTTTGACCGTAGCACTAGCAACCACATGAAAGCATCTAGCACTAAGCTAACAACTTATTTTTTTCCCTCTCCTCTATACAGCTCTGAGGAAGTTCAAACAAAAGGGATCTCGCCGCTTGACCCCAGACAGAACAATTGAAAGTTTATATGCAAGTCACAATGTGAGTCTTCTCTCTGCACTGGAACAATGAGGCTTCACAGATCACCACAAATACTGCCCCCAAGAAAAACCGAAGAAGAAAGGGGAAGGGACTGGATGAAACACTGGGAGACAGCAAAAACAAGCAAAAGCATGCAACTCCACTATACTGTATGTCAAAGGCAACTACAGTCAAACCTTCCATTGTAACATGCCATTGTTTTGTGCAAGACCTCCCGATTGTTTATGTAACGTAGTGTAAGTGATACAACTGTCACTATCAGATGCTTTCTTTACATGAATGTCCTGTGAATGGTGAGCCTCTCTTCAGCCTGTTGACCTAGCAGAAGGTACCTGCCAGGTACCTGTTGACCAGGTACCTGTTGACCTAGCAGAAGGTACCTGCCAGGTACCTGTTGACCAGGTACCTGTTGACCTAGGCAGATGCAAATCAGTGATGTGTGACTGTATTTTTGTAGCTTTTGATGATGCGATGCGAGAGTGTGGTCCAGCCAACACCAATCCGGACTCCTGGATCGCTGCCCTCCACACTCTCTTATCTAACATCAGGTTATTGAGCTCCACACTGTTGCTATCATGCTGCAGTGCATCTACGTAGGTGGTGCCCTTCTTGCCCCTCGTAGCATTCTTGTGTAGACTCCAACCAGGGCTCTTACCCGTTGTGCTGTGAGTGTCCATGTCTCAGCCCCATACAGCAGTACTGACTCCACAGTAGCTATGAACAGCAGCCTCTTAAGGTCTTCTCCCATGTCCCATTCCAGGTAAGTGCTCTCCGGACCTTCCTCCTCTCTGCCAGTGTCTGGCTGTAGCTTGCCTCTATCAACTGGACCATCTGCTGACAGGTTGCGCTCCCTTACTCCTTCCAATATCCTCCTCAACGCTAGTATCTGCCTGACTGTTGTTTGTTCCAGGCGGAAGCCGTTCTGTGAGTTTAGCTTTTAAAATAGCTGGTGCATCAATTGTATCTGTTCGTCTGTGTCCCATAATGGAGTTCTGTGTCAGGCATGCCCAAATATGAAGTGTTGTGTTGTCAGAACAGGCCAGCTCCATATGAGGAGATAGGGGTGATCAGGTCCAGACCCAGGCAGAGGCTTTTGTGCCTGATCTGGACAACCGGCTATCCGACGGACTCGACACCGGGCACTGTACTTCCTGTGGTGGTGTGGAATGCACGTGTCGAATTTGAAGTCGGTGGGGTGAACGGTTTTCGTGTTACGTGGATTACAGACTTAATACACACGTACGTACAGAGACTTGCATTTATAGATAGATGTGGACCTGGTCCTATTATGAAAGTAATTTGCAGTTGGTTGGTAAATGCAATTTGGACAGCTAATTAAAAAACTTCAACCTCAAGCCATTACTGTATATTTCAAAGTAGGTAGTAGTAAGATAATATTTTGCATGCAATTTAAAGGGGGTTGTCTTTGAGGTGTGTTATTATCACTAAGTAAAAAATAATTTACACCCAAGAGTAAAATGAACACTAGTCCAGACTTTACTGTGTGTGCAGGTTGGTAAACCCCATCTCCCTAGTCTTTACTGTGCAGGTTGGTAAACCCCATCTCCCTAGTCTTTACTGTGCCGGTTGGTAAACCCCATCTCCATAGTAGTTTTCCAAACACCACTGAGTTTTAAAAGAGTCCTGGAAATTATGTAAGAGCAGCCAGTGCACTAAGAGGGTTGACATGGATCCACATTGTTATCAGGCAGGTGTCATTTTCCAGGGGAGCCCAAACACTCCAGCATGGTGTTATGTTTCTGGAACTCATGTAGGTAACCACAGCAGCGCACATGCACATGCACATGCACACGCACACGTGTCACGCACATGCACATGGTGCATTTATATAGTGCCTTTATCCAAGGCGCTTTACATATATTGTGCATTACATTCACCCATTCACACACACATTCATACACCGATTGCGGCGGAAGCCATGCAAGGTACCAACCAGCACATCGGGAGCAATTTGGGGTTCAGTGTCTTGCCCAAGGACACTTCGACATTTAGACAGGAGGAGCTGGGATTCGAACCGCCGACCCATGGATCATTGGACGACCTCTTGAGCCACAGTCGCCCCATGCACATGCACATGCACATGCACATGCACATGCACACATGCACACATGCACACATGCACACGCACGTCAATCTATACACGTCACTCACACACACATGGACAGACACATGCATCTAATTAACAGGAGTGATGGAGACAGCGCAGATTAAGCTCAATTGCTGTGAGCAAGAATGACAAACAGGGAATCTGGTAACATGTTAAGGCACATGTGGGTGACTGTCACGCTTAAGGTATCAATAATCAGGTCATGCCCTGATTAAAGGTAAATCTGATCTCTGGTTTTGTGATGCCATCGAGTGCAAAAGCCGAAACGTCAGATTGGATTACATTATATCACACCTTTAGGTGAGATGGAACTTACTTCAGTTAGGGGAGATGTGTGAGGCTACACCTACACCACAGGCATTAACACACCACAGAGACATCCACACTGCTGTGGGTTGACAAAGTCTACATTTAGAATGCCATTTTATACTTGATTTTTACTTGTGTTTCGTATCTTGTCACCATTAGTCACAAGATAACATTCCACTTTAGTAATGGACTGAGCTGCAAAAAATGGATTAGTTCAAATGTACTGCGGTAAAGAAAATGACTTTAAGCTGTGTCAATGGGCTGCTGGCCAATTCATGCTCAACAACATGAACAAATAAGCATGAGTGTGTGAAGTGACTGCAATAAATCTGAGTATAGTAGAGTGGTATCACGAGACCTATATGAGCAGAGGCCAAAGAGAGGCCAAAGAGAGGCCAAAGAGAGGCCAAAGAGAGGCCAAAGAGAGGCCAAAGAGAGACCAAAGAGAGGCCAAAGAGAGGCCAAAGAGAGTTTAACAGCATTGACAACTTGCTGCCTTATTCGACTTCCCTGTACAGGTTTGTTATCAAGTGTCAAATGTAGCATATTGTTACTCTACCTTTAAAAAGTACCCGTTTATATGCCCCTTATTCCATTTCCTGTTTTTTAACAGTCACACCCAGTGTACAGTATTAGCCACGAAACCCACATAGAGACAGAGATTACAATCTGGCCTCCTATAAACTTCAGAGAGTTTGATGCTTCTAGTTGCCGGGTGCAGAAGGTTTAAAATAGGGTGAAAGTGACTGACCTCCACGGATGCCCTCCAGAGGGTAGAAGAAGGCAACCAGCACGTTCATGAGCACAGCCAGGTTGAAGGAGATGCTGCTCCAGAAGGACATGTTCCTGGAGCACCAGTAGAGGATGGGCTGGGCTGCATGAGGCACACACACACACACAGGTTAATGTACTGCCAATAACATCTTACTTGACCTGACCCGGAAACCAATATACAAAATAAATAATTTACTATCGCCAAATACTAGGCCATATAATAATTTTCAATTTACTAATTTGTGGAAATAGCCGTTCTACAACCTCACAGCTCGTCGCATCGTGATGCGTTGTGAGATTGTAGATAGGCTATTTCCATTCATTTTGAAGAAATGTAAGAATAATTTTCAACATCTTAATTGATACAGATGAATGGAGAGGATTATGATGATTATGAAAAATTATTGTGAATATCAAATAATTGCGACTAGGCGAAGATGTAATAATTGTGACAGGCCTGCCACTTGGAACAACAAATACTGCAGCATCAGAGTTTACTATACTAATACAAACAGCATGAGTTTACTACCAGTAGAATCAAAGAATATCACATGACAGGAAATGCCGTATAATGTGTATACAATACCCGTCATCTCACACTAACGGCATTGATACTTGGAAGATTTGACATTAATGGAAAGCCAAGACAAAATGTCACCATAAGTCAGTGAAAAACTAAAATGTACTGTACATCAGATTGTGTGTGTTGTGCAGCTGTACTGTAGTTAGCTACAGTGAAATATATTTAATCAGTCATTAGTGACTGTATTAAAAGGATTTTTTGGGATGGAGAAAATCAAGTGGTTTAACACTTTCAAATGTCTTTCAAATGTATCATTTTGACATTGGACAATTTAACCAAATAGTACATAATACTAGTTAAACGTACGACTATAAACAAAGAAAGTGATAATTGAATTTGAAACGTTTCAAGATTAGAAATGTAGGCAAAAACATATTTGCAGAGCCAACAACTATATGTATTGTACACTCACAATCACACAACCCAAGCAGGCATTGGTCAGGAGTATCATGACATGACCAGGGCTATTTCTTTTTAGCTAATGCTGTTTATTAGAAAAGAAGAACTGAGGGTGGGGACTTTTGGCAACAGAAGTGGTTACTAGCTGTTAGCACCAACGGAACAACACGGTCTCCGGCTGTGCTGCTGATTCATTCAGATAAGAGAGGCTGCGGCATCACGTGTTGACTCAGTGCACACAGACCATCTCCTGGCCGAGGGGACAGGCCACAACACGCTCCCATTGAGGAGACAAAGGAAGCAGTCACATGTTTACTGTGCTGCTGGCCAAGGGAGAGGCTGAGGCAGTCAGGGGGGAGGTCACCCAGGACATGCCCTGTCGCCAAGGGAAACTAGAACAGGGCTGGCTATTTACCAACACGGGAGAATGTCAGTGCTTAATAACAATAGGCTAAGAGGAGGATTGCCCATCATGAGGTGGACTTCACATGACCTCGCAAGCTTTTTTTTTCACCAGCGGCTGTTGTTTTCGCTCTCCCACTCCTCCCCGTTAATCTGTTTTGGATTAATTTAGCTCCCTTCATCACAGCTAGGAGGTATCGCACTATCTCAGACAAACATTACATCATACGCCTGTTCCTCCTACCTTGGTTTCCACTATACATTTTTACACCTGTGGAGAGGAGAGGGCAGGGGAGGTCCCCTTTTCTCGCTCTCTTCCCTGTGGGTTTGAGGCAAGCGGAGGCTGTGTGAACTGGGTTGACCTCTAGTCCTGGCATTGACCCTGGGACAGGCTGACTAACCCGTCTCTGGGTCAAGTCAGAGCAGCTGACTCCAGCCTATAGCCGCAGAGAATATTTCTTTTCATGACGCACTTGCTTTGTAACTACATTTTCTCATTTCTCTGCAGTAAACAGTTTCTTCCCCAATTGTGAGTCTGTGCTCAGTTCCCATGGTGTGCCCTTGAACTGAACATAACCTCCCAAATAACAATTTCCTTTTTTTGAGGCACACCGTCTCCAATCATGAACGTGCATATGAATGTGTGTAGGTCTGTATGGAGGTCCCTAGCCCATTCTGACCGGGCAACCATGTTGGTGTTGGCATCATGTTATGCTTTAGCTATTGAAAAATAGCAGATCTACAAGCTTGTAGGTCTGCTATTTTTGAAAAATCGAAGAACGACTGACATTTCTAGAATCTGATCTCAGGTCAGAATGGGTTGATCAGACCAGTGTGTGTCCAGTGGAAACCTCGTATGAATCTGATCTCAGGTCAGAATGGGCTAGACCCTAATACAAGTATAGTTTCATTGCTTCATTGCGTTCACACGTGCAATGTTTTTGCTTGCGATCAATTATTTCTTAACTTATAGTCATTATGCCGATTGCCACTGTGCCACTCCCTGCTGAACAGTCTTCCAGTGGTGGAAAGTACCCAAGTACATTTACTTAAGTACTACATTTATTTGAAATCTTTAGTTATAGTTACTTTGTAGATTTTGATTTATTATTACAAAACATACATTAACCACTTCAACCCTATACATTTTGGCCATTTGAAAATAGCCGATCTAGAAGCTTTACAGTACAATGATGTGACACATTTGTGACTCTGAGCTTGTAGATCTTAAAAAAAAAAAAAAACTAAACTAAAATATGTATTCAGATTTAGCTTACCCGCTTAGGATCTTTCTTTAGCTAGGTTGTGTTTTATTTGCGATATAAATTCAAGAGCAACTAGAAGAAGTGCCCCTTGGGGCACAGGTCTTCACCAGGATTGATATATATATCTTTTTTTTAAAGATTTCTTTTTTGCGGCTTACGCCTTTTATTGATTTTTTAAGGGATAGAAAGTAGGCTGACAGGAAACGGGAGAGAGATGGGGGGATGACATGCGGTAAAGGCCGTGTCCGGGAGTCGAACCCGCGGCACACCGCGACTGGATCACCAGTCCGGTGCCCAGACCGTTACGCTACGGCCTGGGCCAGGATTGATATTTTGATCAAATCTGAAGGACTAATATAAAAAAAAGTGTTGCACATAAGTGGGCCTCCTGGTGGCGCTCGAAAAGGCAGAATTGAAAAATGCAGGCCAGATGTTTTTCCTTGGCCTGTAGGGAGTGTGCATACAAAGTTTTACGCAGATCGGTGCAGTTATATGTAAATACGCGACTCGGCCTGTTATAGTGCCACCATGAGGCTGATCAGAAAAATGTCAAGTGGCATTTCTTACTCAGCCTAGTGGGAATATGCGTTTCTGAGCTGACACTGCGTTGATGATATGCTGCATTTTATACAAAACGGGCCACTCCTGAAAACGTTGGAAGGCAATCTTAGCAAATCAGGATGGAATATGAGAAATCAAACAAACCCATCTTGATCACATGACTATAGAGCGCCGCAGTCCCTCCCCCTTTCAGAAGGTTCTCCCATCGGCACTTCTTATTTAATTTATTTAAAGACGGTTACGCCGCGGACAAAGCCAACTCGGATCGTGACAAATCATGACAATGAACACAATATTTTGGGCCGATCAAATCATTAGAAAGAAGAAAAGAAAGTCAGGAGACAACACTATTTGTTTTGTTTTTCGTCTTATAAATTATTTGATCGGCCCAAAACATTGTGTTCATTGTCATGATTTGTCACGATCCGAGTTGGCTTTGTCCGCGGCGTAACCGTCTTTAAATAAATTAAATAAGAAGTGCCGATGGGAGAATGCATTGGGTTTTCATTTCCTGGGCCACTCGTTTTTCTGAAAGGGGGAGGGACTGTGGCGCTCTATAGAGATCATGTGTAATATAAAAATGTGTTTTAAATATGTCAGCCTTCTGGTACGCTATTAAGAGCAGATGTGAAAAATACCGGGCAAAGGTTTGTCCTTGGCCTCTAGGGAGTGTGCATACAAGGTTTTACACAGATCGGTGCAGTTCAAACACAAATCGGCCAGTTATAGATGCCACCATGAGAGGCTGAGTTCTTCCTCGGCCTAGTGGGAATGTGCGTGCAAAATTTCACGGAAATCACACAATGTGTTCATGATTTGCAGCATTTTGTTCGAAACGGAGCACTCCTGCGAACTTTGGAAGCCAATCTTAGCCAATAAGGATGGAATATGAAATATCGGACAGATCCGTCTTGAACACATGACTATAGAGATACTGTGTAACGATTTGCGGGATTTTTGGAGAGAATCTGCAATCTGGAGGAGTAATAGCACAAAATATGTTTTTCAAAAGTCGACCCCCTGGTGGCAGGCCGTTCTGGAAAATCTGGGGCAGAGGTTCATTGTTGGCATCCAGGGAGTGTGTGTGTGCAAAATCTGGCATCGTCCAGGTTAACGGTGCCGGAGATTAGCTGGTAACAGACGGACGGACGGACGCACACACATACACACACAGACTCACACACAGACGAGTGCAAAACATACTCTCTCCCCAGGCCTTCGGCCTGGTGGAGACAATGAAAGAAATACCATAAATTAGAAAACAAATGTTTTAAGAAGTAGTGAAAATAGAAGAAGTAGGTCAGGAGTGGCTTATTGTCGGTATCAGCCGGTAACACGTGGGAGTCTGTCCCCGTAACAATGGATTGCTGAGGTGGAGAGCCACAGCTACCATCAGTTCCCAGTACTTCCCGCACGACTTGCCACACCCAAATCGTGCTACTCATACGCTGAGTTGGCAGTGCCCGCGATCGAACCCATGAACTTGTGGACCAAAGGCGAGAGCTCTACCAACTGAGTTACCTGGACACAATATAAAATAGCAGGCTGGTAGATATGCTATTTTCACTAGTTTGGTCGCAGGCAAAAATCCTTTTTTGGGTCATGGGCAATTTTTTTTGGGAACTACTGGTTTAGAGGACCACTGTCTCTGGAAGAGCGTGTACCCCTTGACCTTCTTGTCCTTCTAAGGAAACTATCAAGAAGGGGCATTAACGTCACATTCTCCATTGTAAAAGGCATGTTGCAGAAGCGTGTGTGCGCATTGTTGACATACAGTCAGTGGTGCATTCCAGAGAGAAACAGATGTTTTTGTATGGGCCTGCAGCATGTGACAATCAAACACAACTATAATGGTAATAATACACCAAGGCACACTCACATTCCTTACATTTCACTGTAAATCACTTCAGTTAGTAAACGATTCATTCCAAACTTAAACACCTTAGCCTATCTTAGCTCTTAAACAAACTTATATTATAGTCAATCTTATACATGTTAATAACTTATCAAGGTTTACAAACCCTACCCTCCTTCATCTCTCCAGGGGTCAGTACAGTGTGTGTGTGTGTGTGTGTGTGTGTGTGTGTGTGTGTGTGTGTGTGTGTGTGTGTGTGTGTGTGTGTGTGTGTGTGTGTGCGTGCGTTCCTGTATAAGGAGGGCCCAAGGGCCTGGAAGGATGCCAGAAGAGGGTGTGTAAAACAAGAACTAGTAGATGGAAAGTTTGGAAAAAGTACGCACATGGAACTGCGTTTTCGTCACCAGTAGCCTCTTGAGTACCTCGCAGCTTCTTCTGCCAGTTCATCTCATTAAAGAGGTCCTCAGAGCGCAAGAAGAAGTCATTGATCTTGCAGCCCCGCTCATCCCGTTCGGTGTTGTAGTAAACGTGCAGCTTGGACTCGTGGGTGAGGAATTCACAGATGTTGGGCACAGGGAAGACTATCTGCTCCATGGTGCGATCCAGACGCACAATCTGGACACAACCACAGCAGCAAAACAACCGTCACACACACACACACACACACACACACACACACACGGTCTTTATTAGTGATTCAGTGTTTTTCAAAACATGTCCCACTATTGACGCTTCTGGCAAGACGTCTTATTCTCATGTATTGGAAAAAAACATACACCCCTTCACATTCCCGTTGGATATCGGACATACTGCATTTTTTAAAATTGGAAAAAATTAAATATACATTGCGTGGCTCAATCTCCAAATTCAGTAAAACATGGCAGCCTTTTCTGTCTCATGTTGACCGCCTTACACTTGTGCCCCCGATTGAACCTGATTGAACCTGATTAACTGTCGCCTGACTTGCCAACCTGTCTTGCCTGGATGATGTTTGTGAACGAGATCTGCTTTGTATATTGACTAAATTGGAGTGCCTTTTCTATCATGTTGACTGCCTTACACTTGTGCCCCCGTTTGAACCTGTATAACTGTCGCCTGACAGCCCAACCTGTCTTGTCTGGATGATGTTTGTGACCATGACCTATGAATATTGACTATATTGGAGTTTTTATTTCATTTTTTATATATTGTTTTTATTGTTTTGTTGTGCTTTGAATGTTCTTTTGTTGTCTTGATTTGGAGTTTGTGTTTTGTTATTGTGTGTTTTAGTTTATTTTTGTATTTGTCACTCTGTTTTTATTTCTGAATTTACTTCTATTTTGTAAAACAAAAAATGAATAAACAGAACATAAAAAAAAAAAAAAAAACATGTCCCACTAGGGTGCTTTATGAACTGGTAGCATTAGTAAAAAAAAAGTTACCTGCAAATAATGAAGAGTGTGTGCAGAGCAGGGCTGTTTTATTAGCAGAAGTAGTTTCACAAACTCAAGCGATAACTCCTTCCTTGTTGGGAGGTTTTGAGCATGGTAAAACTATTTGCATTCTTGCACTCCCTTGTGCACACGCGAGAACACGTGCACACATGCCATGGGTGTTTGTCATTCAAAGTAAGAGTCTCCAAAACCAGGCAAAAAAAAACAGTGACTATCACGTGCCTTTAAGGTCAGCACTGTTACTAGAAGAATATTAGTAGTAAAATCCACTTGATTTCACACGGAAATGATAAGACAGTTGAAACCCAATGTGTTTCACATTAAAATAAAAGGGGGAGTGTAAGCAGCAGACCAAAAAGTCCATCTGGGACAGCAGCCGACTGACCTCAATCTGAGCTGTATGTTTGGCATAGAACTCCAGGGCCTCATCTCCCTCGCCGTAACTCCCTCCTGGCTTCAATATGACCTGCAGTTCCTTGTTGTGACGAGCCAACTGAAATAACACCACCGCACAAATCAATGGCATCATCAGATCAATGACAGCTTAGTATATTGTCAGCATCAACATGGACAACGAATTCCTGCATCTTTGGGGGTGCATGCATGCATAAGAGGGGAATATTGAGATTACTCTTGACGCATATCCAACTGCAATGCAAATAGTTTAGCTTAAATAGATTCTTCGGCAGGGCACAGTATAGCACATGCCTCTAGTTGTTTTCTCTACTCAGCAGGGAGACATGCAGTTTGTTCACCTCAGGCCTCAGGGTTGCACGCTTTGGTTCAACATTGTGTATTACATAATGTTAACTGTTGTTAGCCCTAGATCACGAGATCATGGTGTGAGAAAACAACCAGCTATGCAGAGCTGCGTAGAGCCTCGGGCGGAAAGGGAGGAGTTGAAGATAGCACCAAAATCTCTGACATAACAAACCAATGGGATCCATAGGTATTGACACAGATTACAGGGCCTTCAGACCATTGGAAATCTATTTCCCCAAGGACACTACGTGGCAATGTAAGTGTCGAGCTATGTTTGAAACTGTTTCAATATGCATGCAGATATTTGGTAGCTTACCTGATGCGCGAGGATGTAGATGTTATGGCCAACATTGCGTGGCGAGGCGGAGTGCTCTTCCTCGCCATCCTCACCATCCTCGGGCGCCTCCACCTCTATTTCACCCTGCATGTAGGCCTTCTTAATCACATCCACCTGCAAGAGGGAAAGTGTCAGGTGAATGTCCACTCAACACCAACTGTGCCCTCCTGGAATGAACAGTGTTGTACTTACGAGCTCTTTGGGCCTCATATTGTAGAGTATCCTCTCTGCGTTCTCACTGTCATGGCGACTCTCCATGATAGCTAGGAGAAGCTTGGAGGCGTTGTTCTGAGAGAAGATGAGACAACTTAATATAATGTCAGCAGAATAATTAACATAGACATCAACCACATGAACCCTAGCATCCCTCCCTATTCTGGGCATGTCATAATAGGTGAACATTCTGTAATATGCAAACATTCAGTTAAAAAGGCAGATCTACAAGCTCAGAACGTTTTGCCCTGCGACCTATTGTAAAATCTTCTGTTTTCTGTGAAGAGATTTGATGTCAAGGGAGAAAAGGGAGGTGCCAGATACGGATCCTTAGGTGACCCCAGTCAACAAAGTATGTACGTATACAGGTATAGGCTTTAAGTGGCTAAGCAAAATGTGGGTGGTAAATAAATTGAGTACTGGGAAACAAATTAAAAATCATTCTTGCTCACTTTGAGTTCCAGCACCAGGTCCATCCTCTTTTTGCCAAGGGGATTGATGTCATTGAGGATGAGGGCAATAATGATGTCAATGCCATTGCATTCATGTGTGGCGATGCAGTTCTGTGGAAAACAAGTGTTCCAAGTGTTAACCCGTGCTAAATTGTCAAGAGACTCAAGTCAAAGTACATCCTGCTTAGCTGGGAGTACTGTACACGTAATGCCACAGCTGTTGTTTGGTCTTCCATACAGCGAAGGGAGAGGAGCAGGTTTGATATTGTCGCAAAAAAAAGAAAAGAAAAACAACCACAGGCCAATTCTTTCCCCAGCATAGCTCCCACTGCGTACTGGGCCATGTGCCAGTTTCTTGTTTAGACAAGCAAGGCTCACACTTGCCACACAGTGATCCCAGGGCAACAGGAACAGAGGGTGCCGCCACCATCATCATGTGAGAAGACCAAGCAAAGCTAATGCGCAGAAAATAACAAATACAGTCACGGTTGCCCAGAGCAGGCAGGGGGTACACTGTTGTTGAAAGAGGAGCAGGGAACTACATGGCTTGATCTCAGTGTGGGAGATCAATTTGTTGTACTAAACCACATGGTTAAACCTGACAGAGGAATCATTTGTCACAATAAATCCTGTGAATCCCAAAGAGGGTTAAACACCTGCTTCATGTCTTCATTCAGATGTGCTGTGACAGTTCAGTTTTCCTGCCCCAATTCTGAGGGCTACTCCTTATAACCAATACTAAATTTGAGACTAAGCAAATCACTTTTTTTGTGAAACAAAAACAGAAACACAATTTTAGTGAGGGAATTTGAAGTTCTGTCAATAAAATACATATTATTTGGGGGGTAGGTTTCAATACAGGTGTGACTGACTAGTCACTACCCAGGGCAAGGAAGGACACAACACAGGGCAGCTTTCTTAGTTCAGGGAATAATTCAGTGATGGCTCTCCACTGTCCGGACAGAGGCTCTCTCTTGAGTGTTTGTGGAGATGACTTATCCTGTTGTGCCTTGATCAAGTCCATGTTCTAGTTTCTAGTTCTAGTTTGACTCAGGCCAGGTGTGACTGCTTAAATCAGTCATCCTCCATCTCACAACAGGGTTCCCACACATTTTTACCAATGAACTTTCAAAACATTTCTATAACTTTATTTTAAGTATTTTACCCCATATAGCAATCATATGATGCAATAATGAGGGTATATACACCAGTGCTCTATCTTCTTCTTCTTTCGTGTATCATCCCCAAATGTCCAATTCAGTATCGAGTAGCCACGCTTTTGTCTCGAAGGTGGTCTGTACAGGGGGCAGGTGTTAATTATGTGTTCGGCAGACTGCTCAGGCTCGCCACACTCGCAGAACAGATCTACAAGTTAATCTCTATTATTTTTGTCACATTTTCGCCTAATGCTAGGCTATTTTACAAAATAGCCCAAAACTGTAAATTATATCCAAATATTTTCCAAAAGATTTCAAACCTTTTCCAGGCCTGGAATTTCAAAGAATTTCCAGGAATTTCATGACCGTGAGAACTCTGTCAATATTACCAGCCAGTAGCATTGACTACGCTACTTACTACATTCCTAGTAAGCCAACACCAACATGTAATTTATCTTATCAAATCTGTCATCTTATCAATCTTGCATCATGTGTGTGTGTGTGTGTGTGTGTGTGTGTGTGTGCGCGCGCGCGCGTGTGTGTGTGTGTGTGTGTGACTGTGTGTGTGTCATTCACCTGATTCTCATGGCAGGGTCCCTGGCAGTATTCCGTCAGACTTTCTACCGTCTGGTTGATGAGTCCTACATTCTTCTCATTGATGTAGAGTCCCAGGAGCCCTAGACCTCCTGTGGTGCTGCCACAGATGCAGTCTAGGAACTGCAGCGTCTCACACACCAGATTATAGTTGTTCTTATTGTTCTGGTTGCGCAGGAAGTTCTGGAAAAGGATGAACACAAAATGAGGATGAAGAAAACCATCAAAGCCTCAGTATTGTAATCATTACTAGGGGGGGGGCACCTGCCGGGACAAAACACAATTCTATTTCTCTAGAATGTAAGTGAAAATCCGTCCAGGGCAATCATAGATTTTCACCAATGACCTTGGACAGGTTGTTTGTGAATATGTTCCAGTCTCCCTCAAAGCTACTGTACAAGCCAGCCAAGAATTTAAATCTGGCCCACCACAAGGTTAACCACCATAACTCCGGCGTCCCTATTTTAGGCATGTCATTATAGGCGACCTTCAACCTTCTTTTTGCTTTTTTTTTCAGACATAGCTCACAATGCATCAAGTTGCAACACACTATGATCTTGTAGACCAGCTAATTTACAATACAAAGTATAAAGGGCTTGAAGGGGATTTTCACTTCAAATCTACTCTCAAAATCTTTTGTGTGCATGGCAGACATTGCACCTCGAAATGTTATATTAACTTTACTAGACCCCCCCCCCCCCCCCCCCCCCTCACTGTATATGTTTTTTTTCCCTTTTTACCTCTAAGATTATTTCCTGTTTATGTCTATATAGAAGTGTTTATTTGTACATCTCTAAATGTTATGATTAATTGAACATGGTGGACCCTATTGTAAACAAGTGTAATGCTTTATGGTGTCGTCCACAGTTAACAGTTTTGTATTGAGTTGTGCTTGAAATGTACTGTAATTCAACAATCTGTTACTACATTCTTCAATCAATCAATCGACTCATTGAAAACACACTCCCCTGGTTCTGGCAGTGGTGACCCCCTATAGAGCGTCCCAGTCCCTCCCCCTTTCAGAACAACGAGTGGCCCAGGAAATGAATCCCAATGCATTTTTCCCATAGGCATTATTTATTTAAAGACCTTTTAAGCGTCGTACAAAGCCAACTCTTGTCGTGATAAATCATGACGACACACAAAAAAATTCGGGCCAAACAAAGAATTAGAAAGTAGAAAAAAACGGCAGGTTACAACACTTTTTTGTTGTTTTTCTTCTTTGTAATTATTTGTTTGGTCCAAAATATTGTGTGTGTTGTCATAATTTGTCACGACAAGAGTTGGCTTCGTACGACGCTTAAAAGGTCTTTAAATAAATACGTTTTGAAATGCCTATGGGATGTGGAAGAAGGGACATCCGCACACTGCCACTTGCTAGTTCAGAGCAATTGTATTAATTGAGCAACGTTTCGGTCTTGCGACCTTCCTCAGGCTTTAAAATAATAAAATTGCTCTGAACTAGCAAGTGGCAGTGTGCGGATGTCCCTTCTTCCACATTGTATACTCTTTGTCATCATCGCACCTGCTCCAAATTGCCTGCCGGGTGTGTGGAAGTCTTCTCTCTATAAGAAATGCCTATGGGAAAAATGCATTGGGATTCATTTCCTGGGCCACTCGTCGTTCTGAAAGGGGAGGGACTGCGACGCTCTATAGTCCTTCTACTGTAATTACTTTTTTCATTTTTATTTCATTCATTTTCTAACATTAAACATGGAAAAAAAGGAATAAAAAAAAGACGTTACACTGACGCATTACGACAATATCAGTGACCAGAATATGTCTCATAAAATTAATTTCTAATTATATTTAAACATTGAATCAGCGTTGTGCAGATTGCATCTGGAAGTGGACAAATTCCGCTTCTTTTATATTGATTTCCTGGTTTGTGTTCTCTCCAAACATCAGGTATTCATTAGTTATTGCAGGGATGTGACAGGGCGGTGACATGTGTTTAATTACATCACAGTGATCTTAATCAGAGCTGTGTCTGGCAGTAAATCAATATGTCCCAGTCCCACCCACGCCGGGCCAAGCAGAGAGCGGGTGAGCCAGACGTATTCAGCAGCCAGCCAGTCACCTTTTAATGAGGCTCTGACCGAGGCTGTGTATACAAACAGCTACTGTTAGAAGGAAGTGTACTGTCTGGGCTCTTGTACTGTAGCTGTCCAATGCCAAAAACTACCACAGCACCGTCCTCATAGTGAAACCAGACCAGTTGCATCACGTTGTTCCACAGAATGATGTCTATTTTCAACACAGTTTCATTTCTGTGTACCCGAGTCTGGTAGTGGAAATTCACAATGCAGGTCAGGAAATGTTCAAGTCTGCCATGGCCAGAGAGAGAGAGAGAGAGAGAGAGTGTGTGTGTGTGTGTGTGTGTGTGTGTGTGTGTGTGTGTGTGGGGGGGGGTGGGGTGTAAAACAAAATCCCCACAGCAGAAGTAGCCAATCCATGTAGACAAGTCATGTGTTCATGCAGGAGACTGTAGGCAAATTGACACTTCGCCGCATGACCATTTTGCTCGACAAAAAAAAAAAGGTCGTTATTTTCCAACTGGAACTAAAGTGTGCTATGATGACACATTTTGAAAGTTTCGTACAACAAAGTATACAGTACATGAAGCCTTGAAGGGCATTCAAGTGGTTGTGTGGCTGACCTGTAGCTGACTGTTATGGTTCTCACAGAGCAGCTGCATGAGTCTCAGGATGGGTTTCATGATGGTGATGAGGACGCTCATCTCGCCTTCCTCCTGGCCCTTGTCGGCAGCGGGGGCGACGGTGGAGCCCTCGGCCGCCGCTTGGTGCTCCTCTGCCTCGGCCTCTCGGCGGTAGGTGGTGAAGGCTTTCTTGGTGACAGTGGTGGCCTCAACCAGCTGCTCTTTGACCTCTTCCGTCACCAGGGCAACCACCGGTACATCTTTGACTGGACAAGACAAAATGCTACCACAGGTTATCCAATGCCTGGGGGCTTATAGAGCACCGAAGTCTGAAGTCATTTCTGAATTCCCATAGACTATTTTTTTTTAAATATTGTGTCAAATGAGAACTGTGTTCCAAAAATAAACAAATGATGCCGCCAAATTAGTTAATTTCTTTACAATAGTAAACGATACAGAGCCCGACAATATAGCAGAGACAGTTGGTTTATATTTGGCCACAATTCTTATATGAGACGATTCTAAGATGTTATTCCATATAGAGAAATTACTTTCGCAACCCGGGGGATGAGCATCGGGACTATGGTACTCTTATTGGGTGACAGTGATTACACTTCTAGAAGAGGGCCGTCAGATAATGGGTGGGTTAAATGACCCAACTATTGCTATGTGAACACAGAAAGGAACCACCCAGACCTACTGTATGCAGTACATAATTAGATTCTATCCAGAGTAATAATTCCCTTCCCCAGTGTCCCCTAGCACAGTGGTTCCCAAACGTTTTCGCCTGTGATCCAAAAGAGAAATGAGATGTTTAGATTAGAAGTGATTCTTTTGGGTAGATGTGGAACCAAAATAGCAGATCTACAAGCTCACAAGGCTAGATCGGCTATTTTCACTACTTCTTAAACATTTGTTTTCTAATTTATGGAATTTCTCGGATATGATTTCTCCATGAAATTACAGATTTTTCTTTTTTATAATAACATTGTTTTGCTTTTTTGGGAATGTTTTTTGAAAACAAAAATAAATAAAAGGTACCCATAAAAATGTGTCCACGACCCACAAATGGATCCCGACCGATCCCGTGTTTGTGAACCAGTGCCCTAGCAGCAGGGTTGTGAGTGGAACCATTTCCTGACCCAGTGACCAGTGCCCTAGCAGCAGGGTTGCGAGTGGAACCATTTCCTGACCTAGTGTTGGGAAGCAGTGCCCTAGCAGCAGGGTTGCGAGTGGAACCATTTCCTGACCTAGTGTTGGGAAGCAGTGCCCTAGGGTTAGGGTTGTGAGTGGAACCATTCCCTGACCTAGTGTTGGGAAGCAGTGCCCTAGGAGCAGGGTTGTGAGTGGAACCATTCCCTGACCTAGTGACCAGTGCCCTAGCAGCAGGGTTGCGAGTGGAACCATTCCCTGACCTTTCTTCTGTGCAGGTGTGTCTTTGTCAGGCGGCTCCTCCTCCTTCTTCTTGCTGCCCAGGTCACTGGTGTTGACCGTCACCGTGGCTTTGATCTCCTGCTGGGCCAGCTTCATGCGCTCGTAGAACACCTTGAAGAACTTCTCCGACTTGTTGTCACTCGTCAAACGGATGAAGAATGACCGCTAGGGATTAACAAAACAATGTTCAATGTTGTTGTTATTCAGGTGTCATGTCTATGAATTGATTGCATAGGGCCAAAATGGAAACAAGACCGCATGGACCTTTTTTTGGTGCTATACCTTTTTGTGTTCTACTGTACTCTGTTGCTGTTTTTACATTTCTGTTTAATAAACTATTCAATCAATCAATCAGTGAATCAATCAATCAATCAATCAATGTGTTTAGCCACTAACCAAGGCTCAATAGGGCATGGCAGTGGGGGCCATTTTCTGGTTCCATCGTTCAGGACCGGTTAATTTTTCCCATAGAGATTTCATATCAATTAATTTAAGCCTAGAATCAAGCCATATATATAATATATTATTTTTGAAAAACAGCAAAGGGAATTTATTAAATATAGTATATTATATATTCAAAAAATAATAATCTAATGTGTTATGGTCATGATTTACCAAGATCCTGGATGGCTTGATTCTAGACTTAAAAATAATTCCTATAAATATATTTGGAAAAATGAATGGGGTCTGGAACGATGGAACGAGAAACAATTGCGGCAGAAGGGTAGTAAACAAACTCACGATTTGCCACTCACTTTATGCATGCGCACACCCTACTGAACATTTCTCTCAACACTCTGTTGACAGCCAGAGGTCCTGTACGTGCAGTGGAGTTACATAAGCCCTTCCTCTACTGCCAAGTAAATACCCTGTAAGGCTTCACTGTACTTCACTGTTCTCACCTGGGTGTTACACTATCTGCTCTGTGTCCACATTAATCTAGCTGATTACAGTACATATACTGTACATTCCCGAGTGTTCATTTAACCCTGAAAGTGTACATTGGTTCCAAATGGACCCTCACAGGTGCATTTGATTCCATGTGTACACTTTCAGAGTAGAAATTTGATAAATTAACGCTAAAGTGTACTGTGTATGGACAAACCAGGGGGGCAGTCAGCCAGATATTTCGTGAAGCCTCATTTGAAATCGGTAGTTCATATAATGGCCTGTTGTGGCGCTGGACTGGACCCAAAAAGCCCCATAGCTCCATAGAGGCCAATGTATTTTGGCCCAACTTCACCTAGACTGTATTACCTTAATAAACATGGTCATGAATACTTTCTGCTTCCAGTCACTAGTTTAAAGTCTCATTTCTAATGTCATAATATTCTTTTGGGAAAATGATGGTCCCATTTATTTAAAAAAATGACCATAAAGTCGCGCATGTTCTGAGGGGCGTGGCTACCGTTACAGTCTATGATCGGGATTCCCCTCCCACTCGAGTCAAAATAAAAACCAACGGAGAAGAAGGGGGGAAGTCCCGCCTCGTTGTCTGGGCCAGCCAATGGCCAGCTGGTCCAAAAGGGAGCCAGCCAATGGCCAGCTGGTCCAAAACGGATCTAGAAAGATGGCGACTTACAGTGCATTAGAATGCAAGGGATTTCAGGCTTCATTTTACGTTCATGTTAGACCCGGGGAACGCTTTGTCCATATTTTTTACAGTCTATGGGACAAACGCATACAGTATGGAGTGCATGCAGACACACCCACTGTAGCCATCTGACCATGCAGTCACACAAAGATGTTAGGACTCACACGAGCATGTGCATGCACGCACGCACGCACGCACGCACGCGCAGCAGAGACAGGTGCTCATACAGTGTGCACAACAGACAGACAGCAATGTTTTGCCCATCATACAGTACTCCATTCTGGAGTAAACTGTGGACTTCAGCTGTTATAGACCTTGTGACTGTGTAAAGTGTTTATCTTCCATGGATTTAGGGCCCCGTGAAGCTGTGGAGGAGGAGGAGGAGGAGGAGGAGGAAGGACTTCTGCCCGTAGGAGTGTGAACACAAGGGAAATCTTGTTTCAAAAGGCCTGCATGCAAAGTGAACTCATTCTCTTTTGCCCGCCACAAACAGGCTGGTATATATCATTTCCTGTCCCATTGTTTTCCTCTTGACAATCCCTACTTACATAAGACCTGTAATCAGCTGAGTGGTTATGTAGCTTGCACACAGCGCCTCAGCTAAAACACTGTTACATCAGCCCACTGAGGGAGGGGAGGCGGCGGGAGGGAAGGGGAGGCGAGAGGAGAGGAGAGGAAAATCCTGCCCTACTTTTTTTGGTTCCAGAGTGGCACGAATTGAGTGCATGGTGTGAAGAAGGAGGGGTTAGAAGGGAAGCGGGTGTAAAGGCAAACTTATCGCATGCGTGCATGCATACATTCTGGGATGGTTCTGAAAGCACGTTATGCAACTGTCTTTCCGGGTTGAGTTCAAATAAGAGAATGGGAGGGTGGTGCATGAATACAGTAACAGTAACAGTATATAATATAAACCTTGTAATAAAACCACTATGAAATAGAAGCTATTACAGATAATAATCTTATCTGCCCCAAAGGCGGGAGCACTTGACACTGAAACGGCAATTGAGTCATGTGAGTCCATGTTGTTTTCCCCCACTTTCTTTAACGTGCCATGTTTGCTTGTTTTTCTGAACCCTGTTTTGAGTCGTTAACATAATCCTGTTGACAAGACCGGGTCATTCATTGATAGTGATCTGATTAAAATCTTACAGCGGGCTTATGCAAGTTGGCAACAGAGATGGCAGCAGCAGTGCCAGAAAAGCGACTTTATGACATTAGTGCGTTCAAATGACGGGACCTCATGACTGTGGTCATAACAAAGCAATTCCATCTCCCATCGGTTACATTGCACTTTTGCAAGCACCTGACTGGCATCAATTTGCAGAAAACAACACGAGTGAGAGAGAGAGAGACCCAAGAGAACAGTTTGGTTGCTGTCCTCCCACTGTGTGGCGTGTGGAATCAGGAACAGGAACTCAACTTTTTACTTACTGTACAAATCACAACAAACACAGTTGCACAGAACACGTACACATGTAAAAACACATTATCTGGACTTTGTATCGAGCCCAGAGTAAAGACACAGTATCCAGGGATACCCAGTTGTTGGCAAATAAGAACAAAGGGACAGTTTTGTGTTTCGCGTTTTTCTACAGCAGCAAACGTCCCCCTAGCCGTATTTATTTTTGAACACTTTCCCATCAAAAGACAGCACTGCTGCTACATTTCCAAAAATCGAAGCTTCTGTGTGTCTGACAAAAGGCAACAACATCAAAATAACCAACCAAGGTAGAGGAATTGCTGCCACAACAACTAGAGCTAGCTTCAGAGAGCTTCGCCAAGAAACTGCTCTGAGCAGCAACCTGCTGATTCATTCCCTCCTCAGTCCTGCAGTCAGCCAGAGAGTTAAGCATGCTACTCACCCCACCAACCCCATCACCCCCCTGAAGAAGCTTTGCCTCCTGTACATCCCACTGTAGAGCCACTAAGCCCCCTGAGAGCCGACCCCAGGAGCATGTACAGCAGTGGTTCTCAACCTGTGGGTCGGAATCCCCAGGGGGGTCCCCACATGAGTTTGGGGGGTCCCCAGATGACAGTGAAGTGACAATTTAAGGAATTTTAAGACGAAGAACTAGTGAAACATTGGTCAGATTGTCAATAGTTCAAATATGATTTTGTAGGTTGAGAACCACTGACATACAGTGTGGCAGGTTCAGATACACTACAAACACTCACAACACGCTGCCTGCAATGCATGTGAGATCGTAGATCACCTAAATTCATACAGGTTTAAAGTTGTTAAACAGAGTTTTGTACTATATTAAACACATTTTTCTAGGGACTCCCTGGAACCCCAATCAAGGAGCCCTGGTGGTCCCCGGACCCCCACTTAGAGAAGCACTGCCCTATAGGACAGCCATGCCAGGCCAGAGGGGGCCTCCTTTTCAGAAAACAGGGTCACTGCATTCCTCTTTTCCTTCCTTTCCTACGCTTTCAGCTGCCGCCAGGGCTTTTGGCATCAACAGGGGCGAGTTATGTAAGATCTATTAATACTGTCACCCCCCCACCAGCACCGCCGCCACCCCACCACCACCCACCACCTTCTCCCTTCCCTCCCTCTCTCTCTTTCACCCGTCTCCTGACAGCTCGCTGAGTGACAGAGCTGTAGCTGTGATTATTGGAGGGCCGCTGTAGCTACAAGACCACGCCACCAACCAGCTGGTAACCACGGAGACGCTGTATGTGTACATTCGGTACAACCAGGTTGTATATAATCTGGTTCAGACAGACAGGCATTCCGGAGTAGGGGCTGGGCGATATGATTAAACTAGAAAAAGTGCCCTTCTGGGCACAGCTCTCCACCAGGAGGATAGGAGTGTGTGTGATGTTTGGCAAAATGTTTAGTAGTAATATAAAAGTGTTTTTTTTGTTTTTTGCAACAATGTTCTTCATTTTGTTGAGGAAATGCAGAGCCAAATCACTCATAGCATCTCTGAGGATAAAATTCTGGATGAGCAGGACATGTGCGGCATTTTGTACAAAACAGGCTACTCCTGAAAACTTTGGAAGGCAATCTTAGCCAATCAGTGTAGAATCTGATAAATCCAACAGGCTCGTCTTGATCACATGACTACAGAGATCATGTGTACGGATTTGCAGTTGTATACAGATCGATGCAGTTATAAGTAAAAACAGGAATTGCCCTGTTATAGCGCCACCGTGAGGCTGATTTGGAAAAGAATGAGTGGCATGTCGTCCTCGGCCTAGTGGAAATGTATAATTTCCTAGTGGAAATGTATAATTTCCTAGTGGAAATGTATAATTTCATGGAAATTGCACACTGTGTTTGTGATTTGTGGCATTTTGTTCGAAACGGACGTATCATGTCAACTTTGGAAGCCAATCTTAGCCAATCAGGATGGAAGATGGAAAATGGTGCAGATCCGTGTTGATCACATGACGTGATGATCTCATATGGAGATAGTGTATACCAAATTGTGTGATGTATGGATAAAATGTATACGAGTCATCTACAGAAATGTGTTTTGCCTAAATTGGCCTCATGGTGGCGCTATAACAGGCCGTTGAGGAATATTTGGGGCAGAGGTTCGTCGTTGGCATCCAGGGAGTGTGTGTGCAAAGTTTGGCATGGATCGGGCCAAACCGGCCAACTGTGCCGGAGATTAGCTGGTAACTGACGGACGGACGGACGAACGGACGGACGGACGGATGGACGCACGGACGGAGTGCAAAACATACTCTCTCCCCATGCCTTCGGCCTGGTGGAGACAATCAACATCTGAAAATAACAGATTTACAAGCTCTCACAATGCGCTGCAATGCTACATAATTTGTGAGCATGTAGATTGGCTATTTTTGCACGCCAACATTGTACGATGAAGTATAATACATGGTTAAGTGGTTAATCGGACTAATCGACTTAGTCCATTATGAAAGATCTATCTACCTCGTTGATAAAATAATAGTACATGTAATACATTTTAAAAACATTATAAAAAAAAACCTGCTTCTCGATATTATTCGATTAGCTAAATGAGCAGGTAGACACCAAGCGTCTAAATGCCTAAATTGTAATTGGGGATGTCCAGATCACGTTTTTTTGCTCCCGATCAGATTCTGATCATTTGATTTTGAGCATCTGCCGATATCGATTTTTCCCGATCCGATATTTATATTTTATAGAACACTTTTATGCCATATCACAATAGTACAATATGCCAAATCACAGACAATTTCCAGTCTAATATCATGATATAGATATAATTATGATACTTCGATGTCCCGATCACATTTTTTGGCTCCCGATCCAGATCATTTGAAAATGACGTGATTGGCCCAGATTTCCAATCACCCTATCCAATCGGGACAACCTTAGTTCTAAATGATGGTTTTGATATATTTTTGGTTAATTGCCCAGGCCTAGTTTGGGGTGAATGCCACCGTGGGATCAGAGCCTGGAAGCATCTGAGCTTTGCATGGATTTGTCTGATTAACTGAACAAGCCTATTTAAAGCATGTTTTCGTGTGGTTAAAAAAAAAAAGAAATACAGTAACAGGACCGAAAGGAAAAACATGGCAGCAGCCTTCCTGTTTGAAAGTGATCAGAAACCCCCTCTAACCACCACTCTCTGTCAGGAAGAGGATGAAGAGAATGCTTATGCTGATGACGGCAAAGGGCAAGGCCTCGTATTGCAGGGCAAAGACTATCAGAAGAGGCTTCCAGGAGGTGTCTGAAAAGTGAACCCGAAACAAGAGGCGGTGGGCGGATAAATCAAAACCCGAAGCGGCTGACGGCAGAGCACAACAGCGTGCTTCTGTAGAGTCAGAGCCATGGCACCTGTTTGCCTGTTAGGGTTAAAGGGTGCACTGGGAGGGGAATCTTTTTTAAGAGCTCCCTTGGATAGATCAGGGTGTGTGCGTGCTCGCACGTGTGTGTGTGTGTGTGTGTGTGAGAGAGAGAGAGTGAGAGAGAGAGAGAGAGAGAGAGAGAGAGAGAGAGAGAGAGAGAGAGAGAGAGAGAGAGGGGAAAGGCATTTGTCAATAGAGTCTACAGTAAGTCCTGCTCTCTTTGAAGACGCTAAACTTGAAAGATAAGACAAAGTGCCCATAGTGTCCATATAAAGGTTAGGCCTGGCTGTTTTGTACAGCTGGTAGATTTAGCCACAGTACCTTCTTTGGTAAATGAACCTTTTAACCCGTTACACACCGGTATTCGGAAAGCCGCTATTCCGACGCACTGCCATTCCGTGAACCCTAACTGCACGCGGACACCGCATAGTCGTTATGGCGGTGTGTCGTAATGCCACACATCAGTTATTCCGGACACTGGACGCCACATTGTGAAATCAGACAGTATAGGGATTGGCTTATTTTAATCGCTAACAAAGTTACTTGATATGCGGCTCGTAAACGAAGCGTTGGCTTCAGCGCTGTTCATTGTGTGTATGTCTGCTATCTGCATCAGCAAGTTATAGTTACACCTGATAAGCTGTTTTGTGATGTCACGCATATAGCGGCGTGAGCTGTGAATGGTACTATGCTATCTAAGGGGGGTAGGGTAAGTGCTATGGGCCTTTTCAGACTCCATCATGGCCCATAGCACTTACCCTACCCCCCTTAGATAGCATTTCTGTAGACTTAGATAGCATCTGATACAAACTTATAGCATGTTATGTAGACAGCACTATAATTGCATTGTATATAGTCATAGCACGCCATAGTACATATGTATAGCATAGTAGTATATATATATATATATATAGTTTATATGTATAGTCTCATAATATAGATATTCCACTGTTACTTTCTTAGCTTACGCATGTTTTATGATAAATGCTTTTTTTGTGATGTATTCCCATGCTTTTTGTTCTTGCTTAATGTAAATCGCTCTGGATTAAGAGCGTCTGCTAAATGCCTAAATTGTAAATTGTACTACTTTACTTTTACAGACAAATTCAGTTCTATATGACTTGGCCTTCGGCCATGCTATAAAAAACACAGCTTCAGAGGACAGCAAAATCAGAACATTGTCTGCAGAGGTCAGTAGGCCACTAAATAAAGCTCTACAGGAGAGTATTCTGGCCGACTAGCCTGCAGCCATCAGCTTCCAACACAGCCAGACTGTGTGGGCAGCACAATCTCACTGACGATCTCTCTGACTTGATGAGCATGGCATGGCTGGCTGGCCCAAAGTAAGAACCAGGGAAGGAAGATTAGACATGAAACACGAAACATCCAAAGACACAAAACGATGCGTTGTAAACCAATTTTCACAATTTTCGATTGTATGTGAAAACACAGTCACAGCAATTATGTTTCAAGCAGCTGTAAAGCACTGTTAGGACTCAATTCCATTTCCCCCAAAACGCGTGCACACGCACACACACAGTGGAGTGGATGTACCAAACAAAATGTTGTTTTATTCGGAATAAATAATACGTTTGTTATCTTATCTAGTTCTTGAACGCATCTGTGTCGCTTAACCACATTAAAAGGTTTGTAGATATGCTAAAAAAAAAAAAATCGTGAAAACGTGTGCAAATCTTTGAATATATATTCTTTCACAGCAAACTTTTTAAACTCATATCTTTGCTTTTGGGGGGTCCCTGGAACAACATATTTCCAGGTGGGGGTCGGTGGCCAAATAAAAAACATATAATCTTGGGCTCCTTGACAAAATAGTTTGAGAACTACTGACATAGAAACATAGGTCTTTCAGAAAACTGTCAGGATTTAAAATACATTTTGTAGAATCTGGTCTCAGGTCTCAATGCGCTAGTTAGCCCCTAACTGGCTACCAGTGAACATCCCTAGAGAGAGAGAAGACATGCTGGTTTATTCTTACACAGCATGCCGGGAGCAGGCTGGCATAAAGCTGCCATGCCAGAGGTGTGACCTGGCCCACTTCCTGCTGCCTAACTAAAGCCTGACTTATACTTGGTTGCGTGCTGGTGTGGTGCACTGAATATAGCCAATCTACAAGCTCACAACACATCACAAATCGGAGCATTCAGAGCTTATCGATCATCTATTTCTTGGCGAGTGACACGGCTTACAACCAAGTGTAAATCCGGAGTAACGCTCTTCCTGCAGGCTGCCACGTCCAAATAATCCTCACTCCTCGTCTTCCCTTGCTCCCCTTACCCTCACGCAGCCTTTCCCGGAAAATGTGTTGGCTTGGCTACGGTTCTGGATTACCTCAAAAAACAAACAAACAAAGTGTTTGGAGAAAATCTGTGGACATGTTTTTGTCCTGCTTTTCATTTGGACAACAAGAACCCCTCTGTCCTCCAACAAGGCATGCTGCCCAGTGTTACGTAAGAAGGAGAAATGTGATGCGTCTGCTGATATGTTTTAAATTCACCCTGGACCATACATGATCCCGCAACAAAGCATGCTTGTACCCAGAGGAGAGGAAAAACACCTCACTGAAACATTACCACGAACGGCTTTGAAGTGCTGCATCCTCCTTGCTTTTAGATGGCCAAATAATAAACAACCCTGGCTATGAAGATTCCTCCCAACCAGTTATCTCCCTTAAGATCACAAATAAGAAGCCAAAGATACTGAAGCATTATAATCAATAACAATACAAATTCTCTCACCCACTTCTTGTCCTGTATAGCAGAGGTTCTCAACGTTTTTGGCCGGGGACCACCGGACATGCTTTGGCAATGTCTCGGGACCCCCACCCGCCCCCTCCCGACCCCCAATATAAATTGACTGCTACAATAACAATAGTTATAGAGACAATACACCATAAATAAATACCAGATATGAAACCAGATATAATCAATAGGTAAGGTGTATGCATGTACTATGTGTACTATTATGTAAAATCTTCATTTCCATTTTCCAGCCATTCAGTTGCAAAAAAAATTAAAAATGTGGGGACCCCCCAAAATAATTTGGCAACCCCCCGAGGGGTCGCGACCCAGGGGTTGAGAACCCCTGCTGTATAGCACAATCTCTATGACTAATAGCAGTAGTGTCCCCATGTAAATATTCTCTGACTACTGACTATATGAACAGCATATATACTCCTACAGACACGCAAGGGTCCATTGGGTTCCCAACTATGAATCATTAAGCTGCGGGCGGCCCCCTCAAGGACTCCTGTGGGTCTCCAGGCCCCACTTTGAGAAACAGTGCCCCAGGGGCCTGTGTGTGTGTGTGTGTGTGTGTGTGTGTGTGTGTGTGTGTGTGTGTGTGTGTGTGTGTAGGGGGCTTTGATTGCACAGCGTGACGCAGTAAAGGAGTCCAGGTGGAATGTCAGGAGTCAGTGCTCTAGGGTCTAGGCATTACTCACCCAGGCAGGCAGCCTCTTATGTAACAGACATCATGTGAGTGCCTTTGTGTACACTGTCTGTGGGAAGCCAGGTAGAAGGGCTATGCAAATAGGAGACTATTATGCAAGGCACCCGTGTTTATGCGAGAACACACACAAGCAAGCCCACATACATACAAAACAGCACACGCATGCAAACGTGCACACATGCACACAAACATCAGCTTTTTGTGCTAACACAAACATTAAATGCCATTGACAATGAGAGGAGAATTTACGTATGTGACTGAGCAAATCGACATGGTACGTCATGATGATGTACGATGATAAGAGCGCCTCTCACTTCACACGGGTGTGATCTATTTTTCCCATAAATGAATAACCTACTTTGTCAAACTACAGTGACACACACGCAAAAATAGACGATCTACAATCTCACAACGCGCTTCAAAGTGATGTCTTCTGAGCTTATACTGTAGATGTACTTTTGCTTTTTGTGTCTTTTATTTATTTTTCTTCAGAAAAAGTATAAAGAATGAGTTTGGGACTAAATAAGTACATTGGATCCATTCCTTTTAGTGCAAAGTAACAGTTTTGGACATACAAGGTTTCCACCCAAAAGCAACGATATCCATACCCGTAACCCCACACACGCTAAGCTGGGATAATGAAATTGCCCTGCAATCAGCATAGGCTGCTCCCCTCTCCACCTCGCTGTGTGAGGTTAGCAAAGATTGGCGTTGCTGTAGCAACGTCGGGCTGGCAGTGGGGAGGCGATGACGTACGCAAACGGCTGCAGAGTTTGCTCCTCTCCCAGCAGCCCCGGCCGTGAGCCAAAACACAATTCCTGTTCCTCTGGCACTCCGTCTACCACCCGTACCCTCACTTTCCCTTTCTCTGGGAAGCTTTTCTACCTGTGGGACACAACTCAACTTAACTAGTCCCATTAAGAATCCTATCGCCGAGTTCAATCTAATTAACTGTACATTTATTGATTACTAATGTTCTAATCCTGGGTAAAAATCACATTTATGCACTCGCAATCCCCCCTTTGGATCCCCCCGGGCGGCGGTGGCTCAGGGGTAGAGTGCCTGGATGGTAACCGTAAGGTTGCCAGTTCGAACCCGGGCTTCCCCAGAGTTACTGTCGAAGTGTCCTTGAGCAAGACACTGAACCCCTAATTGCTCCCGATGTGCTAGTTGGTGCCTTGCATGGTTTCCGCTGCCATCGTTGTATGAATGTGTGTGTGAATGGGTGAATGTAATGCACAATCTCTGTAAAGCGCCTTGGATAAAGGCGCTATATAAATGCACCATTTACCATTTTGGAGTAATGGCCCAACCTCTTCGGAAGCAAAATTAAATTTTTGTTTATATCCCACTCATGCCTTCCTGACCTTCTCACACTCAGAGACAGAGACACACACACGTACCTGAATGACAGTGTTCCCGCCCTCCAGCAGTGCAATGGCCAATAGGATACTCTCCTGGAAGATGCGGTCACTAGTGGCATTCATGATGAGGTCAATGACTAAGTCAGAAGCCCCTTCCTTATCCAGGTGGCACTGGACGTCTGCCAGGTTGAGATCAGCTCGCCCTCCCACTCCGGAGCTGACAACTATACGGGCACAGAGCAGGAGTTGAGAACAAATGCACGTGGTTTGGAAAATAACCATATTATGCTAGTTGGTGGATGTTTTTATGTGCATTGCAGTACACATTCATTGCACCATGTTTCTTTCAGAAAATGTGACCATTATTGTGAATGAGATTCTGAACAATTTAAATTAATCTGTGGATTATTTTACTGATTTAGTTGATTATTACTGTATATTAAATTAATGTAGACCCTAAAACAAAAGTAAATAAAGTACGACTACGAAATGATAAACGCTAATTACAAGTTACATCTTCACTATGGAACATCTACATCTTAAGGTTCATTCAAATTCTGGTCGTAAAAGTTATATAAAAGAACATTTACACGATACATCACAAAATATATATATATATATATATATATATATATTTGATAGCTAAAATTATTATTTATTTTCGGTCAACTGACTAATGGCTCATTGACCCTAGACAGCACCACTAGGCAGACATGCAGCATTAGCATGGCACAGCACAGCGTTCTGTGGCTGGGTGAACAGGTGCATTCATGACCCATTCCAGTCAGGAGCACTGCTCTCTGGTCGCCTGGCAACAGCACGGCCTCCGTTAGGCTGAGCAGACGGCTTATATCGTTGCTGTCGGGCACAAAACTCCTATCTCCCACGTTTCAAATGTTTATGTTTTTGTCATAAATGAATGCCCTCTTTTCATCATGCAAGAGTGTTGTACGAAAGTGGAGGGAAAAAAAACCCAGATATCTACAAGCTCACCACGCATCGCATCTCGACGTGTTGTGAGCTTGTAGATTAGCTATTTTCAATATTTTATATTTGTAAAATATTCCAATAAAAAAACCTAAGTGTTTTGGACATACAAGGTTTCAGGCCAACAGCAGCGATATGCTCAGGGACAGGGAGGTCTAAGTGCTTCAATGAGGACACGGCCACGGCGGCCAACAAGAACATATTATTTTCTCCGTCTTCAAAACCACGGGAAGTGAACAATGAGTCACATCATTGATTGAAGTCTGTGAACAGCTCCATGAAATTAATAAAATGGCAGTTATTATGACCCACCCGTTGAATTAGCCAATGTTTCAAATGAGAGGACGACAGATAGCCAAGTGGAACATGAACAATTGTGGACCAGTGGACCCGAAACCAAGACAGAAATGTGTCTCCCCGGGGCCCAAACTAGTGAAATCAGAAGGAAGATCTACAAGCTGAAGATTGTAGACCTGCTATTTTCACGACTTTATATTTTATTTTATTTTTACAAACCAAAAAAAGGGGATATTTACTCGTGACCCATAACAATGTTTGGGCTGCAGACCCACAACAGAAAAGAAAGCAAATAATAGTTACATAGACACACCTGTAGGGGGCTTTCCATTGGCTCCAGGGGTGAGTGGAGCATTGCTAAAAGTTGTGACACTCTCTCTTCTCCCGCCAGGTTTGAAGTTCCCATAGTAGCGATTGACCAGAATCTGCCGGAGGGCTTCTCCCTATCAGAGATAGCGGACATTGGGAGCTACATACTCAATAACGCTGATCATGACAAAGGAGCATAGTTAGAGGCTAACATCAATGTTATTGAACCACTGTCGTACAAGGTTACAAAAGGTTGTGCAAACTGCTGATATTCTGTTTGTTTAGAGTTATGCAAGAGAAAGTGACAAGAGGCTCACATGGCTACAAGTATCATTTGCAAAATAATGGTAAATAAGACACAAATGTCCTCTACTTCTCTTCTCAGAGATGGTAATACTGTATATGTGGCATGATCTATTGTTCCTCTCTCTGTTCTAACTAATACTGCCCTAGTCAAAGCAGAAGAGGAACACATCTCATTTTATTTGACGCACTGACCCCCAAGACCTGTTGAGTAGGTCAAAGGCCACAATCCCACAATTCCCATGGTTTAACAAGCAGACTGGACCCACTGGACCCATGGTGGCTGGGTCACTCATCTGAACGGTTCAATGCTGACTGAGACTTGACTGGCTTCGGCTTTCCTGTCAGCTGTATGTCACGTGAAAATACACTCTTATCGGTGGACTGTTAGTAAGCAAAAGTGGTCGAGCGAGCGGCCATGCCGGTGAAGTGTGCGAGCCGTGCAAAGGGCTCCAGGGATTGTGTGCGTGTGTTTGGGGGAGGCCAGAGCAGACCAATCCAAAGGCAGATTGCTTGGTACAATACCTACCCTCCTTTGGTCCTCCAGTTGCTTCTGGGGTTGGTTAGGATCAAGCTCCTTAAAGGTGTGGTAAGTTAGCAGAAAGCAAAAAAAAAAAAAAAAAGGGAAGAAGAAGAATCAAATAAAAAGGGAGGGTGTTAATACAGTGCACATTAGTGTCTCTTTCATGCAAGCAGGGAATTGGGACAGGTTACATCATGCAGGTAATGGAGGAGATACATGTGTCAGGGCAAGAGTGTGGCTGCGCTTATATAATCTACTGTTTGTGCCCAGTATATATATATATATATATATATTTAACCCATTCTGACCTGAGATCAGATTCATACGAGGTTTCCACTGGACACACACTGGTCTGATTAACCCATTCTGACCTGAGAACAGATTCTAAAAATGTCAGTCGTTCTTCGATTTAAAAAAAAATAGCAGACCTACAAGCTCGTATCGCGCCACTCGGTGGCGCGATATGAGCTTGTAGATCTGCTATTTTTCAATAGCTAAAGCATAACATGATGCCAACACCAAAATGGGTGCCCGGTCAGAATGGGATGGATATATATATATATATATATATACTGTGTATGTATGTGTATATATATATATATATATATATATATATTAGAGATATCCCGATACTGTATCAGTGTCGGAAAAGTATGGGATCGGCCCTTATTTGGTCATAATCGGATCATATTGGCATCGGCGAATATGCCAGTCTAACCACCGATCCGACACAGGGGTAAGGGGTTGACACTATGGCAGGTGAATAAAATCCTGGGGCACGTGGAGTTTGCTTTGGAGTTGACCAAACTGCAAGTGGACTTGAGTGTATTTGAGTGAGTCTGCTACAAACACAACACAAGATATATAGCTATAAACACTATTCCCGGTCAGTGATCTTTTTTATATTTGTATTATTATAAATATTATTCTCTGGTATCGGTATTCTGTATCGGCTAACACAGAAATTGTGGTATCGGGATCGGAACGGAAATGAAAGAAGTGTATCGGGACATCCCTAATATATATATATATATATGATACACACACACACGATAAAGATAAATATATATATATCTCACACACGATAAAGATAAATATATACATATCTCTATCTATACGATAAAGACAGAGATATACATATAATACACACACAAGTGTGTATATATTGTATAAACTATAAAGTAGTGACATTACTTGCAAAAGAAGTGATGAAAAAAACAACACTAATTACATAAGAGAATGATAGCCTGCCAGCCGGGAGAAATACAAGCCATGAGAGAGTGAGTTAGAGAAAAAAAGGAAAGAAAATGGAGCCCTATCCAGGTTACATAATGGAGCTAGTGCGCTACTGACACACTATAAGCCCCGATGTTCCAATCTGCCATGGAAAAACACCTCTCCAAGGCTCCAAAAACCCATGCTGACAGATGGTCAGGAAACTGGGCTTCGTTCAAAAACCATGGGGTGGATAGGAGGGTAAATGGAGGAATGGAGGAACGAGGATGAATGGAAGAAGGGGAGGACAAAAACAGACGTCAATATGTAGTCCATTTCCAAGTTGGGGCTGATCTGTGTGTGTGTGTGTGTGTGTGTGTGTGTGTGTGTGTGTGTGTGTGTGTGTGTGTGTGTGTGTGTGTGTGTGTGTGTGTGTGTGTGTGTGTGTGTGTGTGTGTGCGTGCGTCAACAAGGCCCAAAATAGAGGTAAGTTCTAGATAAGATGCAAGAGGGGGCACGAGGGTAATGGGAATGAAACTATAGGAGGAGGCATGATCTGTGATCAGCAACGGACCATATTGGTGTTGAACACACCTCAGTCGGGACCTCAGGCTCAGGTGGAGGTGCCAGCTGAGTGGAAATAAAAGGTTACTGTTAGTTGAGGTGTTTAGATGGCAGGTTAGTGGTACAACATACTGTATATTCTTCTAGACCAAACACAGGGTCGGGACCCATTTTTGGGTTGTGGAACGATTTGTATGGGTTGTGAGTATTTTTTATGGGTTGTTGTGAGTAGTATATTTTATTATTTAAAAGATTTAAAAAAAATAAGTCAAATATTTTCGACTTTAAAAAAATGTTCTAAAAATAAATCCATTCATTGAATTCTTTTTAAAGAAATATAGTGAAACTAGCAGATAAACAAGGTCACAAATAGGGCTTAACTGGTTAATTCATAATGTAATTTTTTTGGTTCCCGAGGAGACCACACACACAATTATCTTCTGGGTCTCTGCTGAAAACGTTTGGGAACCTGGCCTGTTGAAGACCGCCCTTTAAGCACACAGCCATTTGATGGCTCTGGCCCGGCTACACTTCACCCGGTTACCAGTCATGTGCCTGACAGTAATAAAAGCGCATGATCCAAAAAGCCAAGGGCAATGACAAAGAGGACAACAAATGTGTTATTATCTGACATCTGATGTCTTGATTACACTGTCATGCTTAGTGTTTATTGGTTCCATATAATGAATGATACTGTGCCCTAGAATTCATGTGCATTCAGATTATACTGTGCAGTATTAAACACATTGTAAATGTTGAGCATTATTAACCACTTAAACCCTATATAAAGTTGACCAGACGCTCGTGCCCCCACACCCCAACCAACCCCCCCCCCCCTACACTAAATAACTTGCCGAAAATAGCCAGCCTACAAGCTCACAACCAAGCCCCCAGGACCACGGAGGATTATTGAAGTCACAGAAGACTGGTGGCCAAATGTGGTCTAGTAACTTTTGCATATTGTCGCTTTTCAGTAAAATCCTCAGCTTTAGTTTAGTTCCGAGGGTGCAAAAGTGGACAGATAGGCTTTTAGTACTGTGCAGTATTCTACCCAAACCATGGGGACTTAAAACCAAACAAATTCTAACATGCAAATTTCATATCAGAAAAAACATGCAGTGAAAATAAGACTCAAGCGTATTTAAAAGCTCATGCAAACAATGTCATGCAAGATGCATTATCATAGAAGACAGCCAAAAGATTAAAAGAATATTAAGACACAAAGGTGCATTGCATTTTATGCAGATATTAGTGTTTGATGCCCTACAATGGATGGAGAGACATTTCCAGCAATTACTGTACAACTTATTACTGGGATGTAAATAGCACAAACCAAACCCACATGGGAATTGTCTAGCTCTACAGTATAACCCAGCCATGATAGCTCAGGTTGAGTAACTATGTGACTGGACAGGAATGTCCCTTTTATCAGGTCTCTGTTTAAGTCAACACAGGAAAAGACATAATGCACACAAACAAGACTGGAGTCTTCTTGTAATTCAATTTGAATGTTCAAGGTAACCAAGGAGCTTTGAAGTCTGACTTCAGTGGTAAAGCATGATAATCATCATCTTCCTATTTTGACCTAATTTACAACCTTAAAGGACCACTTCACCACTTTTTACATCATCGTTAGGCAGATTTCTTTACAAAAATGTTTAGATTATTATCGTGAGAACGATGACTTCCATTTTCACATTGCAACTTTTCAGGACTAGAAAGCCTGCAGTTTATATTAGCTTTGCTTCCCCATTGATGATGTCACTGGTGGACGGGTTTCTGAACTGCCCACAGCCCTCCTGAGACAAAGACTGAGTAGAGAAATTTTATCATGATTATTAGTGAGGACCTATTTTATGAAGGTTGAAGTTGGGTGGAAACCACCCAATGCAACCGCATGCTTCTCTTATCTATAAAATGTTGCATCAGCTCAGAATCCAGCTGGGCCCCATAAACGCCAACAGGGTTCCCACTTGCCATTTCGAACACACTGGACCGATGCGATGTACAAGATCATATGGAAAACCAGCACTAAGCGAAAAGCATTTTCTTCTTCTGAATTTCCACTTCTCTTGGCAACACTCGCAACAGGTCTCAGGCCAGGGCCTCAGAGATGTGATCTCCATGTCAGTCTCTCAAGTCTGACATGAGGCATAAGCCTGAAGTAAAGTCCTAAAGCTACCAAGGGGGTGGTGGTGGCTCAGGGGTAGGTAGAGTGGCCGGATGGGAACCGCAAAGTTCCCAGTTCGAACCCGGGCTCCCCCAGAGTTAGTGTCAAAGTGTCCTTGAGCAAGACTCTGAACCCCTAATTGCTCCCAATGAGCAGGTTGGTGCCTTGCATGGTTTCCGCCACCATCGGTGTAATAATGTGTGCGTGACGTGAGTAGGTGAATGTAATGCACAATCTATGTAAAGCGCCGTGGATAAAGGCGCTATATAAATGCACCATTTACCATTTACCAAGTCAAGTCTATTATACATTTTGTCTAGTCTCAAGTCTAAATGTACAAAAACAAGTCAAGTAATGAGTCAAGATCAGTACTCTCTCAAGTATCTGCTTTGGTATGCATGTGACAGCACCATTTTTACAACATATTTCCCAGTCATGAAGTTAGAAGCCATGTCAAGTAATCAAAGTTCAAGTTTCTCTAAATTCCCTTCATACATCAAGTAAAGTCTCAAGTAAATAGAAATGTCAGAGTCAGACTCAAGTCCAGGAGTTCAGTGTAACTTGACACCCCACATGCAGGCTGCGTGAGTGGTGTCAGCAGCAGTCACTCCTTCCTCCTGCTTTGGATTACATAACCTGGCTCCCCTAGGGTCACCAGCACCCAGGGATCCCCTGTTCATCCACTCTCACACACACACACACACACACACACACACACACACACACACACACACACACACACACACACAAGGTCCCAGTGCCAGGATGGCACAGTGCCAGGCAGAAATAAGAAAGACAAGAGCATGCGGATCAGGGCAGGGCCTCAAACGGTTAACAGGTGCTTGTAGGGGGCAAGTGAACCCCCGCCGCCATACACACACCAACTCCAATTCACCCCACCCTTTCCTGCCTTGCTCTCTTGCCAACACTGCCCGGGGCAAGGCGTGGCACTATCCAGCGTCTCCCGGTAAACAGCCCCACTGCACTTTTATTAGCAATTACCACTGAAGGTCACACATCAGTGGAGAGTCTGAAATTCCAGGGTGGAAAAAAAAAAAAAAAAAAAAAGAGGGCTGCTTCTTATGTAAGCACCGCTTGAGAATTGGCTGGAGTCCAAGAATCGTGCAGCACAGAGGTAGAGAAAGTGGGACGCCACTGCACGGGCCCGTGGAACGTCTCCAGCACCCCCTGTTGGCTGGGAAGAACAACATCAACCCCTGCATTGCCTCACGTCACCCACAGAAGCAGACGAGGGGGATACATGAGGACAAACAGAGACAGACTGAGGCAAACTGGCAGAGCCCCAGATGGGTGTGGCAGCGCCTGGGTGAGTTGTAGCCTGGCACGAACTGAAAACACAGTGGAGGGAAGGGGGAAAGCGTGGCAAAAAGAAAAACAAGAACCTAATGAAGCCGGAACAAGCTACGGGAAACAAAAACACAAAGAAAAAGAGCACAGATGTGATTGGTAAATGAGAAACGGTAGAATCTGGAGACCTAAAACAGGTGCTCCGAAACAAAAAACATGGCCATTTAAAAAGGAAAGCAGAGAAATGAACAGTGATTAAACAAGAGGTACTATAGAGATTAACACAGTGAAGAGCAAACGCTGGCAGTGCAAAATGTCAGGAGACAACATGAGAGAAAAGGACTGTGGGAGAGAGCAACAGAAAGTTGGGGAGAATGTGTCGGGGCAGGTGACGGTAGTATAGTCTGGATAATGAGGAGATTGTGATCAGCTGGCACGTTCACAAACGCAGAGACATGCTTACACAGGCAGCACGTAGACACAGAGACACACATGTGGACTGCCACTCTCCCTGCATAGAAATCATCTTGCCTTACATAATCGCAACAATGAACTTATTGTCATCCTAAAGCCATATAATCTTGGCGGACTCCGTTACATCACCGCTATATATACACAACACAGATATCATCCTTCTCTGATCCTCCAACCCTGAGCGGGCTCTTTTTTTCTGAAAGAGGCAACACATGCACACACGGGGGACTGCACATGAAAGCATGATCAAGCTTAACACAGGAGCTCTAGTGGGCGGGTGAAGGCTTGCTTACAGTTATCCATTTTCTATTTTTGGAATCAAATAAAACAAAATATCTCCGAGGGGGAATGCCATTCTACATTGTTTTACACCCCCCCCCCCCCACACACACACACACACACACACACACACACACACACACACACACACCAGACAGGGCATCTGGGGTGAGGAGCAGGCACCAGGGGTGAGGAGGACTCGGAGCAACCACAGGCATGCCATGCCAGGGTCTATCCAACAGTAGTAGAACTGACTGTCCCTGAGCGACTGGGGAACGGGCTGGGATGGACAGCAGCTTGGCAAAGGCTCCCTCCTGTAGTGGCAGGCCAGAGGAGAGCAGAAGCATCAGGCATAACACTGGTGTTATATAACGGCAGCTCACAGCAGCTGAGGGAACATCACGGCTTTGGCCTTGCATGCGTGCATAGTAAGCCTGCATACGTGTCTGGCTAGCTAGCGGGCTGGGACAGAGTGTACCACCGGGGGGGCTCTCTAGGGCACAGGGCCAGGCACATGCAGAAAAAATAGAATCGGTAGGGTACAGTATGCTGCCGTTTGTGGTTGTGTGAGTGAGTGAGAGAGACAGACAGAAAGAGAGACAGAGGTTCACGTCAGCAGAGGTGTGAGCATGTGTGCATTCTTAAACACTGCTTATGGGCAGGGCTGCTGAAGCCACACTTTAGCCTGTTTCTGCGGAAAGGATACAGCTGGGGACTTCCATCACTAGGATACAGCATGAAGGGAGTGAGGTTAAGAGGGAGGGGAGAGAGAGAGCTAGTAGGGAGCTGCTAGGGGGAGAGAGGGCGGGGTGGCTGCATGTGACTTCTTGGCAACAGTGGAAATACCCTTTCCAACTGCCTCTCTCCCTCTGACTCCAACTGATACAACCGTTTACCTCACTTTCACTCACTCCCTCGACCGACTCACTGTCCACTGTTCTTGTGCACCAATACATTATTTATTTCCTTCCACCTGTGCATAAATCACGGGACCCTCTCGAAAACAAGATACTGTATCTCAATGGGGTATTCCTAAATAAAGAATTTCAAACAAATAGAGAGCACCAACTTTAGCAGAAAACTTAGTTGGCTGCAGTAAAGCATATAGACAATTGCAGAACAAATCGAAACTATATTCTAACATACCATGACATGTGGATAACACATTGCGCAATGCTTGGACTGATAATGGAACTAATCAAGTCACGCAACCTCCAGGAATTGTAAACACTTTTAGTTTTGATCATGATAGGTCTCAGTGTCTCACTCAATCATTCAAAATGTGGTCAGATCACCTTTCACTCATGTGCCATATCTACTTCCTCTGGGCAACAGGCCACTGCCACCCACACACACACTTAAGAATTCTCAAGGTACACATGAAGTATGTTGGCTGCCAGACACACGTCCACCTCCAACGGTGTACATTTCGATCTGTATTCGGTTTCTAGTGCTAAATATACAGGAATGCTTTTGCTATATTATATAGTACACCTGCTCTTGCAGTAATGGCAAAGGGCTCAGGAGAACAGCATTCCCTGTCTGCCATCCATCTAAAAGGGGTCGATTCACATACAAACACGCACCCCCCCCCCCCCCCCCAACACACACACACCCCCACACTCACACGCTTAAGGCATGCTCTCCTCCAGTCCCAACCAGCCCTCAAGTTGACAGACAATCCTGCAGTAAACATTATGTCAAACAAGCTCGACCTATCCCTGGTTAGATCAGTGCCCTGAATCATAGTACTAGTGGATTAATGAAACAAGTATGAATGTCAACAGCCCACTTCCAGAATATGGCAATATCTAAAACATTTCATTAAAAAAAAAAAACAGCATAAATATATATATTTTTTAAATTATACTGTCTTAAGACGTGCTGACAGTGCACATTATAAATATACAACGGACAGCTGAGAAAGACAGACAATTTACATTTCAGCGAAGCACAACAATATAGCCTACTCTAGTTAGACATGCTACGATAATTAAGTACTGTACAACAAGAAGAATAATGTTACACAGTAAATTCCTGAGTGCAAAAATGGACCCCTGGATTTTACTGTGTAGGGAAAACTCATACAGCCATACTACGAAGACATGGGGGTCAAGCCATCGAAAGATGTGCAACCTGATTTATACTTTGTTGTGCACCAGCACTGATAATAGCCGATCTACAATCTCACAACGTGTTTCAATGTGATGTGTTCTGAGCTTGTAGATCTGCTATTGTTGGTGCCTGACACCAGTGTGCAACAAAGTATACATTAAGCCTAAGTGTAGCTACTGTAGGAGGTCTGTTTGCAGCACAGGCACATCTAGACCACTAGTGGCAGACATGCGTAAATCAAATGTATACACCACGACAGTAATAAGGAAAATGATCAACCTCAGCCACATCCATTTCATCATCAAAGGCAATCAGCTGGAAGAGAAAAGTATAGGGGGCAGAGTTAGTGAAGCTAGGTAAGCAAGATATAGCTTAGTTGGTCACTCAGAAATGTTAGTGAAGTGAGTTAATTGCAATCACAGCATCATGCATACAAAGCATGTACATTAAGTACTAAATCCTAAGCACTGTAGGCCTATATTAAACCCATTTTGGCACGAATGTATATTGCTATATACTGTACATAACAACAGCAGCAACCACAGGTGGAAAGGTATAGTTATAGGGGTATAGGGGTTCCCGGTCTAAACGGGTTAAGCCAAGATTCTTGTAAAGCTTGATCTAACAATAGAATCTGAACGATTGACTCCTTTTTATATGAAACTTAAATGGACATCATGTGCATGTAAAGATGCCAGCATGTCAATTTGAAGAGAAGTAAATAAATAAATTTCTAAAATACAATGAATAAAAACAGAATTGTTGGATGGCATAATTTGGTGGCCACATACTGGTGCTATAGAGCACCGAAGTCTGACGTCACTCGTTCATCCCCTGGTTCTAAGGGGTTCGCAGGCGTTTTTCTCTATGGAGAATAACTTGGGGTCATCTTAAAATCGTCTCATATAAGCATTGTGGTCCAAAAATAAACAAACTGTCTCTGCGATATTGTCGGGGAGGTGTCTCTGTATCGTTTAAGACAGTCAGTCAGTCATTGTTGATTGTTTTCATTTCATTGTTTCTAGCAAAATTTTAACTAATTCAGCAGCAGTAGTCGGTTGATTCTTCATATCCATATGAGTGAAAGGGCCGGGGTTGATTTGTTTATGGGGATTAGATGCACAAAAAAAAAAGTACACAACCCGTACAACCCGTACGAATAACTTAGCGCCTTCTACCGATATTGACGTCAGACTTCGGTGCTCTATGGATTGAGGCTTTAAAACACTGCTAGAACAAAATTACAGTTAAGGACATTAGTACAGAGGGTCACCAACAGCCCATGTTATGGTGTATGAATGGTGTTAGTGTTAAGGACGATGGACCATGCTCCCAGCATGTTAATGGTCTGTGCTGATATTCCCAATTTACATTAAAGCGATTAGAGACACTGTGTACGTACTACGTACAGTACATTCAGGAGGGAAGGAACGAGGGAATATATTTTTTCTAAATAATGTGACTAGAGTTCTGATACCATTGTTAAAAATAAATGGATACAATGCACACAGGACACTGAAACACTGCTCCGGTTGGAGGAACTCATAAGCAACCCGAACGAATAACCGACTAAAGAGCTGTCCACACCAAGAAAGAATTATAACAACAACCAGGGGCGTAACTAGCATAACACAGACAACGCAATTGCGTCGGGGCCCATGGGCATTGTTGGGGGGCGCACTGAACAGTGTGTTCGGGCCTACTGACGCCAACTATATATACAACCAGTAAGACACCCTGAGGTCACGCTGAAACAGGAGCGTGTCACGAGGCGTGACGGACTGACAACCTTCAGGAGCGTGTCACGAGGCATGATGGACTGACACGAGGCGTGAGTGACGGAGTGACGGACAGGTTTTACAGGTTTTCATAGTAATATGACCTACAGTAGCAATACTGTATTAAATATCATTGTAACTCAAGTGGATGGTGTAGTCAGTCCAGACCACAACGACATTTATAACAATGAAAGAAATTGTTGGGATCACTTTCAGAGCAATTATGAGAAACAATACAAAATACTGGCAGTCAAATCAAAATCCATCCAAATTTTCAGGTTGTTACTGTACCACTCATGGCGTTTCAGCTGACATCGCTTAGAAACTCAAAAATACTCATTTGATAAGGACATCTGGGATGCATCCATCAAATTGATGTTCATACAAAAATATTAATTAAATCTGCCTTCAATAGACAATAACTCTTGTAACTAATTTTGTGAACTAATAACCTTCTGGTTTTCTGTAGGCTACAGCAGTAACCAGTCATCAATCAATATCCATTTTGGGTCTCCGACACAGCTTGGCGCCGCCGTCTAAGGAACGTTATCATTCATCACCGAGGGTTAGGGTTAGGGCACATCATTACTATTATTATAGTTATCATTCTTGGTGTAGACGACAAAATAACTATTTCCTTGCAGTCTGCCGTAAAGGCCTCAAGGTTCATCTTGGAGAATTCACCTTTTGTGTTATTTCAACCCTATTGACCCATTGTTCATACTGTAACCCTTCAGCCTTGTATTGTAGCCGACTGTACTGTAGGTCAGAACAAATGCATCAGTTTCTCTGATTACATAATTCTTTTAAATCTGATAGTACAGAACAGGATATACCTTCTGACCATATCCTCGGTCTTTGGTCATCATTTCCCTGAGGGTCTGCAATACTTTGATACAGAGACGCTCCTCATTCTCCTCCAGTAACTGCTTGGTGTGTTTAATCAGCCTGTGCAAGAAAGAGAAAGAAGGAAGGTTAACGTTAACGTTTATTTTATTTTTTATTTGTTTAATTTCCTAGGCTTGATCTAGAGCAAAGCTACCATTGAGAGAAAAGTAGTTAAGCTAAAAAGCTTAGGATATTATTACATTATTTATTACACCATTATTATGCCTGCTGCCTGCACCGAGGAGAGTTAGGTGACACATTTAAAAACTATTTCTCTGTCGCCTCACAGCTAGAAGGTCCTGGGTTCGAAAAACATACAGTAATCCTGGTCTCTAAACTGCCTCCCCCTGGCCAGCCGGGGCGCCTGATGGAGGGGAAAGGAACCGGTTGGAATAACGTGTTCCTTCCACGTGCTACGTCCAACCAGGGAAACTCCCCCCTGTCAGGTGTAAAGGAGCAACTTGGACCCTCAGGCATGAAGGAAGCATGAGTTCAAGTCCGTTGCTCTCCCCATGTCCCCCATATATTGGGGACTAGGTTGGCGGAGGGTGTGGCGGAGGGTGTGTAGAGCCCAGGATCACATTAGATAATTGACACAGAGGTGAAAAATGGGTTACAAAATTGTGGGATAAAGAAATGTTAATAAAATAAAATAAAAACTATTTCGCCAGCGACCGGACAGTATTTCAGCACAGATACTTAGTCTGTTTTTTGGGAATCTTTGACTATGCGTTTGAGCTTGGTACCCTGGTCTGCAGGCCCTAAAGCCTGTATCATTAATCCGGGCCTGACCATGCTACGTCAACAAAACTTGGGAAAATAATAATACCCTATTTCTGCTGCTGGGGCTTGGTAAATGTGACAGTATGTACAGCTAACACAGTATAAATCCTCATTGTTAACTTATCCATTGATAACAGAAACAGATAGCAAATGTTAAATTAACACTGATCTTACTGTGTACTAATACCTTCCTAGTCCCAGTATTCCCACTTTTGTCTGTTCCTCACCCTCACCAAATGCCTTTGGATAACTTTCAACTTAGACTGAGTAGAGTATACAATTTGTTCTAGAGCCTAGTAACAATAATTTCAGGCTACAAATGCAGTCATGGATCCCTTTGTCTCTGAAGCCAGTGAAACGTGCACTCCTATCAAGAGCATTGTAACGTAGCTCATTGTTATCCAGTTCTTCCCTGGAACTGGACAATGTTAGCATGAGTCAGAGCAGCAGTTGCAGCAGCGTACAGTAGCTTCACGTGCATCTCCACACCTTAATCCACCATGGCAGCCATGGTGGATTAAGGTGTGGAGATGCACGTGAAGTAGAAGGCTAATCCCCATAGTGACACAACACCTGCTCAAGGTAGCCAGCTGGGACCTACTGTAATCCAATATTAGCTCTTATCAGCCACAACACAACCTGACAAAGCTTTTGTGTGAGAGTATGCGCTTACTGTACTCGTGTAAAACATGTGATTGCAATAAGACCTGTACAGGCACACCCTGCTCATTTACTGCACATGTACTATCTACATGACGTGTACTGTACATAGATACTGTAGATAGATTGGTTCAAACTGACAACAATAACAAAAATGAATGTTTCAACAGATACATTTATGTTCCGTTTGTGGACAGACACCAAACAAAAAGGCCTTCTTGGTTGGCTGTTAGCTTTTTCTCTCGATTAATTGAATACATACTGTAGGACCACAACGGAAACAATCCCTGAGGGCTGTTTGTGTTATCATTTTAGCACAATTGTACTTTTTGCCAACTGTTAATAAAGTATTAATTAATCGATTAATCAAAGCTTGGCTAGGTACTCATAATGTCCAGAAGTTATTATTGTGAGATGATAGCCATCATATTTCAGTGCAAGAATAGGCTACTCAGATTTTTACTTATGCAATAAAGTATGCCTTGCCGAGCCATGAGGCCCATAGGGCAGGATCTCCTGTTTCTGTAGCATGAGGCAGCTTGACGTGCAAGCACATGTCGCACAAGGACATGACACATGTCGCAGGGACTTAGCCCAATCCAACCCTTGGTGCTGAATGAGCAGGGAGACACTGGGTCCTATTTTTTTTAGGCGCCTTTGGGATGACCACCGGGGATCGAACCCGACCTCCCAGTCTCAGAGCTGGTACTTAAGCAATACCACAATATACTGTATGTATTCTAAATGTTACTGAACATGAACATGCAACGTTTGTTCGGTTCGGCTGGTTACAGACTGCAACCAGTGGCTTTCATTATAAAAAATGATCACAACAGGTATGCCTATTGCGGATACAAATGATTAATGTTCAAAGACGTACAGTAGGTTAGAGACAGCATTACCTGACGTCCTGCACAAATTATGTCAAAATTGCGATTACAACAGCAAACGATGTTAAGAAATCAAATAAGATTCAAACATGTGCAGCCAAAAGCCCATGTCCTCCCATCGATTATGTGTAGGTCTACTACAGCATGAGACAATGGGGCTTCTGGATCCGATTATCAATATCAACTATTGGGTTCCAACTATTAGCTCAAGACCTACTTCTACACTCTTGCTTTTAGTTAATCTTTTCCTAGTTATTCATGTCCTCACTGAATTGCATTACTGCTATTATTTTAATGTTTTATGCCTTGCTCTTCTTTTTTTCTGTAAAGCACTTTGAGTTGCATTTCATGAAAGTTTTATTATTATTATTATTATTATTATTATTATTATGTTTAGATCCATAACAAACTCTGCAATAAAACAAAAATAATCCCAGCGACCAGAAAATTCCAACTAGCCTATTTAGCTTAGCAAGGAGGAAGATGACTTTAACACAGGTTGTGGGTGGCTCTGGCTTACTTTGAAATGAATCCTCCACTCTCACACTTCCTGCGGGCATCTGTGTTCTCAGGGAAGAGCAGCTCTGGCCGATGGAGAACATCCACCAGCACGGACAGTTCCGCTTGGACCAGAGGCCTCAGCCGGTCCTCCAGTGCTGACACAATGTCCTTGTAAGAACAATGTAACAACAGAGAAATGACATAAATGACAGCTTCAATTTACTGTATATTAGTTAAGTACAGTACTGTGTGTAACTGTGTGTGCGTGTATGGATTTTAAGAATAAGAGCTTTGTTTAGCTGAGAATGCAGAAGTAATACGACATTACGATGGCAGGTCGGATTAGAAATACACTGTAGTTAAAACAAAGCTCTCGTTCTTAAAATCTACGTATCTAATAAAATATCTGCTTATTATGGAAATGCTCAAAATATTCCCAGCTTGTCGGAAATATAATAAAAACAAATGTTGTATAGACTTCATATTTATTATAAACTAATTTAGATTCTTTATTTCATTTTCTTAGTTCTGAAATACATATGCTTCTAAATATCGATACCTTTTATGTCTGTGAACGCCTATTTATGTACTGTATCTTATGTATCTTACTGTATCTTATGTACTGTATGAGATGAGATATATTTTATTAACCCATTTTGGGCGGGAACCCCTTTTGGCGTTTTAAACATATATTTAACATATAATTTAGCTATTGAAAAATAGCAGATCTACAAGCTCATAGCGCGCCACCGAATGGCACACTATGAACTTGTAGTTGTAGGAACAGGCAGCTATACTTCATGCAGCATCTCATAACGAAGGCGAATGTACAGTAGCATCTCATAACGAAGGCGAATGTACAGTAGGTCAGAGTCACTGAATTCCCACGAAAATAAAACTGAGTCATCCTTTACCAGTAGTTAGTTGCGTACATTTTCTGGGAATTTACCAGCTTCCATTTCCACTGAATTTTCTTCGTCGCATGCAACAATATTGTCATGACTAGCACCATGTGTGAATCAGTGTTGGATTGAGGACGTGCAGACATTCAGGTTTATGCTGTGTAAGACCAAGCAGTTACTCATGCATCCTGTAGAGATAATTAGCAAAAGAGGGCATTACCATTACCAGTCATGCCCTCATATCTTATATTGTTTACCCCAGTGGTTCTCTATCTTTTCTGGGTCAGGGTCCACTTGAAAATCTCAAAAGTGTTTGTCAACATTCCATTTTTGCCACAGACATACAACATGAGTGGACAGTGTACCAGAAACACATAAATAGATAGCCCTGAATGACCACAATAGGAGTGTTCAAATGGAAACCAGTTAAGGGGGTCTCTTCAAATGAAACATTTGAGAACCACTAGTATTAGTGGCACATAGTAGATAGTAGATATTCCACTGTTACTTTCTTAGTTTATGCATGTTTCATGATAAATGCTTTTATGTGATGTATTCCCATGCTTTTGTTCTTGCTTAATGTAAATCGCTCTGGATTAAGAGCGTCTGCTAAATGCCTAAATTGTAAATTGTAATTGTCATGCATATTCTGAAGAAAACCTGGAGACTGACATTCAATAAGTGGGTCTTATGATCAAACTAACTAACTAACATACATTATAAATAATAGCGTGTACAACAGAAAATCTAAAATTTGCCAAGGACAAGACCAAGTCTTTGCCACGGACACATTTGTCCGTGTACAGACATGTTGATGACCGCTGGGCCCACCCATTTGACCACTTTTAGAACAATAGATCAATTTAGATCAATCAATTGATTGTTAATATTAATGATGCTATATTATCATGCTACTTATTTGGGGGCCCACTTGCAATAACCTTGCAACCACTGGTTTACCAAACTACGGTAATAGTATTGGTGTTTCATCAGTAATGGGCTATATGCACACGCGCCATTTTGGAAATAACTTGGGCCCCTTCCCTAGTGGCTCGTACACACTGCATGATATTTGCTCCGATTATGCTGTCGGGACCATTTTTGGCGCTCACCGACAAAACTCCCGATCTGACGCAAGATCGGGCTTTGATCGCCGAGGGTTTGCTCGCTGTGTGTGAAAGGCTCTGCGAGAAGATATAGCGCCGATAAAAGTGCTCTCCGACGCCTTCCCGACCGCATGAATATCAAGCAGGGTTGATACTGTATTTGGCTCTGTCACCGACGGCGACTGGACATCGTACAGTATGAAAAGGGTTGCGTCCAGAGAAGTCCTGTATTACAGCCAATGAGAGCACAGGACAGCTGTGCTCACAGCAATGCTGTCTGTCTGTCTGTCGTGTCGACTGTATCGATAGATGATCAGATGATAATATATAACATTCATTCTTTGGGTAAATCCCTATCCTGTGTCGTACTTAGTAGCTATATTAGCCCAATGTTGCTGTTAAATAGTCTATAAAATCATAACCAACTCATTTCACTTGAATAGTGTTGATAAAACCGCATCGGAGCAAACCTTTGGACCTTGTGTGCTCTCTCTCTCCCTCTGTGTGTGTGTGTGTGTGTGTGTGTGTGCACGAGACGAAGAGTTATTTCATGAAAATCAAGATTTAACGCCCTGTCTCACTGCAGCCCACGTAGTCTACACTACACGGCATGCTGTCACAAACATTTCGCCGTGTAGCCTGGCTATTCCTGTGTGTGGCATGCACAGAGAGAGAGAGAGAGAGGCGTCCTCTGTGTCGGTCTCGCGCTCGTATCACGGCATCCTGCACGTGCGTGAGATGTAAAAATGAATAAAATAAAAACAAATGAATATCGGGTCTGGATCGCATCTTGGTGAACTCTTGCAGTGTGTGATGGAATACCGGAAGACTCGACCCGGCGAGTCTTCTTCACCTTTGGCGAGATTTCTTCCCCTTTTGGCGAGTCTTCTTCACTTTCCGGGTCGAGAGAGAACTCGACCCGGAAAGTGAAGAAGACTCGCCAAAAGGTGAAGAAATCTCGCCAAAAGTAGTAGTAGACAGTGTTGTACCCGAACGCGTTCAAAGAACGATCGTTCACGAACTCGTTCATATTTAGGGTGAACGTGAAGTGAACGTACTGTATTTCTGTTTGATGAACGTCATTGTGAACACATTCATTTCTGGCATGTGTGAACGTCACTTTTCACGTTCAACTTTCGTTCAAGAGTGAGTGTTTCAGAGCTGCCAACCTGCACACATTTTGTGTACCAACCACGCAATTCTAGGCATATAGACACCTAGAATTGCGTGGTTGGTACACAAAATGTGTGCAGGTTGGTAGCTCTGGTGTTTCAATAGAGCCTTCCAGGCGAAATCCCCGGCACTAAAACACACCCTAAACATGCCTTAATATTTAGCGGAAAACCCACCAATAAGTCCCTATCCGACACAAATTAACTAATCTTTCTCAGCCGTCACTGGAGCGCGCATCTAGCTACTGCATGATGATCATGCACGCTGACAGACAGACACTGTCCCAACTCCTAACACAAACACTGAGGGAACTTGTTGTTGTTTGATTAAACATAATGTGCCACGAAAAATAGCTTCCAATAGCTTAGTTGGTTATTATCGCGTCGAGGAGGTACGTGTCCATAATATCGCCACGAACGGCCAACAAAAGACATCTCTCTTCCACAGTGAATGAAGCGCAGTGATGCCTGATTTATTCTTCGCCGTACAATGTGTTCCGTGCTGAAAATAGCTGATATACAAGCTCACAACGCGTCGCGTCCGGACACGTTGTGAGCTTGTAGATCAGCCACCCCCATCATGCGGAGATGCAGGCTCTGAGAACATTCAGAAACTTTTGCCTTCACAATAAAAGCATGCAAAAGCATTCAGCTTTCACAAGTGTGCCCATATAGAGAAGGAAAATAATTAAGAATTCGGTGGCATTTCACATTGCAAAAGAGCAATTTTTGTAAAATGTAAAAAATATATAAAAATTAAATTTCACTCTCACATCCACGATATGTGGCAACCCTGGTTTGTTTTGGTTTGCGCATGGATGTTATTTTTGTTGCTTTAGCATCGTTAGCACAGTAGCTAGCAGAGGCTGCAGATGCTGAAAGTGCCCCGGAAAGTGAAGAAACTCGCCAGACTGTGAAGAAGAGTCGCCCCGCGGCAGGTGTCCTTCACATTCTGGCGAGTTTCTTCACTTTTTGGCGAGTCGTCAAAATACCTCGCCAAAAAGGGTAAAAGTGGCGAGTCTTCTTGTTACCGTGTGATGCCTAGTCGGCGACCGATCGTTTAGTGTGAAAGCCACAACGATATAATGACAGACTATTTAACTCCTGCAGTGTGAAATACATAACGGATGACTCTGGTGAAAACTTTAAAACAGTGTGTAGGGGCCATAAAGCTCTGTTCCATTCTGGTCAGTCAAGAGTCATGTTGGCTGACTGGAAACACTCCCGTCCGGATGTGTAACTCCGAGTGTACAAATAGAACCAAATGGACCCGTTCCATTTGTACACTCAGAGTTGGGGGTCCTTTTCTCAAAGTTTGAGAACCACTGCATACTAAATGGAACAGAGCCTTAATTAGCATCATCGGTAACACCTGTGAAGGAAGTAGGGGAAGCAGCCCGGAAGTAGGAAGAGTTATTCTGTGTGCATATAGCCCTTTGAATAATCTTGTTTACCAGTAGTGTGTGTTCTTTCGCAGCCTAAGACTCAGAGAATTCTTTAGTTCCAATGATAGGGGGCATTTTAACCCTCCAGAGCAAACGACAGATAGACCCGCAGGGGCCCCCACACAGGAAAGAGAACATCTCACGCCCTTTAGGCCTAAGTCTACTTTCTGTCCTCCCAGATATAGAAACCAATCTTTAGACACGTATTGCAGACTTGTAGAAAGAGATGTCACCAACATTATGAGTAAAAGCAAGGAATATAAGGTGTACAACAACCTCCCAAAATCCCAGAGAGAAGCTTTATCAGAACTTAAATGTGATACCACAGTAGTGATTAAACCAGCAGACAAAGGGGGTGCGATATGTATCCTAAACCGCACTGATTATGAAAAGGAAATACATACGCAACTGGCGAATACTACCTTTTATGAGAAATTGAATAGAGACCCCACCCCTGTCTTCAAAACAGAAATTGACGAAATACTAAAAACCTTATATGAAAGTGGCGAGACTACTAAAAAAGAGTATGAGTACATGAAAGTAGAACATCCTGTTATGCCTGTTTTTTATACTCTGCCCAAAATCCATAAAAGATTGGATAACCCACCGGGGAGACCTATAGTCTCAGCCATAGATTCTCTTACTGAAAAGATTTCGAGTTTTGTTGATTATTTTTTAAAACCGTATGCCACTGCCTTACCGTCATATGTACGTGACTCTATGGATATGATTAACATCTTGAAATCCATCCAAGACCTAGATCAAAACAACTATATCCTTGTAACAATGGACATAGAAAGTCTATTTACCAATGTTGACCACCAGGGGGGTTTAGAAGCCCTCACACACTTCCTTAGTCAAAGAGACTCTGATGTTCTACCTAGTACAGAGAGTATTAGGGAACTGGCTGAAATAGTTTTGAAGAAAAATGTCTTCATGTTCCAAGATACGCACTATGTTCAACGTAAGGGGACCTCAATGGGAAGCAAAATGAGCCCCCAATTCAGTTCCCTCTACGTTGCACTGTTTGAAGAAATGTTTGTGTCCAACCCAGAAAATCCTTTTCTTAAACACATTAAACTATGGAAACGTTATGTGGATGATGTATTCCTGATATGGCAAGGTTCTGAGAACACTCTTATGGAGTTCTTTACCTATGTAAACAGTTGTCATGAACATCTAAAATTTACTATCTGCCATGACCTGCAGGAAATCAATTTTCTGGACATACTCATAAAGAGAGATGGTAATGGTTTTGCCACTGACCTCTATAGAAAGAAAACAGACAAGTGTTCCTATCTACAGGCCGATTCCTTCCACCCTACTCATCTAAAGAAAAGTCTACCAATCAGCCAATATAGTCGGATCCGCAGAATCTGCAGCGATGAGGCAGTTTTCAAAAAACAAGCAAACGAACTAGACTTGAGATTTAGACAAAAGGGTTACCCAGAACAGTGGATAAAATCAGCTAGAGATAAGTATATGTTTATCACGCAGGAAGAGTGTCTCACAAAAAGACAGGCTAAACCTACTGACACCAGTACATGTTGTTTCCTGCAGTACTCTCCTGTTGGCAAGGAACTCGAGGGCATCATTAAAAAACATTGGCATATAGTTAGTACAGACCCACAAGTAGGTAATGTATTCAAAGATCCCCCAAGGGTGGTATACAAACGTCCCCCAAATTTGAGAAATTTATTGGTAAAATCAGATCTACCTCCCCTAAGAAAAGGTACTTTTCTAGATGTCCCAGATGGGAACTATAGATGTGGAGCCTGCACACAGTGCAATTTCACTACGAAGTGCACCACATATAACCATCCTCACACAGGGAAGAAAATAAAAATTAGAGGGATCATTACCTGTAACCAAAACAATGTTGTGTATCTAATATCATGTCCCTGTGGTCTCGCCTATGTAGGAAAGACCACCAGAGCTCTCAAGACCAGGATTGCTGAACACCGGAGCAACATACGCACCAGGGATCAACGCAGTCCAGTGGCCTTACACTTTGCTGAAGCAAACCATAGTGTCTCCTCCCTGAGATACATGGGTATAGAGCATGTAAAAACCCCAAGAAGGGGAGGTAACATAAATAACCTCTTATTAAGAAGAGAAAGTTACCACATTCATACTCTTCAAACCATGATGCCGAGGGGCCTAAACCAAGAAGACGAAATTAGACATTTCCTGTAGAAACCCCTTTGTTTGGAGTGAAGCTCTGCTTCTCCATTTTAATTAAAAAAATTAAAAAGTAAAAAGTAAAAAATATGGTTCAAAATTATACTGTCCTAAGCTTTTTAAAAAAGTGGCCTCCTGCGTTGAATAAATCCATCCTGGTGCATATGTTGTTGTTTTCATGCATTTCTTTTTGGTGTGTACTTTATATCTATAGTTTTGGTGTCTTTATGTAGTTCATTTGGTAGTGTTCTTGATTGTTCTTTATGTATCTGCATCAGTATTTTCCTGTTTTTCAGTTTTTTGCAAAGTTTTACCCTACAAAAGGAGAACAATGCAACAAATAGAAATAACATTGGAAATGAAATTTAAGCCCACAGACCTAGTACAGGACATGTGGCATTTTAGTTGATGTACCGATAATTTGAATATAGACATACATGTATGTTTTTTTAAAATTGGTTTTAAAATGTTTTTAACTAGTGCACTAAATCTTCTGAACAGACTATATTCACATCAATATGTCTGGGTCCCCACCCACTCACTCAGGGTTGACGAGTCACACCTGTAGTGATGGGAGGGGCACCAAAATGTGGTGTTTTTGATAGGGTAATGGGGGCACCTCCTTATTACAAATGTACAAACTTGTGTGTATGTTCACATGACCTGATGAAGATCTAACAGATCGAAACGTTGTCAGTATTTAAATAAAGAACGTCTTGCTAGTACCTTTGGTGTGCGGGCTCCATCCAATTCACAATACCAGTATTGTGTACACATCCAATCAATGCTGACCTGTAGCCTCTCTATGATGTTGCGATAATCCTTGGAAGAGGTCAGGCCAGAGTCTCTTCTGGGTGTGTTCTTGGCAGACAGCCTCCAGCTCAAAATGCTCTTCTGCACCACATTATTGGATTTTACAAACAGGTTGTTCACCTGGCTGTCCAGGTCCACTGGTATGGCAATGGCTCGGCACTTAGCTGGGGTGAACGGAAGAAAGAGAAGGGTTTCTTTTTAGCTCATGGCGCTTTCACGTGGAACATTAGAATGGAACAAAAATGTGTTACGTTTAGGAATCACATTACAGATGGTTCAGTTCACAGTAGGTACTTTATGTTGTTAAAATGGTTGTGACTAGGTTAGAGGTAGTTAAGTGTAGGTATGGGTGCAGGTAAGGACCTGGGGGAGTGGTTTGCGATGACATTGTATGACCTCAATCACACATTCGGATTTATAATTTGTGCCTTTGTACCGCGACGCTCCCGCCATATAAAAGCTTCTGACGAAAGGTAAACAGTGTGTGCTTGTGCCAATGATACTAAATTGTGTGTAGTGAGTGTGTGTGGGGACGGGGGGGGGGGCGGGCAAACTCCGACTCTTAAAGTGAACGTGTATGGTGGCACTGGGAACTTAAATGCTAACTGCTAGCCGGCAATAAAATAATAAAATACCTTTCTAGCACACTCACCCCCAGGGGTGAGTGTGCTGCAAATACCATGTCTTATTGTCTTACCCACGTCTGACAGCACTTTAATGCAGGCTTCCACCGAGGCCTTCTGAACAGGGTTGAGCCAGTTGCAGTGGTAGACCCTGAACACCCCCTGCAGCAGCTGAACAAACACTGGCTGGCGGGTCTACAAGATGAGGATGAGGAGAGATGCAATGAAGACTCATTAGAAGACTCCAACGTGAACTTATCAAGCCAAATGGTGACAATCAAAGTCTTTCAACTTTCTGGATTTGATTGATTTTGTTCATTGAAAATATTGATATACATAGATATTAGGGCTGACCTCGATTAGTCGAATAGTCGACTAATCGATCGGAACGGGTCTCAGTCGACTGACCACCTCTTAGTCGATGTTCATAAAAAATATATATATATTTACAAAAATATACAAAAATATTGTATTATTCCACTAGGTCTGTGGGGGACAAACACATTTGAACATTCTGACTGTTCAAATCTCCAATGTGCATGTGGAGTGTGTCTGCCTGTGTGGCAATGTGCCACTGCTTGTGACTTGAATCGCACAGTGCGCTGGCCTGATAAGACTCCAGAATCTCAATCTCACCTGCTGTGCTCAATCTGGCTAATGACAAGCCTCTCAGTTGTTCAAAAAAAGATTTGAACAGTCAGAATGTTCAAATGTGTTTATGTCCCCCACAGACCTAGTGGAATAATACAATATTTTTGTATATTTTTGTAAATATTGTATTTTTATATACAATGTTTTGGGGCAAAAAAAAACATATATATTTCTATCAGTCGACTATACAAATCCTTAGTCGGGGACAGCCCTAATAGATATTGAATCAGTAAAAAACAATGTGATGTTGATTATGATCGTGCTCATTCATTCCCAACAAAACATGGGACCCCTCTGATGCATCGCTAACACCGTGACCCAAATCTCTCTATCATCCCTACAGCACAATAAATACCTCAGTTATCTTTCCAAAAATGGAAGCCTGTCATGGGAGAAAGAAGGTTGTTACATTATCATACACCGAGGAGAATTCTCACGAAGTAAGATTACAGAAGAAGAATTCAAATGGAACCATTTACTATTTACTAAAATTATTATAATACAGTAGCTAATAGCTATATAGTTCTAAAACTATGGATGATGCCCCCAATCCCAGACTCTTCCATGCCAAGTCGCTGGCTGTGGCCCCAAACTGCAAAAATGGGTTTGAAAAAAACCGAAAATAGTAATTATAGGTGATCACCAAACTCGCATTGCATCACCCCGTGATTTGATGTTGTAGATCACCATTAGCGTGTAGATTGCAATTTTCAAAAACTATACATTTTGAAATTTGGGACTTGAATATACAGTATAAACAGTGTGTGTGTGTGTGTGAGTAGAATATAGATATATAATTTATATATACACACACACACACTTTGACAATCTATGGGCTACAGTACATACTCTACTTGGCTACAGAACTCAGGAGGACACAAGGGTTTCAGACACCAACCTACACATTGTGACCATGTTGCATCACCAATCTGCACCAAAAACCTTGTGCAACCCGCCCACTGATGTGGGAGCAGCAGGTCTGTGTGCTGATGAAGCTCTATTCTAGTGAAAACAACATTTCCTAAGAATCCGCTGTCTGCCAGTAAAGAGTACTTCCAGGGAGAGGAAACTAACATGGCTGTAATCTTACTTACATACATTTGACGTGCCAGCTACACAAAAGAAGAACATGCAACATGTAACAGCGTTTGTGACCATTTTGATTTACTAATAAAACTACAAAAGAATATAATTCATAATGTCAAGTGGTTAAACATAATGCAAATGTCTAACCACTTGAAACCCAGCAAACGTTAGCCAAAAACAGCAGATCTACAAGCTCACAATACGTCGCAAAAACGCAACACACTGTGAGCTTGCAGATTGGCAATTTTTGGCAAAGAGATTTGGTGTAGACGGAAAAAAGTGGTCAAAGTACAGTTGTAACTCAAGTGCAGTTCTCTAAGACTAAAGGTGGGGCTTAAGTGGTTAAGCTTATACATACGTATGAAGCAGGAGATTAAGAATAAGCATTGAGGTTTGCGTTTTGGTGAAGTGATAACGCTGCCCTGCAGCGGTTCATATTTACCTGCAGGCTGGTGCTCTGGTCAGAGAAAGGCGAGCTGAAGAAACATGTGACGATGCTCATGACCGTCTCCGTTACATAACCCTCCAGAGTGGTGTCCGCATGCTTCCTGTCACTGGTGTTGTTGCACACCTTGGTCGTGGACAGACAATAAGCTCAGCATGACACACGCAGTCAACAGATCATACTTCCTGTATCCTAAATGGGCAACAGGTCAAACGCAACCTGCGTCAATACGGTAATTCAAGCCTGGCACAATGGGGATTCATAATGGAAATTCAAAGTGGTGCGCTCTAACTGAACCCCTTAAAAAGTAAAAAAAAAAAAAAAGGCCCCTCTCGGCTCACCCTGCATATGTCCACCAGGAAGTTCTCAAACAGCTTCCACATATGGTTGGAGGTGTAGATCTCCTTCATCTCCACCTCCGTGTCCACATAGCAGTGGTTCAAGAAGTTGATGTAGGCAATTTTCACCTGGAGAGTGAAAGCAGACAGTTGTAGAGAAAGTGGTTGAAAATACGTACTCACATTTTATACTTAAGTAAAAGTATCAATACTGCATTGTATGTAGAAATACTCTGTTACAAGTAAAAGTCTGGAATTAGTACACAAGTATTGGTATCAAAGTGTACTTGAAATACCAAAAGTAGAATGTACTCTTTATGCAGTCTCGTTTCAAGTTTTCAAAGTGTTTATGGGGCTGGAGTGGTTGATGTATGTTTTGTAATAATAATCATTTACAAAGTAACTTGTAACTAAAGTTTGTAGGAGTAAAAGTACAATACCGGTAATTAGATCTGAGATGTAGTGGAGTAGAAGTAAAAGTATTAGACATTGGAAAGTAAAGTACAAATATCTCAAAATGTATAGTATATCATATCACAGTTTTTTTCATTGGCACGTTTGACTGTCAAGGTTTCAGCCCCCAGGAAGAAACCCTAAATACAAGGGGAATACATCACAACCACACGAAGGGGTCTAATGAAGTACTGTCACCTCATAAACACATGCAAAACTGGAAAAAATAAAAAAATCACAGCACTCCATCTTTAACTCTCTTGAGAGTGTAAAATGAAAAGGGTCCATTTGGTTTTATTTTACACCTCAAGAGTTAAATTATTGTTAAATAATAATCACTTAATTTACAAGACGTCTATACGATTAGAGAATGTAGAAGAATTGTCGTTTTGGCCAACGTTTGCCTGTTATCTCTCCTAATGGTACCAGCATCAATACAGCATGGAATTGTGGACAAAATCTTATCCAACGATAACAGATCCGTGGCCAAATACATATAATTTTGGTGGTCCAAAAAAACGTTTGAGAACTACCCATTTAAAATGTGTAGAATCTGCCTCATGTCTTAATGGATTAAGTGGTTAAGGGTAAAAAATAAACCTCATGTACGATGACTCATACATGCTGTACCTCGGGGACACAATCTTCATGGGTGACTACTCGTACAATGTCGTCCAGTGGCAGCAGCGAGTTGCACTTGATCTCAGTGTAGACGTTCTTGCCCTCTGTGCAGACGGCCAGCAGCTCCACTAGGTGGATGTGGTACATGAGGTTGCTGTTCTCGTCCATGCGCTCGCGCTCCGAGCGCATCATCTGAATCAGCGTCTGGAAGGAGGCACGGTCGTTGTAGAAGACCAGCACATCCTCGCCGGAGTTCACCAGCTGATTGGGGGAGAAGACGTAACAGAATTAGAATCAAAAAATTATAATGTAACACTAACACTACATCATTATCAATAGAACTTTGTTACTTTTGTTCATAACAGCCTTATGAACATTTTAAATTAAGTAACACTGTTAAGTCTATAACTTTCCTTTCCTTAATTAAGAAAACAACAAAACTACAGTATGTGCCGATGCACCCATGCAGCATGCCTCGACACCGTTTTTTTCCTTTTTTTCAGTTCAGGTGTGTATACTGTATAATATCCTGTATTTTTATTTAATATATCAGTACTTTGCACTGTATACTGTACATTTTAACCACTTTCAAGCTGGTGCCCCTATTCTGGGTATATAAGCAGTTATTTATTTTTCACAAAAAAAAAAATAGGAAAAATAAGCAGAAATATCCCATCTAAAAGCTCACAACATGTCGCATTGAGACGTGTTGTGAGCTTGTAGATCAGCTATTTTCTCTACATGCCTCTTGACATATTGACTTACCCATTGTTTTGCTTTGTGCATATAAATATAAACCCTGGCTACAGAGGAGGGGTTCAGATGAAACAGGTTTGAAGGTTACAGTATACAGTTACAGTATGTATGTGGTCAGTACCTCGGCCATGACAAAGTCCTGACACCTCTTAATGAACTTGTTTTCAGCCTTGACAATGGTCTGCAGGAATCTGAGGTACTGGACGTGTCGCCCGTGGGTCTCGGTGGAGTGGACAAAGTGCTGCACCACGCGCTCGTTGATCTCACTGCACAGCTGGAAGTTATTCATGAAGATGTGCTGCATGGTGACGGCTTCCAGGAGCTGGTCAAACCAGGACAGGGACAGATTTAACCCCAACAACTGACACATCCACCATTATAACAGTATTAATATTGAAGTTAGTGGTTAACACAAAATAAACCCAATAACAGACTGGATCATTTATATTTTATAGACTTTTCATGATGAATTTAGGGCACTGACAAAGCCAATTCTGCTACTGACACCCACACACGCAAATGTACAGGGATTATCTACAGAAACGGATGAATAGTCATGTGTTTTGAAATGAGCCTAGAATAACTTAATAAGAATAGAATACTTACCCCTGGGTTAAGGAAGAGATTGATGTGTTTATGGAGGAGAACTTGGTTCTGCTGATTCCCTGCACAGAAATTCTGCAAGAACTCATGGGCCACCTTCATGATATCCTCCATACGGACATCCTCGCCCTGAAGCGTAAGAAGAAGATTTATTTTTATAATGTACTACCAATCACTTATTTTGTATGCATTCTAAACGTTTGTCTGCCTATGTGGTACCTTCTCATAGGGGATCTGCAGGAGCTCAAGCACCACACTGTGAGCTCCCATGTTCCTCAGCAGCCTCTGCTGCTGTTTCTTGCTCTTCTTCCCCGAGATCCCCTCCTGGACACAAAGCTTGCTAAGACGCAGCAAGACCTGAACGCAAGGAGTCAGGGCGTTAAAGAAGTGTTACGTTACCACAGACGTATGAGAGGGAATAAATAAGAGTAAATGCGAATGACCGTACCTCCTTTACAACTCTGTAGTTGTAACTGCTGGTGGAGTCTCCCTGGATATCAATACGACCCAGAGATTTAGAAGAAAAACAAGCAGTGAGAAAAAGCATTGAAATGTATCACATCGTATAGCACTGCCACTGCCCTGATGAGGCTATGCTATGTAGCTAAACCATTCATTTCCTGCTTCACCAACAAGTGCACGAATCATGTTGTGCTGCGACCATGCATCTTCTATAAAGACACTTTTTTGGTCGGCCAGTCAAGAAAGAATATTAATGACAACTTCGAGTCCTTACCTTTTTTTTGTTGTCCGACTCTGAAGGTCCGTCGCCATCCATCCCATCTTCTCCTTGTCTCTTGTAGACCCACAGTTCAGACTTCTCTACGATGGAACGCAGCTGGTCCAGGTCTGACTTGATCTGCTTGTAGTTTTCCACATCTTGACTAGTGACCAGGAGCTGCACCTACATTTCCAGAACAGGAGGCGTTATTATTATTATTTTTTTAAGATATTTTTTGCGGCTTACGCCTTTTATTGGTTTTTTGAAGGGACAGACAGTAGGCTGACAGAAAACGGGAGAGAGATGGGGGAAGATATGCAGTAAAGGCCGTGTCGGGCTCGGGAGTCGAACCCGCGGCACACTGTGACTGGATTACCAGTCGGGTGCCCAGACGGTTACGCCACCGCCTGGGCCAGGAGGCGTTATTTACAGAAATCTTGGACAATTTCTTAACGTCATGAACCCTTGCATTCATTCTGGGGTGAACATTAGGCAAACAGCTCACAACTGAACACTATGCGTTGTGTTGTTTTCGGCAGAGTGATTTGGTGTAAATGGAAAAAAGCAACGGACCAAGTATAGAGCCCTTGGGCTTAACTAAGTATAGGGTTTAAGGGTGTTAAGAAGATGTTTCATGGGAATGCGTACTTGTAGTAATAGAACATTTGACATGCTCACTGTTGCTCCCAGTAAATGATATATTTACTTAAATAAATGTTTGACCTAGCACAATAAATAACCCTGATGAAGAGCTCTTGTGTGTTCAAAACTTTACCTGAATAAAATGATTACGTAATACTACGCAAGTCACTATATTTTTAGGTTAGATTCTGGCTTTAGACTCAGCGGACGAGTGAGCATGGGGATGGGGATACGTTAACATGACGTGTCATCGGGTGCTGGAACATACTTGTTTGAAGGCCATAAGGACCTCCTGCCTTTGGCTGAAGTGCCTGAAAAGCAGTTGGAGGGCTCCAGACACCAGAGGAGGGTAGTCATGCATGGTCAAGTGAAGCAGCACCCTTAGGAAAGTACGGCCCCCGTGGTCATCTAGGTCCAGTGGAGTGTTCTCCTCACTGAAAGGAAAGACAACGTGTCAGGGACTGCTTCTCACTATGGACTGCAGCACTTCAGCTTAATGAGACCAGTAATTAATTACCTTCCTCCAAAGATCGCCTCCGCCTGTTCCTCAATGTTCTCAAAGTCAAGATTTCCTGTCGTTAATTTAAATGATTCAAGCAATAAACATTATAAAGGTTCATGAGGGAAATGCTAAATGGATTACAGAGATATCAATCATGAATGTGGTGTTGTGTTAATCTTCTAACCCGTCACATTGCTTCCATCTTGACTGGCACTGTTGTCAGTCTGTGGGTTGCTTTCATCAAACTGTCTCTTGAAAATACAGAGCAGGCAGGAGATACGGTAGTCCAGACGTACATTCAAAATGAACTGAAAGAAAGAAAGAAAGAAAGAAAGAAAGAAAGAAAGAAAGAAAGATGTATCAAATCAAAAGCAGAATTAAAAACAAAATACATTAACAACCAAGAAAAACCTACTATGCAGTGTGCACTATGACTTACTTGTAGAATCTCAATTATCTTCAGCTTAGTGTCCATGACCATGATATCTTCTCTCTCTGGCTCAATCTGGGCCTTGACCACAGTTCCTTCTGGCTGGTGAGTTGGTGTGGTGTGCAGAAAGCCACCACCCCGCAAAACCACCTGGGTCATCAACTCACCGACTCCATGAATGGACTTCATCACATTACTGCCGGCTACAGACAAAGACCAACAGCCATAAACACATTTATGTTTTTGGCTTCATATAGTTAAAGAAATACAGAACATTTCCTCACTATTCACACGCAAAGAAGTTTGCAAACCAAAGAATAATGCTTTATGTGGCATTATGCTGCCAGTCTTGCCACTACAGGTCTTCACTATGACATACATTGTGAAGTTTTCACATAGATGTGAAAATGAAATGTTAAATGATGTGTACTGTCCCTGGTAAATAAATAAATATAATTACATTTATACATACAGTAACTGGGGAAGTTCCCCCTGTGCTATTCTCCCACATAATCAATAGGAATAGCCAAAACATGTACAGTAGGAAGGAAAAGATATCAATGTATTTCATATTGTTTTGAAGCTTGGTAAAATAGAATCGAGCCAAATTGTCTACTAAATCTCACTGCACCAAATAAAGCTCCTCTTCTCACTGAAATCTACTAATACTATGGATTTGGGTGTTAACCTTTGTTGTCATCTTCCTTCTCCATCTTGATGACAGGGTGATATGTGCTGATATGTACACAGTCCAAAATGTTGAGTAAGATCTTAGTCAGTCGCAGCAGATCACTAAAGTTGTAGAAACCAAAGTAGATGAGGTTTCTTGCCAAGTTCACAACCTATCATCAAACAAAGAACACAGACTCTGTGAGTTACATTAAATCTAAACCCAAACTGAATTCTTATCTGCCCAAACACTTTCATAAAGAAGCCAGTACCTCAAAGGTGAGCTTGTTTTTCTCCTTGTCAGAAAAGGGAATGTTCTGTGAGACCACTTCTCTGAGATAGTTCTCCACGAAATCCATGGTGAGCGAGAAACGCTCTTTGATCTCATCTCTGGACGTTCCATCACTATCATAGCTAAGAAGAACAGATTCATTATGTCAAACGTTCAAGATGACTTTTGTTACATCTTATATGAGTACACAAGAGTAAAATGCTTTGTTTTTTGTTCCTCAACACTGACTGCAGCAACAATAGCAATAACAAATGCATTAAATATACCTACAATAGTAAGAAACGAATTAATTATAATAATATTAGCCATAGCACACTTTGAGGTGCTTGAAGTTGCTGTGTGTATGAGTCCTAGTCCATGTGCTCACTGTGCGGTATGTGTGTGTTTATATGTGCATGTCCATTTTTGAGGGCATATGTTTGTGTGTGCAGTCTTAATATACAAAGTGTCAGTGTGTGTGGAACGTGATCAAATATTGAGGTAGGTGTGCTACAGTATGTGCAATTGTATGTGTGTGTGTAATAGCTGCCACTTCAGAATGATAATCTTGGGTCTCCTATGACTGAACCAAGAAGGCCATGATCCAAACTCACTCATCAATGGCAATCTGTGAGGGGATCTCAGACCAAAGGCGGGCATATTTGACAGGAGTGACCTGCTCCTGGGGGTCGCGGTCCACGTGCATATGAAGCATCATGCGGCAGAAGGAGGCACGCAGGTCAAAGGGCAGGTCCTCGTCAGACATGCAGCGTAGGATCAGGTCGACATCGAGCTGACCAGAAATCTTATTGATGGCCAGGTACTGACGGTCCAGACACATTCTGGCAAACAGGTTCAGCTGGTACCTAAAATAAATAGTCATTTCATATTTGGAGTTGGATCTTACTTATTTGCTGGATTTTAAATCAAACTCTTGTGTAACCATGCACACACAGTGAAAATGTTCTAGTGATGACTGATGATGTGTTTTTACAGGCTCAGTGCCAGGTTCCTATGTCTAGATTTTGGATACAAATAATGTAGAAATTCAAAAGGTGACCTCTACCATTTTTTTAATGTTTCAACCACACGTAGGCACAGCTACAGTAGTTTAAGTTAAAAAAAACAATAACCTAACTTCTGTCTTTCTCTTCATCAAATGAAAACCATAGTGGAAACAAAAAAACACTGGAAAGCTAGAGACAGAAACAAAAGCTAAAACAGACACAAACTCACAATAAAATGTTAACACTATGGTGCCGAACTCAAACCTGTAGTAGCTGACCACATCCTGGTCCTCCTTCTGACCCTCTCTGGCGTCCTGAGCCAGTTCTCTGATGCTCTTACTGTGGATCTCCTTGCCATTGTCCTTCCAGAACAACCACACCTCCTCCTCATCCTCTGCTTCCACTGGAGTCTCATCATTGACCGATACTTCAATCTCAAACCTTGACAGGACCAGTCTGGTAAACAGTACAGGGAAAACAAATAAATAAATAAATATTCATTTGAGTTGGCAAAAAAAGAATAAGTCAATGAAAATGCATTGAGGGGAGAAGCTAACTTGGTATCAATGAGGATGTCGCTATTGGCTGGATCCAGTACTGCATTACAGATGAGTTCCTGTGTCACAGGTATGGATTTGTTCATGGACACACACAGATCTGAGAGGTAATCCAGGAACCTGCATGGGGAGAGATGGCAAAACATAGAACATTCTTCATGGGCTCCAGAGCTTAGAAGAGGTTTAGAAAGTCCCTATCCAACACAATTATTTGGCTGTTGTGGCATGTAATTCTTTAGAGCCAATACTTGACCAAGTCCTGCAATGTACACGGAGGGAAGCTAATGCCCAGTCATGTACAGTACAATTGTGCCCTCATGGTATCATTACCGTCCAAACTGTATAGACCCTCTTTATCAATGTCCACGTATGAGCCTGGCACCCAAATCATCAACAACGCCAAGCACCATGTGAACTCAACAGCAGCACACACTGTCAAATGCAAGTTACCTGCAGTGCCAAGGTCCCACACAAACAACTCCACTCATCCCACCACGAATACATTTGAATACATCTCCATATATTTGAATTCCTTAGCAGCTGTTAGACAAACAAAACCGACCAAAACCGCCCCAAAAAACTAACTTGCGTGCCAGTTTACGATGCCAGCCAGGGCCTGTCCTCTGTGAGTCTCACCTGGGCTCTCGATTTTTCCTCACTAGAGTGACAAACGTGTCTATCTCAGCAGCGGTGATGTGTTTCTCCAACAGTTTGCGGTTGTTGTGGAGCAGGGCTGTTATTGTGTCCTCTGCCAACACATCGTAGCCTATCTGCTTCTGCATGAAACGGAACTGTTTGGCTATGTACTCCTGCAAAGGGAAACAGAATATTAAAGTTCTGTTATTATTATTAAAGTACTGATGAAGGATGAGGTGAGGTCAAGGTACCCGGGGTCAGGACAGAGCCGTTATGGCCACCTACCTGGTTCTTCCTGTAATCTTGCTGAGAGTGGCGTAGCACTCGATAGCAAAGCCTGCAAATGTGTCTGAAGGGGGCGTGTCGCTGGTCTCCCAGCTCCTCCAGTCGCAGCATGGGTCCATCTCCACTGTCCGTGAAAGGGGCTTGGAGAAGTTTGAAGATCTGTAGATGCAACACATTTGTAACTAGATGAAGTGCCCCTCGGGGCACAGGTCTCCACCACGGCAGGTCAGGTTGTGGCCTCCTGGTGGCGCTATAATAGGCCAATGTGAAAAGGGTGACATTTCTTCTTACGCCTTGGATGGCAATTGGATGATTTGAGGCATTTTGTTCCAAAAATGTGTTTTGCAAAACTCCACTTGTTGGTGGCGCTATAACAGGCCAATGTGAAAAGGGTGGGATATATTCCTCAGACTAGTAGGAAAGTCTGTGAAAGATTTCACGTAAATTGCACGCTGTGTTCATGATTTGAGGCTTTTTGTTCAAACGGGTCAATCCTGCAAACAAAGCCAATATTAGCCAATTATGATGGAATATGAAATATCGGACAGATCGGTCTTGAGCATATGACTATAGAGATACTGTGTAACGATATGTGGGATTTTTGGACAAAATCTGGAGTAGTAATATAAAAAAATGTGTTTTACAAAAGTCGGCCTCCTGGTGGCGCTATAACAGGCCGTTCTGGAAAATTTGAGGCAGAGGTTCATCGTTGGCATCTAGGGAGTGTGTGTGCAAAGTTTGGCATCGACCGGGTTAACGGTGCCGGAGATTAGCTGTACACAGACGGACGGCCACACGCACACACGGACGGATGGACGGACACACGCACAGACGGACGGAGTGCAAAATATACTCTGGGCTCCATCTTGCTCCACCCATATCCCTAAACTTATTTGCTATTTTTTACTATTTTGAAAAATCTACTGTAGCAGACTCTACTAGTGGCTCACAGAGCGCCAGATCGTTGCCTTAGTAAAATGGCACACTATTTTTTTTATATAAATGGCACAGCTTTTAGCCTTTTACATCGGTTTTGCGGATCGGTGAATTTTAGACGTCCGATCCGATATATCGTATCGGTCATCGGCCGATATATATCGGCGACCGATCTATCGGAGCATCCCTATTAGTGGGTCCTGCAGGCCTGGACTGGTCACTCGACCCTTAACAACATCATTCGAAAAGGTATGGGAAAAGGGGAGTATCCCAGCTACTTCACTAAAGAAAACAAAAAAAACAAAAAAATAGCCAATGAAGTCAATGACTTGTAAATGTCGGTCCAACTTTAGCAAACGAGATAGTAGAACCAGGAGACAACGGTTTGGACTCATAAACCAGAATCCACAATCTATCTTTGTCAAATGTGTACAGGAACATGAGATACTGAATATGGTAAAAACATATCCTTTTGATGCTTTAACCGTCATCTGTGTGTGCTTCTTTCCTTCTGAAACGTCTGATTTTGCAGGCTGTTGTTTCGCTTCGCCTAGCCTGAGGTATTCAGCATGCTCGTCGCCGTGTTTAGTTTCCAAGTGCTTTCTCAAGTTGCTTGTGTTAAAATTCTTTGGTAGATTACCTCCACGTGGGACATTTTCTCCACACGTGTTGCAAACGGCATATTTCGGGTCTGTAATGTATCTGACACGATAAACTGCCAAACGAGAGAAATTGCTAAAGTTACACGTAGCTATGATCTGTGCGGGTCTCGTGTCGTGTGCGTTGCTGCTTGCTGTTTTTTTTTTACTTCCTCTTTGGAAGCCCGCTTGTGGAATTACAGTACATCTACACGTCGTGAGCTTGTAGATGAACTATTTTAAAAGGGTTTTTTTAAATAGTAAAAAATGGCAAATAAGTTTAGGGATAAGGTTTAAGGGGTGGCACAAGATACAGCCCTCTCTCCCCATGCCGTCGGCCTGGTGGAGATAATTACCATTTTATATTTGACCATTTTAAAAAGGGAATTTCATCCAACGTCATCGCTCATAAACAGTCTTGGGTTAGTTTTGATGTTAGTTTTGGTATATTTCACTTCCATTTGAATAACTCCACAGAATGCATTTGCACACTTTTTGTGTGTATCAGATGTTTGTTAAGCAACTTAGAGGTAACGTTTTGAAACGTCAAAGTCCATATCTGAGGTTTGTGGCTAACCTGTTTGAGAATGTTCTGCTCCCTCATCAGTTTCTGTCTCTCCCGGTTGGGCCTGTTGACCATGATCTCCAGAACATCCTGTCCACTGTTGGGAATGTCCACCACAAAGAACACAAGGTCCTCCAGGAGCTTGGTCACAAACCTGGGAAGTAAAGAATCCAAAAGGAGACGTGGAATTGCCAAAGATGTGCAATCTAGCATGTGGAGCTCAGGTTTTCCAGCATATAGGTGCAAGCTACTGAAATCCTACCTGTATATTCAAACATGATATACAGTAGGTAAAATGTTAACTATAAGCATATGAAGTGAAAAAAATAGTGCTGATGTAGAAACAAACAGTATACTAGTGTACAAACCAACAAATTCATTTTTCTACATTCACAATATATTTGAATAAATAAACTATATCCATTCCTAGGCCAGGGATATTCAACTGGTGGCCTGCGGGCCAAATGCAGCCCGCGGGGAACCCCCTAGTTGCCCCTGGAAAAAGAAAATTATGGCTAATGAAAGTTACAGGTATGGTGTGTGAGATTACCATAATGACGGTAATCCTTAATCATATTCAATCATATTCTTTTGGAGAGAAATGAGACAATCATATTCTTTTGGAGAGAAATGAGACAGACTCCACTCACTTTAGACTAGAGCACTGACGAGGGTGTGTGTGTGTGTGTGTGTGTGCGTGTGTCAGCAGAGGCACACTGTCGTGCGTGGTCGCGCACGTTTTCGGCTGCGCACAGCAGCTGCGCACAGTTTTTAGACAGCTGGTGGATGGAAAAGAAGCTCCACCTCCGCGCCCGACTGACGCGACGGACAGCTTCCCGGACACGCTCTCCTCCGCGTCAGTCGGGCGTGGAGGTGGAGCTTCTTTTCCATCCACCAGCTGTCTAAAAACCCCACGAAAAACGGAAGAAGGGCTTCAGGTTCTTCTGACGCGTCCACGCGCGACAGTGTGCTTATGCCGTGTGTGTTTCCAGCTGGTGCTCGTTAACGTCAAGGCAATTACCGGTATGTTTCTGCACTGTCAAATAGACAATATTCTAAGGTAGCATATACCTGCATATACATATATTATCCTGCTCATTACTGTGCACAAATGTATTATATATACAGTACATATACACACATACACATACACAACTCTTTGTGTTTGAGCACAAAATGCATTTCCGTGCTTTGCGCACAGGCTGTGCGGCCACCCACACACAATCAGTCTACAGTTGTGGCCCACGGCCTAATCTAGTTGAATGAATACCCCTGTCCTGGGCCCTAGAATAAAATTGTATTTTGTTTTTCTCATAGTGGAAACATTGTGCGTCTCTGGTAGAGAGCAAAAACTGCATCAATGGGAATTCTAGATACACTTTCAGCAGGTCACATCAAGAGAGCCTTGGTGCCTCCTTCCCCAGACATACGTACCTCCTTTCATTCTGTGTGATTGTACCCTTCTCCAGTTTGCCAGCAATGGATGCTAAAACTTTGCTTGCGTCGTTGGCAAAGTCTAAATCACGCACTTCAGCAGGTGGCACTGGTACGATAGCGAAAGCTTCCTTGTCCTCTTTTACAGCTGATGTTCCAATCTGGAATGAGGAATTGCTTTTACAATATGTTATCAGTCACATATGTACATTAATTATAATATCGACATCCGCATCAACACAAGTACTCACCCGCAACATAACAGGTTTTTCTTCTTCTTTGTCGATAGGGTTGTTGGTGCTATGGACCCACGTGTTGGTGCACAGGTGCTTTAACCTCACATAGGAGCTCCTACAAGTCAAACATGTGATTGTCTCAGATGACAAAAGCAAAACACAATGCAACAATTTCTCTGTCTGGCCTTGTGGGTATCTATTTCACAATAGAAAGGACCTTAGGCTCAATGCCTTCAACAGCTAAAAATATAGTTTTACAGTATACAGTAAGCTGTTTCGTCTAGCAAGACATTGAGCCCCTATCCCCAATTCCCCATCTGCGTTTCATTTAGCAAGACAATGAACCCCTATCCCCATCCGTGTAAGTCACTGGAGCAACACCACTTGAATATAAAATGTAAATGACTACCACCACATCATATTTTGTACTAACAGAAATTGTTGAGAGTTGATTGAAACACCATTTGTAGTATCTTGCTAAAAATAATGAAGGTTTGCTTCAGGCCTATAATTGAATTTTAGCTTTTACGACTATGCATCATGTACTCTACTTTCTATTCCGTCTTTCATTAAGGCATTAACAGGTGATTATTTGGATAATCATAGTGGTTGTACAGGTATAATACTTTCACATTAAGTGTAGGTCCAATAGCAACAGGCCGTGGTGTGGTGACAAAGTAGCTGATTAGTCTTAATTTCCTATCACTTCCCTCACAACACTGAAACTTTACACATACGGTAATGACTCTGTGGGGACTCCAGACCTCCCTTCCATCTTTGTACAGTGTGTTTGTACAGTATGTGTATGTGTGTGTGTGTGTGTGTGTGTGTGTGTGTGTGTGTGTGTGTGTGTGTGTGCGCATCTGTATGCACTCAACCCTTAGCACAGGCAGCAGACACTGGCCATATTCCTGGCAGGCGTTGTATAATCGGCCAATGGACAGGCTTACCTTTGTGTACAGCTACTAATTACTCTCACACCTAGTGCCCATGTCTGAGATATGTGGGGTTATTTCAGGTAGGCATGGGAGGTGCCAGCAATAGTATCCTGCAGCATGCACGCAGGCATGCACAGTGCACAGTTTGCACACAGTACTTGATGATGTAACACACAATGGAGGCTTTGACACAAGGTGCAGATAGGCCTTCATCACCATTCAGTAACCCAGCATACATGGTGTTATCTGCCATTCAAGACGGAGCACACCAAAACATCATGGCGTTGCACAGAACATCGTTAAGCCAGTTGACTAAGGTATAATATTGCACCCCCCTTTTTTTTCCTCTCGACACCAAATATATTCACAAAAAATAGCAGAGCTACAATTTTCTACTTTATTTTTGTCGATAGGGTTGTTGGTGCTATGGACCCACGTGTTGGTGCACAGGTGCTTTAACCTCACATAGGAGCTCCTACAAGTCAAACACGTGATCGTCTCAGATGACAGAAGCAAAACACAATGCAACAATTTCTGTCTGGCCTTGTGGGTATCTATTTCACAATAGAAAGGACCTTAGGCTCAATGCCTTCAACAGCTAAAAATATTCTTTTACAGTAAGCTGTTTCGTCTAGCAAGACATTGAGCCCCTATCCCCAATTCCCCATCCGTGTTTCATTTAGCAAGACAATGAACCCCTATCCCCATCCGTGTAAGTCACTGGACCAACACCACCTGAATATAAAATGTAAATGACTAAGCATAGCATAGCAGAGCTACAATCTTACGCTTCACAACGTGACATGTTGTGAGCTTGTAGATCATTTTCATGACATGGTTGGCCTTGGTATAAGCATTGCTGCAAATAGTTTTTACCACCATAACCCTGAAACGTTTAGGTACATAAATAAATGAAAAAGCTGGTACAATTCCCATAGAGTGATGGGCATTCAATTATTTTCTGGCATTTAGATTTGGCTGGGCCATCATAAATCAAAGCCAAAGATGGGAGGGTAGTTCCAATACCCTTTGAGGCGATGTTAGGAACTGTCAATTTGCTGCATTTTTTGATTGATATATGTGCAGTGATACCAAACAGCAAGGGCTCACTCATTTTTATCAATATACTCTGGTATGTGGATGGGAGTCAATTGTGAGAGTTTTTTATGACACACCTACTGTTACCAATATATTTCATACTACACTGCATATCGACATTAGTATAAGAACTGGGATATCTAACTTTGCAGTAAAAAAGCAGATTAGTGATAATACGAAATATGATTTCTAGCTGGTGGTTGTGTGATTGTGCCGAGTACAGGACATTTATGTAACATGTGAACTCTGCTTAGAGGCATGTCATTGTCCATAAATTGAATGCATATATCTGTGATGTGATCCAAAGAGGCCATACACACACATACTGTACGTACCGTACATGCATACTGTACACACTCAAGGATGTGCGCATGCATGCATGCACAATTGCACACGTGTTTTTTGGTGTCAGAGTCCATTTCAGAGACATTATTTGGAAATGGGAAAAACTGAAATATGCACACTGCCACTGCCTCAAGCTTCTATCAAAAGAAAAAGAATCTAACACTGCATGTAAAATACCCAGAATTGAGAATTACTGAAAATGATGACAAAGTGATTCAATGTCATGAAATGAAAAATGTTTTAGCCTCTGCTATCCTGAACAGCTAAAGTAGCTCTGCTCACCTTGAACTCTGCTGCTATAGTAGATGTACCTTCCCCTGCCAGCTAAATGCCAGTGTCTGCCAACAGTGTAAACCGATCAACGGTGTGAACGGGAGTCTCAAGTGTCTGGTCAACATCAGGTGACCAGCATCAACAGTCTTTTGCACTGGCACTACAGAGGCAAGCAGGGCCCTTGGGCTTGATTTATAATTAGTTGCACGTGTTTCATGCACCAAATATACCAGCTCACAACGGATCGCAGTGTGAGCTGCAGTTCTAAAGAGATACAACAGAAGAAGGAGGCTGTCTGTCTGTCTGTCTGTCTGTCTGTGAGCATGCATGATGTCAGTTCAGTCATTTGGCATAGTGATAGCAACATTCCGAGCACTCCTATCGTAGTTTATTCATTCAGTTTACTCGGTACAGGGATAGGCCCTTATCTGTGAGACAGTTTTCCTATTTGGCTCTTCTTAGCCGCACATAGACAGTCTTTGATAAGTTGGTTATCCTGATAGTACCCTTGGAGATACTGTATTACAGCATGAGTGGCGTGTGTCCAAGTGCACAGTATATTATCAGGGTTAATTTACACCCATTTCACACTCCAGAAGATGTGCATAATGCAATACCTGGGCACCATGGAGTCCCCCCCTCTCAGAGTGGTAGGGTCAAGCTCAAAGATAGAGGAGATGTCCATGCCATCGGGAACAGGCACCAGAGTGTACATGGCCTTCTCCTGGGGTGCACGCAGACGTGCTCGTAGAGCTTCATTATCTCCATCCACCTTCAATCACAAAAGTATACAGTGGAAGGTAAAAAGAGGTTAGCCAGGCTATAGCTCTTTTGAGTGCCCGGATTATCTGTTGTTTTTACTATAAGGATCTTTATATCTCCTGTGAGCACCTGGTTACTCCTGTTTTTTTCTGACAGCAACTAGTGTTTTAAAGATCATAGACTTGGAGGTGCACGTACAGCCAAGTAGGCTAACTACTAGTATAGAAACCTGCCACAATCTGAAATATCTTGTACAACACTGCCATCTGCTGGTGATTTCCAATAGGAAGTGCATCATAATACTTGATGACACCTTGTGGAAAATTACTACCATTACCACAACTACAGCAATTACTAATGTAGGGATATTGCTCCTTGAAAAATCACTAACGCAGAAATCTAAACATTTATTGGAATATAGGGGACAGCAGAAGACATAAATTCCCTGCATCAAATAAATACCAATGAGAAATGTCTGTATGGCTGGTGGGGTTTAATTTAAGGCTCATACATAGTCTGGTTTTACGGTGGTGGGGTGACCACCGAACTACAACATGACGTCACGAGCCGCGGTGAAGAGCAAACCACCGCCACCGCTCCAGCCCTTCTCTCTGTTTTTACTCACCACCGCTCAACGTTATTTCAGCTCCGGTGGTCAGCTCACCACCGGAGCGGTGGTCACCTTACCACCGAAAATCCAGACTATGAATAGGCCTTTAGATGGGTGATCAGATGCTAGACAGATTGCAATAATGATTGACAGTACCTGGAAGTTAAAGGGTGTAAAGTCCACCACCTACACGAGAAAGCAAAAGCCAGTTATTGAACAGATGCGATCAGGAGAAGTAGAGTAGGGTAGAATAGGACAACACAGCTAAGCATGCAGAAAGAAGAATCTCCGACCGACTTACCGAGGCTCGAGGCTCAGTGCTTTCCTCCTCAAAGTCTGGGTTCACCTGGGAGAGAGAGCACAATCTAAAATAAGATTTGCAGCTTCTAGGTTCCAAGGTTTGTCACATGAACCTACAATTCATTCATTCAAAAATGAGTAGCTCCAAATGTGCAGAGCGTAAAGGGATATTTCAATGTGCAGAGCGTAAAGGGATATTTCAAATGTGCAGAGCGTAAAGGGATATTTCAAATGTGCAGAGCGTAAAGGGATATTTCAAATGTGCAGAGCGTAAAGGGATATTTAAATATGCAGAGTGTAAAAGTAGAGTAGTGTCTACTGGCTTTTGTAAGCACCCCAGACATTGCCTGTAGGATTTTGATACTTGATAATCTCTCTCTCTCTCTCTCTCTAACAGCTTGTGGGTTGATGAATACTTTACTTTAATGATAAGCACAGCTATGAGCTATGCAATCGTAATAGTATGCAAGAAGGATGGAAATATAGCCACACACACCTCACCCACCTCTGCAGCCATGTAGCAACCCGTGGCTAGGTGTTTGAACCGGAAGAGGCTGTTCCAGTAGCCTGCTCCTCCTCTACATGGGTCATGGTGGACCACCTGGTATTTGAAGAAGACATGGACAGGAAAACAAGCTTATAAACATAGATTATGACCTCAGTCGAATATCAATTGATAACTGTCATATGGCGCTCTAAGGAGTATCGGTTATCACCCCTAGGGGTTATCAGTTATCACCCTCTCGGCTCTTTAAACACGACCTCAAGCAGGGCAAATAATGGCTGGGTATGTGATAAGACAATATACACCGACCTCGTCAATTATATGATATCACAGGTACCGGTATACAGTGAGGTAGATAAAGCGAAGTTGAGCGCACCTCGATTTCCCAGAGTGCTTTGCTACTGGTGGCAGATGTGGCAGACTGTCGTCCTGTTGTCCTGAGAAAAACATGCTGCTTCTTCCTGTGGTCATCACAGGTGAGGAACTTCTCCTGTTCTGCATGGAACATCCGCACGACATCACCCTGACAGTAAACAAACAAGAGGCACACACACACACAGAGAGAGAGAGAGAGAGAGAGCAAGGGGTACAGTAGATCAAGTAGAGTATCTAATAGGTGCTGATAAGTTGATTTCATAAGCTTATGTACCCTGATTTATACTTGGTTGCACACAGAGTTGCGCACAAAAACAATCTGGCTTAAACGGTACTAACCCCCTTTAGTATGGTCTCCTTGTTGTCACTCCATTTCATGAACAGAGTGACTTTCCAACTAGTATTGCAATTTACAGAATTCACCTGAAAGACAGAGATGCCGACAGCATTATTTGTCTATCTATACAATAAAATGTGACCAAATCAACAGTTACTGTACAACAGTAAAACCAACCAGGTTGCCCTCCTAATATAGTTATACCGGTAGTTTCTGATCATCGGTAGAGCTTGACATAGGTAGGGGATTTTCTATGGCCTCAGAGCTATAAAGGAAATTTGCCAATGCAATATTTGAGCTTTCTGCATGAGAAATATGACACTGCTGAATAATTTGAATAATTCTCATTTCCTTATCTTTGTAGATGCATGTGTCAGCAAGTCAAGTCTATTTGGCCATTGTTCTCACTACATATAATCCAAATGGGTGTGCAGTACCAACTGGACACTGTGGACAATAAAATATACGTTGATAGCTTAAAATGTAAGGCATTTGACTCCCTCCTCCTCGTTAGGAAAGCTATTATGCTCGCGTCAACATTTTCAAATATAAACATTTCAAAAGGTGCATTTGTTTGGCACAAGATTGAGGACAGAAAAGACAACATACTTCACCGGTATAAACTATAAACAATTGCTGGTAAAAGTCCTATAAGAAAAAAAAAAACTAAAACAGAAGTAGATATTGTACTACTACAAATACTGTAGGTTTGCATTATATACAGATGACTACTTACATGAGGTGTTTACAACTCCAAATAAAGCAACTGCTGCTAATTAAAGCTTCATGCACAGTACCTCATTGCAGCCTGGGTTGTCAACTAGCTGATGACTGCTGGCGTGTAAGGGTTGTCCAGCATTCACAGGGTTAAGAACCACTTTATCCCCAATCACCACCTGAAAAATGAGCCCATAAATCAAACAAACATTACACTGAAATGTGCGTTCACGTTCACGTTCACGTTCACACACACACACACACACACACACACACACACACACACACACACACACACACACACACACACACACACACACACACACACACACACACACACACACACACACACACACACACACACACACACACACACACACACACACACACACACACACACACACACACACACACACACACACACACACACACACACACACACACACAGAGAGAGAGAGTAATATCCTGCAAGACCGTGATACTACATCTATCCACAGGGACTGTTGCCATGAGAAGGACCCAGACAGGAAGTGATACATTACTGCAGTTTCTGTAAGACCAGAACTGAAGTGTCCTTCAAGAAGATAGACGACTTTAAATGCAATCTCAAGGTCTGGCACTAGTCCCATGTGGGTCAGAACATCTTGGGACTTCAAATGACAATAGGCCGTAGAACTTCAGAGACTAGCAACATCGGTTTGAAATGTCAATCAACTTCGGACATGCAGTTTGGTGAATATCATAAAAGCATCTGTTGGATAGATGCTAGCCATCAGACAGGCAGTAGGGGGCATACTGGAGCAGAGATCCTACACTGTATGTGAAGTGGTGAACAGAATTGGAATAAACTGATTAGCTGGCCTTACCAGGTTAGATTTAATAAATTAATCTTCAATAATGCAGACTGCACAACAGGGTAGCATGTTTCTGTTTACTGTAACTTGCATATTGAACCATCAACCATACAAATCTTGCAGTAGCTAGACACCTGGACAAGACTAGAGCTGTGGCCTCTATCTCACCTACGGTATTCCTGCCCAACATTACAGGAATTACAAATTCCTCATTTATCTGAAGGGAATAGCCTGCCTCATGCTGCTGGACAGGTGGCCCTTAGTAACCTTGTTTGGCTTCCAAATGTCAAGGTGACCCGAGTTGTTTCTCTTCACTACTATTGACTTTATCCCCATTATGTTTGGGTTATCTACCCACACTGTCTCCCAGGGAGCGCAGCTTGTAGAAGGGCTGAATGTAGAACCAAGAGCCCTCATTGCCAGCCGAGTCCAAAGTCACCCTCATGGCATTCTTCTCCAGCAGCGCAGGCAGACGCTTGTTCACTGTCAGGTACTTATTGCTTTTTAAGTGCAATATCTGTTCATAAAAACAAATAAAAAGAAACACATTTTTAAATAATGCACACAAACATGACATTCATAATTTTAAATACAATAATACATTCCAATGCTAGAATCTTCAATCAACAGATTTTGTGACTTGTAGCTATGGGGCAGATGGGAGATTGAAAGAATGTCAAAGATGGGCTCAGTAGGCCTCAATGGGACTATGCACCACTTAAAATATCATGGGACTATTGTCTCACAATAGAAATTTTTATCAGATATTATAAAATAAGCTCTTCTCCCTTCAGTGTATGGTACTTACAGTACTTGTTATTATATTACTTGGTCATTTGTTGTCAGTTTTATGTTGTGTGTGTTGTTGTGTTCACGATACATCTATGCTATGTTAAGCTGGCATAATTGTATTGTTTTTGTTTAATGAATAAAAAATAATAACAAAAAGAAAACAGAGGATGCATGCACACTATGCAGTTTACTTGAACCAACACTTCACCAAGTAAGTAGTGGTTTCATCAGGAGTTTTAACCATCTCACACTGGCTCTCATTTGGACCCAGCTCTAAGAATGGACGGTTGGAGCAGACCTTTGCCGACAACAGTACAAGTATTCATGTCAGCTGTGGCAGCAGTGTGGTGAAACCACAAACATGCATTATTAAATTCTCCCAAGGGGCACCCACTGTGTGCTGATAGGGTCACTTCCATGGAGCACCCACACTTCACTGATGGGTGGATTCCATGGAGCACCCACACTGTGCTGATTAGATGTTTCAACTCTTCATTTGCACAACAGCCAGATTCATTCTCTACGTGTGAAATGTCGCCGCCTATTCAATTACTTGAATGATTACTCGCAGTCTTAATAATGTATACACACAGAACCAGTCAACAGTTTGGACAAACCTTCTCATTAGTTTTGTTTACTAAATAATTCCATATGAGCCATTTCATAGTTTTGTCATACACTATTATTATTAAAAAAAAATCACATCTGTGTGAAGTGAGGGGCGCATACTGTACATCATCCTACATCATCTCATTCCGGCCAATCACAATTTGGGTCCTCACTTTTCCATCCTCACTTTTCAGTCTTCACTTTTCTGTCCTCGCGTTTTATCGTCAATATGAACTTTGCTCAACCAATCAAATCATCGCTGTTTGGGGTGATCAGCCAATTAAATCATTGCAATGGGGTACACACAAACACACAAAGCAGGGGCATAGGAAGGGCTAGCTTAAAACAATGATCATGAAAAACCCTTCAGTGAGTCCATGTATCCACATGTTTTGACTGGTACAGTGGTACTATAATTATAGTAATATCCTCTCCATTATCCTCCACGTGGTTGCTCCAACATTACCATAATACAGCAGGCCTGTATGACCATTCTTGGTAAGGATATATTCCATAGTGGCCAGTTGATAATCACATGCCTGTGTGCAAAGCATTCCTGGTCAAATGAGTGGAGAATGATAAGGCTCATCTCGTAAAACAAGTGACTGCATTGTAGAAGCTGTTAGAACCATTATTTAAAGTCTCCCACCGATAGAAGAGATTTATGCCAAGTCATCAAGCACAGTCATGTGACAGGGTCATATTGAACCACGTACAGTAAGCCCTCAACTCTGCTGGCCTATAGTTACAGTACCTGATCATATAGGCTATTCCTCGTCATACCTGAATGACGTTTCCATACTGGATGACTGATCCCAGCAGCTTACGGTTCTCAGACTCGTTCTGCTTCTTCTCCAAATCGGCAGCATGCTGAGAACAGGAGATGGAGACGTTAGAATACAGTGACCCGCGGTTGCCGCCTTTGAGTGGAGCATGCATGGGTCTTCTCTTTTTGTAATGATTTGGTGCCTATGATAACTATTGTCTTCCTTTTTAATATATGTATTTATGTACTGTATGGATGTATTTCCTGAATGGGAGTCTATCAAAATTCGAAAGCCACTTGTCATTATGGTTCATTGTCCTTGTCATATCTTTGTATATTCAATCTTTTTATTTATAATAGTGTTGTTACTGAGCTGTTTTTCTTTTCTTTTCTTTCTTTTCTTTTGTTGTTTGTTATTATGTTCTTGTTGTGTAATGTCTGTTTGTCTTTAAAAAACCAATAAATATACTTTATAAAAAATAAAAGAATACAGTGACCCACCATACTCAAAACCAGCAACATTTCAAGTTGAAATCCCAGACCCGACCCCCACCCCAGCAGCAAGAAAGTATTGCATTTTTTCTCAGATTTTCTTGCACTACAAGCCACGCTACTAACATGATGTAGAAGCTATCGTTGCTCGTGGGCAAGCAGATCAGCGGGACTTGTTGGACCTGCGGTTTTACTCGCCTCAGATTAAATGACATGCTAACTAGCAGAGTTCCCTGCATTTGTTCTGCCCTGGTCAAAGATTTCAATAGTGTTCTATAGAGAATGTCCCCAACCATGGTAAAGCTGCCAATATTACATAATCTGACTCAAATAGATAATAATAATAATAACTAATAATATATTAGTTAGAGTTTATAAGGAAACAGATCTCCTACAGTACATTTCTGATACAGTAGATGCTGTTTTACCAGTAGTGCATTATAAAAATGAAAAGGTAGAGAAACTAAAGTAGAGTTATACAATAGTTTCTCTACCTTTCCATTTCCATTTTTATAATGCTTAATACTGTATAGCACACACTTACATGGAGTTTGTTGAGGAGAACGGCGTCTGTGGTGCTGTTTCCTCCTGGCTTGGCTGCTTTCCAGAACTGCTTCTGTGCAGAGTATCTGTTCATGGGACACAACTTGAAGAGGCAGTCTGGAAGGGGGTGAAAAGAGAAAAGAAAGGAGCCAGAAAGGTGAGCTGCAAAGACCCAATATTTCAAATTGCAGCATTAATTGAGAATGACAGTAATGGTTAGAAATTAGAATTAATGTAATAACCACATGACATTAGATCCGTTTACCTCTAGCAGGCCGGAGGTTATGTTCTCAAACCTGTCTGTTTGTGTGTTGCACGCGGCCAGCAGGCCAAGGATCTCAATACTATAAAAATTCTGAATTGTCGACAAGGCTATACAGTAGAGTGGAACTAGCCAATAAGGTGCATACTGACAGTCTGTCATGGGATCTATTACTAGCCAATTACAGCGCTCCTGTCCTTCCGGCACAAGCTGGTTCCACACTGAAATCTAAACATGTCAAACATGATAATCTGGGGCCTGGGCCGTGGCTCAGTGGTCCAGGCACTTTGGCTGGTGGTCCAGTCTGGCAGTGTGCCGTGGGTTCGACTCCCGATCCCGACGGCCTTTACTGCCGTAATGTCTTCCCCCCCCCCCCCCCCCCCATTTCCTGTCGGCCTACTGTCTGTCCCTCCATGAAATATATAGAATAAAGGCGTAAACCACAAAATCTTGATGCATGTAAAATTATATATTTCACTGAGTTACTCGCTAACTCAGTGTGGTGAAGTAGTGTTGGTCTCATGGTTAAGTTTATTAAGATTGCAGTCTGTCTTTTCCACATAGCACCTACCGCCTACTGATGTAGGCGCTAAAGTGGGTACTGACATAGCGCTCTCTCTCTCTTAGTCATAACAGAGAGAGAGGGAGGAAGGAAAGAGGGAACACAGAGGGAATGACATCATTCAGCAACAACTGTAAACATGCTTTCTTGTTTAGAACCTAGCTCGAGTTATTTCTTTGATGGCATCTTAGGATAGATGTAGATTTATTACAGTGCAGAAACATAATTGCCTTCCTTGATGTATTAATGAGCAATTGAGCATCAACGACCATCACCTGGGCACAGTCACAGACACACAGCTCCCCTCAGCTCCCCTCAGCTCCCCTCTGCAGGCTTCATCAGTTCATGAAGTTCATCAGTTCTGGTATTCCACAGGGCTCGATTCTTGGCCCTCTGCTTTTCTCCTTGTACATACTGCCATTGGGCGAACTCATTACCAATCACGGAGTCAATTTTCATTTCTATGCTGATGATACCCAACTATATCTTTCTGTGGCTCCAGATGTTCCCTGTGCTTTAGACCCGCTGTTGACCTGCCTGTCTAGCATCAAATGTTGGATGAGTGAGAACTTTCCCAAGCTAAATGAGGATAAGACAGAAGTTCTCATAATCGGTTCTAGTGAGCAGAAAGAATCAATAATAAGCAGACTGGGCAACCTAACTGTAGAAACTAACAGTACAGTAAAGAACCTGGGGGTTATTATTGATTCTGAATTGAACTTTAATTCACACATTAATCATGTCACCAAGATTGCCTTTTTTCACCTTAGAAATATTGCACAAATCAGAGCCTATTTGTCCTTGGACGATGCAAAAACGCTAATCCACGCCTTTGTTTTTTCTCGGCTTGATTACTGCAATGCACTTTTTTCAGGACTGCCTAAGAAAACAACTGACAGATTACAACTTGTCCAAAATGCAGCAGCCAGAGTTTTAACTAGAACTAAGATGAGAGAACATATTACTCCAGTTTTGGCATCACTGCACTGGCTTCCGGTTGTTTTTAGGATTGATTTTAAAATTATTTTACTTGTCTATAAAGCTCTCAATGGTCTCGCACCTTCCTACCTACATGACTGCCTGCCTAAATATGTCCCAAACCACCCCCTAAGATCTTCCACCGCCGGCCTGCTCGCTTTGCCCAAAAAAATGGCAACTAAAAAATACGGGGAAGCAGCTTTTTGCTTCTACGGGCCGTCGGCATGGAACAAGCTCCCACTGTACCTTCGCCAGGCAGCCTCTGTAGACATTTTTAAAGCTCAGCTCAAGACCCACTTCTACAACATTGCCTTTAATTGATCTTGTATTTTTTTTTTCATGTCCTCACTGTACTGCATTACTGCTTGTTTTTTAATGTCGTTGCCTTGCTTTTCTTTTATTCTCCATTGTTCTGTAAAGCACTTTGAGCTGCATTTCATGTCATGAAAGGTGCTATACAAATAAAGTTTTATTATTATTATTATATTACTACTGAAAGTGACTGCATGGAGTCTGTCTCATTCCTCTCCAAAAGAACTTGAATATGATGGAATATGATTAAAGCTTACATTTCATATCACACACACCATAATTTACTAGCCCACCTAAATTATATATATATATATATATATATATATATATATATATATACACACACACACACACACACACACACACACACACACACACACACACACACACACACACACACACACAATATGATATATACGATACGACGATAATCGTTGATATATCGATATACGATATATTGTTACATGCCTAGTTCCCACTGTGTATAATCTGGATGGGGAACACTGTAAATCTTGACCCATACCCGTGTCTTCACATGTATGTGGATATCTGCTACCTATGGGGGACCTGATAAGCTACGACAGGAGTAATAAATAGCAGCTGTGCCGTGTTCTGGCAAAAACTGGGCCAACTCCATGGCGTCTAGGGCTTAGCTGTCAGGAGGTGCTGGGGGAGAGAGAGAGATGGAAGGCGGAACTGGAGTAAGAGGAAGAAAGGAGCAGAGGAGGTCAGGGTTCAATGTAGAAAATAGGGCAGTGGGAGAGCAGAAATGCATCCGTGTATTAGAAAACTGGAGCAAGTAATTTGTGGGGATAAGATGAAAGGTTAATGGGAGCATAGAAAGGTAGAGAGATGAAGTGATTTGTTGATGATGAAAAACTTACAAATTAATGTATGAGATCATCTTCAGGTATTTATTCAATGTAACATTAGGGCAAATCCAATAAAGCAAAGCATGCAACCCAGCAGGGCATAGTTCAGGCAGGCTATGCACTGCTGCCCACCGTGTTGAGTGGCCAGATGGGTTGGTCACGCGTATTTTCAGAGCATGTTATGGTCAATTAATCGATTGTGTTTAGGCTTGGAACACAATGGATGTTTTTACAATTATTTGCAATATTCTTTTCAGAAAGATTTTAGAGAAGAAAGAAAATATTTTTTTACTATTGTAGTTTGAAATGTAACTCTTTTTCAAAAGAAAATGGCAGCCTGAATAAATAATAATAATAAGGGCCACGGATGATCTATGGCCCTTATCAATATTATATATTTTAATGTTTACATTGTAATGAGAACCATCCATCCATCCATCTTCAACCGCTTATCCGTAGTCGGGTCGCGGGGGCAACAGCTCCACCAGAGAGCTCCAGACTTCCCTCTCCAGAGCAACATTAGTGACTTCCTCCTGGGGGATCCCGAGACGTTCCAAGGCTAGTGAGTTTCCTCCAACTGCACCTTGGTCTGCCCCGGGGTCTCCTCCCAGTGAGACGTGCCTCGAGGACCTCCCTAGGGAGACGCCCGAGAGGCATCCTAACCAGATGCCCGAACCACCTAAGCTGGCTCCTTTCCAGGCGAAGAAGCAGCGACTATACTTTGAGTCTCTGAGAACATATTGCTTATTTTACTGTCCAATGACATGGGCGAAGTTATTTTGGAACATCTTGCTCTATTAGCATAAGACAACCAATGTAGGCCCACTACATTTCTGGTGGGAAATTGCATATAGTTTCGCCTTTCATTTGAGCTGTCTGGTAGTGTGTTTGTCTGAGTGGCATGGCATACATATTGTACATGCTAGAGGGGAAAAAAACGCCACAATCTACAAACTTGAGCTCGTAGAACAGATGTGCTTAATTAAGAGTCCTCCAATATGATCAGTGCTTTGGAGCTTATGTCATGTAAAAAATAAACATGTTTTCTCTGAGGGTGCCTTTACACCTGGGCACTTAAATTCGATAAAATGAACCCTGGAGCCAGGGCCGGTTCTAGGCATAAGCAATATAAGTGGTCGCTTGGGGCCACAACCACAAAGGGGGCCACATACTAGTATTTGCATTTAAGTTCATAAAGTTAACATATAAATGTATTTGAAATTAAATAATAACGTTAATTTTCAGGATTCCAATTTAGAAATAGCAAAACTATTACTATTACTATTTTGCATAAAATTTTTGAATAGTTAAAATGGCCAGTCTAGAAGCTCACAACGCTAGTTGAACTATTCAAAAATGTTTTCAAAATAATGGCCTATATGTATTATTTACAGTGGAAAATGGTGCAGCAAAAACACTTCTATTCAGAAGGATCTATTTGCTACAAAAGCAAAGGAGGGCACTACTGAGCAAATACATTTGCTGAAAAACGATTTCACCGTTGAGAGAAAGTGTTTCCTTCTTTTTTCTTAAGCTTAGGCAGATACAGGCTTTGAGAAAAACAGCAAAGACCCAGAACCTCCATCTGCTCACTGAGTTTGATCTTGGTGGTGTAACAATATATACTGTAACTATAATAACTCTCCACAATCCTAATCCGTGGAGACCCTTGATCCACAGCCTGGGCGTCCACAATCGGGTACTATACTTGGTCCGACATACCATTGGTCCGATCGACCACCTACCCCAAACCCTCACCCTAACCATAACCGCGAGCACGGGGCAGCACACCTAAACCTAACCCCCAACCCTATCCCGAGTCGGACCAATGCTCCTTCGAACCAATGATATGTCGGACCAAAGTATGCTCCCCTCCACAATCTCCACTTAGAAGCTTGTTCACCTCTGATCAAAGTTAGTAGCCCTTGCATGGAACTAGGTGTGACGGTGCATTCCTTTAAATCCTAGCAAGCTCTTTTTATCGTTATCTAATCACCCATCATGTACGTACATGTACATGATGGTTTTCACTCTTATCTTTCTGTTTCCATTGCCTGACATCACAAATATGCAAGGTCTAAGACTGTCTCTAGGATGTCTCATCAAGATGTCACAAACTATCGAAGCTGACACAACCGTACCAAACCAAATAGTTTTGGTTTGATTGATGGTAAAACTTGATCTCCTCCTGACCTCAAGGCTTACGTCAGTCAGACGGCCCAGATGGGGCAAACCACAACCACATTAGCGGCCGGGGAGGTCTCTGCTTCCTTTCAACCAATGTCACAATCACTTTAACCGCCCTATGGATTTTTGTTTGTTTGTTTTTAGCGAGGGATTTTATTTATCTATTTATTTTTGGGTGCTCAGCCAGCCCCACCCTGCCCGGCCCTTCTGGCAAATGCCAGATTTGGCAGACCGTCCAATCCGTGCCTGCATAGGGCCACTTGACTCGTAGAACCGGCACTGCCTGGAGTGTATAGCGTATTGTGCGTTTGTTTTGCGCTAGTGTGAATGGGGGTCTTGGTTCGCTTCCAAGTACACCAGACAGAGTTCGGTTCAGTTGTAGTGATTATCAAGGTTTTAATGTCATCAAGTCAAATACTTAAAATAGAGGTAGCTCCTTTCCCAGGACACTGTGCGAGCACGGACTGTACCGATACACTTCTACCTTTCAGCGCTAAAGCCACATCGCACACATGTGTATGTTTGCGTGCACACACGCGTGTGCTGTGCACACACACACCACACACACATCACAGGTTTACAGGTGTAAAACCTTGGGTGAAATTGTGTGTGTGTGTGTGTGTGTGTGTGTGTGTGTGTGTGTGTGTGTGTGCGTGTATGTGTGCGTGTGTACACAATCTATTTAGAGAGAGTGCGGGAGCCTTGGAGGGGGTATATAAATAAATACACAACACTTAACACACATATGCAGCATCACACACAGTCAGTGCAATTACCATTTCATCACTAGCCTCTCAGAGATCAGAGAGGAAGGGGCAAGGATTAAAACATGGAGCTAAGGCTCCCTGGAAACACTTTTAAATAGCTTAAGTGGGCTATTAATACTCGACAGGGATCTTAGGACTTAGTCTTCTTGGCACACTTTCTCTCTGTTGATGGAGCTGAACCTGAAAATCTGTTGTTCTGGCTTCAGGCACCTGCAGAAGACGCAGGTTTCAATGTGAAAGCAAAGCAAAGGCTAAAGCCAATTCATACCATCCATCCATACCTGACTAACACAAGACGTGAATAGGTTCTACGTTTTATGTTGCACTGCCAATAACTGAGGGGAAACGGTATTTCATGTTCTTTATGTATGACAAATAAAGTGATTCTGATTCGGAATAAGGGGAGCAGCGTGTCTCAGCAACCCTTTCTCCTTCTGGTCACAGCTACATGTACTGTACTGTACACGCAAGAAGAGACCATCCTGTTTCAATGTGTCTTTGCAATTCATTCCCTACTGTACCAGACAGCGCCACTACAAAGGGTTGAGCCTTAGATCTAAGTTCTCTAAGCTATGGTCAATAGGAATACTTATGTTTCTATTTGTGGTTTAAATGAGTACATTTTTGTAAGCATCTTCAGCAAACATAGCTCATAGTATTAGTCACATTACATGTTTGCCGTCTTTAACAACAAATGGGCAGAGGGGAACAGCTGATTAAAGGCACCGGTATTTGGCTATATCTAAACACAGGTTCATAACTTGTAGATGCGTGTTTGTGGGAGAAATCCCAGGGTACTACGTAGTTCTGCTTGATGTTATTCAGCCTTCCCTGCTAAATATTCGCATCTGCCACTGAAAAACTATAATCGATCGATCACTATTGATAAGTCACACTTTGTTCCGTATTTTGGGTTTGGAGAATTAATATGACAATAGTTTCATGACAATTAAACTAGGGTTGAAGGATACATTTACCAGGTTCCAACTCCAATCATGTATACTGTACACTACATTATTTCATACAATTTTCCAAAGCATACTACTTTTATTATTAACTTTTTTCAAACTTTGGAAATAATTGCCAATTTCAAACTGCAAAACATACATACACATTATGTATGGTTGAAGCATTGCATTGTGATTATGGTATGAATATGACCAAGTACGTTACATTAAGTGTAGTAAGTGCAGTAGTAAGAATGCAGTAATGCAGGTGTAACACCTGCTGCTGTCTTACAACCACCACCGGTGACCGACATTTTGCACATGTAAATAGCTCTACTTCACACCCTCCAGTCCCATAAGGGACCATGTCTCTCCAATGTATCTGAGGAGTCCATCTTCACCATACACTTACAGTAGCTTAGTCCCCAGGTCTGGAGCTTTTCAAATCCATAGAGAGAAGAGCCCCAGGGCTCACTAGGCTTCCAGCCCCCCCTTACCTCAATATACCTGAGGGCCACCCCAGCCCCACTTCACTCCTGCACTGGTCCCCTCCAAATCCAACATCCACCCCTCATGCTCCCCTATACCCGCCCGAGATGCACCCTAGCCCTCCTCCATTCTGCCCAGGGCAGAATTCAAATATTATTATTTTTACAGTTGCGGGTATCCCAACTTTCAGCAGCCGTCAAAGATTTCCCTAGGCTAGGGAACTTGAATTTCAACCTTTCTGAAAAGTGCTAGACTAGCCTGATTATCAGACTGAAGCTTTCAGTTCACTCAGTGGAGTGGGCGGGGTCTATGGGCTTGAACCAGGCTACTACTAGACAGACACCATTACAAACACATTTGTGAAGACATTTCTTTATAAGGAATTTATTTCAAGAATTTCTGATTACTAGATATATCATGCAATGTGGTATGTAAAGTTACTGAACTATCTAAAAGATATGATTGCCTCACAACTCGACTGTGACTTGAGTCTTTGTCTTTCAGCTGCCAACTGCTGTACTGTACATTGATGCCACACAAAGGTTTTGCATACGATTTGCACAGCCCAGTTAGACTCTGACAAGATAATATCCTCTCTTTGCATCATTCAATGGAAACGATGTGCACTATGCCCATATCCATCTCTCTAACTTACCAGGAGAATATACTGTTGTCTGTATTTGGGCCAGCAAGTGAGAGCAATGCCCTTAATTTAATTGAAAATGTCTGGCCTACAGCTTTTGTGTTAATCTGAAGTAAATTACAGTAGGAACAACACACAGTACCTGTATCGCTTACCTCAACTCAGTCAGCTGGACAGGTATATTCACATTAATCAAACATGCTGCACTCACACCATTTGCTATTCCGACATGCTATTCTGTTATTCACCCACACAGACATACAAGTTCATTCTTCAGTCTGAAATTATATTTATATGATTATAAAACATGAACGGCTACACTAAGAAGAACATTTTATTAGTCACTACTCATAACGATACAAGAAGTGATACTGTATGCTATTTTGTGAAGTCAAAGTTGCAAGACGTTTAAGAATAGTATGTGTTTTGTTCTCACAAAATCTCTCACCACTGTCACCAGACACCTGACCTGTCACAGAATTCAGAGCATTTGAATACCTGTACTGGCTGGGGCCATAAGTATGACATGACACGTATGTAGTAGGCTACACAAAATGATGCTAAACATAAATCTATACAAAGATCATTAAACACCACATGCTCAGCAGGTGGTGCAGGCAGGTTTTCAAGGTTTTCAAGGAACAGTGTCACAAGGAATCCAATAAAATGTCATTGCAATGCCAACGTTCCTCGGTGTAAAATGTGTTTATTATGCTCAACAAGAATTTGCCTCAGCCCATATCATTGACCATTATATTTGCATTCAATAGAAATGTATCCTCGTTAGTCGGTTCAATGCACCTTTCCCCTGATAAATCATTAAGAATGAAAGGGGCATTGCCGTCACTGTGGATGTTGGTCACAATGCCACCGACAGCTGTGTGCAGGATACTGCCAGCCATGCACTGGACCAGCAGAGAGAGAGAGAGAGCGCTACAGTCTCCTCTCCTCCTCCGGTGGCTGTGACACCGTGCCTAGCAGGCACCATTCCGTTTGTTGTTTTGCCATTATTTTGAAGTCCCAACCACGTTTGTTTTATTTATCTCCAATGCCCTAGTATAAATAAATTTACTGGAAAAGCCAATTACACCCACTCCCGTTTGATATGCCACTACAAAGGCTGTCAAATAATATTGTTTATCATTTCCTACAGCACCTCCTCAACCCTTTTCATTTCACAGTCAAGTTATTTCTCAATGTTTTCTCAGACATTATTTGACATTTTACCTACACTAATATGTTATACTTGGGAATGTATTGGGTGTATTTGGGAATGTATTGGTATTAATGGCAGTTACCATTACTCATAAGAGTGTGCAGTGCACCCTAGCTGTGCTCAAGCAAGGTCACAGAGGGACAGAAAGATTCCTATATAGTGTCTGAAAAAGTAGAGACACGTCAGAATTCTCCAGGACAGACAACCCCTCTGGCCTGCGCTTCAAGGGGCGCCCCGATCAACAGACTGATATCCCCCAGAGTTACTGTCGAAGTGTCCTTGAGCAAGACACTGAACCCCTAATTGCTCCCGATGTGCTAGTTGGTGCCTTGCATGGTTTCCGCTGCCATCGGTGTATGAATGTGTGTGTGAATGGGTGAATGTAATGCACAATCTCTGTAAAGCGCCTTGGATAAAGGCGCTATATAAATGCACCATTTACCATTTACCATTTACTGATATGATCGAATCTGATTCGTGATGTAACAGGTCGTATTTGCTTTCATTATGTCTTTGCTGTTCATATGCATATCATCACATGACCATTCAATTTGGGATAAGTATCCCGGGCAATCATTAAAATATGTTTATTGGACTATCAGATAACTCTCTCACGGTATTAACGCATCAATACCGTATAGAACAAATAACAACCCAATTAGTTTTTCTACCTCCACGTTTAATTTCATATTTTTAACCCATGCATAATATTTTTGATGGTATAGTGAAAAGCATATCTTTAAGGATATCTAATTACCACTGGTATACCATATTACCATAATACCTTGAATGATACAGGTCAAGATACAGTACTATATATATATATATATATATACATTCAGGCAGCAGAAGTTGGGTGACCAAAGAATAGTTCAAATAGCAGTACATTTTAGATGGTGAACTCAGCAATACTGAGCTAGAGAATTGCAGATTGTTTGATGTGCTGGTGGTGAATGACTATCTCAAAAAGTTTAAAACAGTTGGTTCCTTGTTCAGAGCTCTGATAGTTCTGGAGAGACTCTGTGGTGGCTTTGTGGCAGCATAGGCATTTGCCTGACTGGTAGCTGCACAAGTATGACAGGAATGACAGGAATGTGCTAAATAAAGTACCACAATACCATGGTTAAAAAGGTCAATTTCCAGAAGCAGTTTCAAGTAGATGTAATTGGCATTGAAACTTGGGTCCTTTTGCCCTTTTGGTGTTGGTGCACACCAAAAAAGCTGATCTGCAAAATGCAAACTACAACGACATACGTATACGTATACGTATACGTATACGTATACGTATACTGTACGTCTGCCATTGTTGTGCGACACCAGTACTGGATGAATCAGGCTTTAGAGGCACACCACTAGTCAGGCAAAAAATTGTGCTATTTAAAAACAATAATAATTGAAAATGGGGGAAACCTTATTCCAAAATAAGACCGAAAGAGAGGCACAAAATGGGTTAATGGTGCAAACCTACTTTTCCCCCTCAGGAGAAGTTGTAGTTGTAAATATAGTACCACTGTTCCACAAAAAATGTGACATACTGCCGCATTACAGAATATTACCGTGAACTTTGTACTTGCACTTCCAACTAACTAAAACCCATACACCTCACAAAATGATTAACAATAATTCTCCCAGTGGAAAAGGTCATTATGACATAGCTTTAGCAAAGAGGCTGGTTTGAAGCTTGAAAATGATGTCATGAATGAAGGTCAGCAGCGTGGAAGCTATACAGAGGCTTTAGACTAGAGGCTGTGCTGTTCCTTACACAACTGGAAAGGCTCGCACTCGCGCCAATGGGTCACGAAAATCAGTAGCGCTAATCTTCGGACCTGAAAAAAGTTCTGAAATGAAACCCTTTGTTGTGGCATATGGATTTATGACCACTCTGGGAAATGTATAGCAGCAAGGCCAAATTATTGGCAACTAGAAAAAGTGCACAGGTCTCCAATAGGTCAGTATGTTTGGACAAAATGTAATATAAAAGTAATAAACATGTTTGGGTTTTTTTACAAAAATGGGAGCACTATAATAGGGCAATGTTAAAAGGGTGGCATTGTTCCTCAACATAATGGAAATGTGGCTGAGATAAAATAAAGACCTGCAGTATAGTTCCATAGATCAAATGTAACGTTTTCTCATCTTGGAATTTGATTAACATTGAGAGACAGAATCTTGATCCTTCTTGAATGAGTACACATTGATGCGCCATCCTGTGAGAGGGTAATCTAATAGTCCAATAAACAGGCTGTACACTTACAATTATGGATTCACAAGATCTGGCATTTATTGATTGCCCACAATTATCCCAAATTGAATGGTCATGTGATATACATAGGAACAGCAAAGACATATATGAAAGCAAATACGACCTGTTACATCACGAATTCGGATTCGATCATATCAGTCCACAGATTTGGGGGCCCCGCGAAGCGCAGGCCAGAGAGTTAGTCTGTCCCGGAGAATTCTGACGTGTCCCTCTCTGGCCTGCCAATATATAGCAATCTCTCAGCCCCTGAGTGACCTTGCATGCGCACAGCTCGGCGGCACACTCTGAAAGTAATGGTAACTGCTTGAAGGGTCTACTTTCCCCCACCAACATGGACCCTTCTTCAAATAACAAAACATTGGTCAGGATGAGCCCATCTAGGCAATTGATATTGCAAAACATTATCTGAATTAACATGAAGGAATGATCTTCGATTGCTGCTTAATTGACTGCCCTTGCCAGTGACCTCAACACTTTTGTTGTTGGCGGCAGGGCCATTAGTCTCTTCTGTGCTCTACTGCCTTAATCTATAAATTATTCTGGCAATCCTTTCACTGCTCAACCACAACAGTATCACTCCATCACCCATTCAACCCCTTTCCAATCAAACCTCAGAGGCAAGAACGTGTCCCCCTGACACCATTGTTGTCAACTCATCAGCATGGAGGAGATCACTGAACTGATCTAATCTAGGATATTCAGGCACAGCATTGACAAGTGAAGTCCCATCCGACCATCGGTTGACACTAAAGGTTGCCTGACTGCCCGTGATAAGTAAATAAAACATTTGGGCAAGTGCTTTCAGGTTGAAGTCAGTGCATTCCGTCTTTATTAAATATAATTGCCCTTCTAGTTTTCAAAGTGACTGTCGCCACTCGTTAGTTATCGATTGGATTTACAAGCGTTTGTGTCTGTATGTGTGATGTGTGTGTGTGTGTGTATATATATATATATATATATATATATATATATATATATATATATATAGCCCATTATTCGGATGGGCTCCTCAATGCATGAGGAGTGAGCAGGCCGCTTCTTATCACCTGACAGGGGGGAGTTTCCCCAGTAGGACAAAGCGTGTAGATGTAGATAGAAGGAACACGTTATTCCAACCAGCTCCTTTCCCCTTCATCAGGTGCCCAGGTTAACCAGGGGAGAGGCAGTATAGAGCCCAGGATTATTGCATTTCTAGGGGCCTGGGGAGAACATGCAAACTCTACACATAAAGGCCCTTTCGCCAACCCACCCTAGGGGATGACGTGGAGGAGAGAACAACACACCCCCAGCACCCACAGCGTCCCCGGTGGGAATGGAACCCAGGACCTTCTAGCTGTGAGGCGACAGCGCTACAGACTGCCCCCCAACAAGAATACATTTTACTTATCATTTTACAATGGAGGATTTACTTTTTGGGCTAGTGGACATGGGCAAGTAGAAGATGACCTGTACTTGCCTGACAGGCAAGTGCCCCTGAGAGTCAACTGTCAACCCCTGTAATCATCCTGCTTCAAACATCATCTTTGTAGTCAGCAAGGATATGGTGAGCTGCTTCAATGACTTTACGTCAGAGGTACTGCACCTCAGTCATAATTTTGCATGTGCACCTGGGGTTGCAAACCCTGCCTACACCAGCTCTTGTTCTACAGCATGTCTTTTGATTGTGACCTTGATCTTTGAAACTCAATAATTAATGATATCTTTGGGACATTCACAAATCACAATTCAATCCAATTCTCCAAAACTCTGTACATCTGGTCCCAAAATGGAATAAGTACTTTAGGGGGAAGCCGAAGCCACCAGGTTTCATGAAGATTGACACAAATCATTCCAAGTATTCCTAAGCAAAGTATCAATTAGCAAAGATAGCTAATAAACAAATAAACCACACAAAAACAGACAGGACAGCTTTGAAAACCTTGTACTGCTCTATCTGAAAGTGTCGGAGGTTTTCCAAATGCTATCATGCCATCAACCCAAGGAAAACATTTGTTTAGTTTAGTTGTTTTGTTATCATTGAATTATTCAAAAGGAAGTCAAGGGAATCCATGCACTGATGGCAGAGGTTTGTAATTATTCATTGTCGCAAAACTTTGATACATTCCATTTGCAACACATTTTCTGGAATAACACAGGATGTGATCTTACCTCTGAATTTCTTGGGGGGATTGTTGAGATCGCCTGTGTCTGGTTGCACAACACATCGGTCATCCACAAGCCTGGGAACAGAGCCATTAGAGTTGTCAGCCAATAATCCATGTTATCAGCACTCTGTGACCAGTGCACATACAGTGCACACTAACGTCACCAACCAATCCACACTCATCTCATCATTAATGCCATTCCAACTCTGCCTACTGTAACTGCATGTTGTCCTGGTTTGTTTGTTTTGCTCTCAATTGTTTGTTTCTATTGCAGGCTCTTTTTAATTTATTTTAAATTCCCAATTCTTTATCACACAATTTTTGCAACCCATTTTTCACCCGGCAGTATATAGACCAGGATTACTGCATTTTTTTGTGAGGGCACCTACCCTAGGGGGCACGGGGAGAACATGCAAACTCGGATATGGGAGCTGATGATGCAAAGGAGAGAACACGCCCACAGTGTCCCCGGCGGGAATCAAACGCAGGACCTTCTAGCTGTGAGGCGACAGCACTCAATGCTTTAAAGGCACATCAACAGCATAGCAAGTCAGGGAATCTACTACACCAGCTGTTTCTATACGGAAAAGGGATTCCGAAATCAGGGAAAGGGGGTAATGAACCCAAAAAGTAATACATAAAGGAACAGCAGATCTGTAATTCTGCAACTAACAGTAGCAATATAAACATAATCCGATTTATTTTTAGCTATTTTTGAAAATCTGGAATATTTTTTTTAAATGTAGTATATGGCCTGGTTTTTGCCATAGTTAATTATTTATTTTGATTATTGGTTCTTATTAAGCCATATCACCCTAGACATCTTTCATGTGCAAGGTGTCATCACTATCATTAAGGATGATTGATCACCCGGTATTATTATGACCTCCTCTCCTTTATATTCACACAGATGAAGGATGGACAGCTAAAAAAAATGTAATTTTGTCAATTTGAGGCATATAATGGAACAATAACAAATATGGAGTGCGGTACTGGTCATTGTCAGTCATCTCATTGTATAGGATATTTAAGTTATTTGTCATATCTGCCCTGTTTACAAAGCCTAAAAAGCTAAAAGAAATTTATATTTTATATATAAAGTTCAAATATTCAAAGACATGTTAATCACATTTTTTTTGTACAAAGCCTAGAAAGATTTGAGTAGATCCATTTCTCAAACACACTGACTGCAGCTTTTCAAGGTACCCAAAGTTGCTTAAACTTGCCGTCCTCATTTTAGTGGAGATGAAACAGACAGTAAGTAGCCAATGCCAAGTCAAATACAACACCCCGGCAGGGTTCTTTATTCAGTCTGATCAGCCATTTCTTTTTATAGCTCATGCCGTGTGCACTGTAGTCTAAAAGGCATTGTGAAAAACTCAAGGAGTACCAGCTTGTGCTCTGAGAACACATTATAGCTCCCATTGCCCGTGTTAAGGTCACAGGTTCATTTATCTGACATGAAGAAGAGGAGAGTGTCAACAGATTTCACAGTCTAGGTACACCACAAAATCACTATAAAAATAATAATAGTGTAGTGTTATTATTATGTAACTCTGAACATGTACAAATGGAACCAAATGGACCACTATGGGTACAAATGGAACCAACTAACACTGGGTATTTTACTGTGTAGAAGGGCAAAGCATCACATGAAGCAGACGCAGCTTGCTTTTAGCTCTCATACTGTACACACCATCAATAGAAAGACCCTGAATGTCCTACAGCTGTCTCCTGTGGTCATATCACCGGTGATATCAACGCCTTTATATGATTAGGCTATTTATAGACAGTTTTAAGAGTCAGGCAAGGAAAAGGGGGGGTCCTAGTGGCATTACAAGGCATAACATCACACCGGACGTGCAGTTTGATAAATGAGCACTTAAAATCGTGCACAGACTGCACACACACATTTTGTTGCCATGGCTGGTGACGCACAGCGCGGGATTAGGAAAGACTGAGGTTTTTGTCTGAATGGGTTAAGGGAGGGCTGAATGAGGGCTGAATGATTAGGGTTAATGGGTTCGCCATTATTAATCACAATTAATGTTGATTATGTTTGTGATGTCTTTGTTGCTCGTTATGCTTATCTGCATCATACTGTATCAATGGTCAAATTGTATGTAATGATCTCTGTAATTGTCTCCACCAGGCCGAAGGCATGGGGGGAGAGTATGTTTTGCACTCCGTCCGTGTTTCCTTCCGTCCGTCCGTCCGTCCGTCCTTTCATCCGTCCGTTACCAGCTAATCTCCGGCACCGTTCGCCCGATCCATGCCAAATTTTGCACACAAACTCCCTGGATGCCAACGACGAACCTCTGCCCCAAATATTCCTCAACGGCCTGTTATAGCGCCACCATGAGGCTGATTTAGACTAAACACATTTCTGTAGATTACTCGTACACATTTTATCCAATATCCATACATCACACAATTCGGTATACACTATCTCCATAGTCATTGTGATCAACACGGAGCGGCACCATTTCCCATCTTCCATCCTGATTGGCTAAGATTGGCTTCCAAAGCTAACACGATTCGTCCGTTTCGAAAAAATGCCACAAATCACAAACACAGTGTGCAATTTCCGTGAAATTATACACGCACATTTCCACTAGGCCGAGGACGACATGCCACAAAATGTTCCCCCAAATCAGCCTCACGGTGGCACTATAACAGGCCAATTCCTGTTTTTAGCTATAACTGCATCGATCTGTAGTGTATACAACTTATGTATGCGCACTCCCTAGAGCAGGGGTCTGCAACAGGCGGCTCTAGAGCCGCATGCGGCTCTAGAGCACACCCCTAGTGGCTCCCTGTAGCATTAAAAGTAGCAATACATTATTTTTCATTTATGGTTTCTGTAGGAGGCCAAACGTGACAAGCATTCTTAATATTTATTCTGCACATTTTTACAAAATCGGAAAGCTTAACTAAACTAAAATTTGCGTCATAGCATGCGACACACTCAGTGCCGTGCCAGCCAGGTGTCTATTATAAACAAACCGGTGGGTGTGTGAGGCTGCTGCCTGCTACGCTATGGCTTCTACAGGGAGAGAAATAAAGATAGCCGACGAAAAACAGAGGATTTAACAGTTCGTGGACAGAGGCTTTTGCCTTCACAGCCAATGCAGATTGACTGCCTGTATGTTTAATCTGCAGTGAGAAGCTATCAAACAACAAAAAAAGTAATGTTGAACGACATTTCCAGGGAAAGCATGCTAAATTCTGCTAGTTTCGTTGCAACCCGGGAGATAATAAAGTTTGGCAAGCTGCATTACAATGCGTAATTTTCTTTGCGGCTCCAGATAGATTTTGAATTTATTTTTGGTCGAAAATGGCTCTTTCAACATCTTGGGTTGCCGACCCCTGCCCTAGAGGCTATGGAAAAACATTGTCCCTGCATCCCTCCACATCTGCCGGTTATAGCGCCACCATTAGGCCGAATTCTGTAAAACACATTGCTTATGTTAGTCGCACAGATTTCATCCAAATCTCACGCAAATCGGTCCACATGATCTCTGTAGTCATGTGATCAAGACGAGTCTGTTGGATTTCTCAGATTCTACACTGATTGGCTTACACACTATCTCTATAGTCATGTGTTCAAGACGTATCTGTCCGATATATCATTTTCCATCCTAATTGGCTAACATTGGCTTTCAACGTTTGCAGGATTGGCCCGTTTTGAACAAAAAGCCTCAAATCATCCAATTGCCATCCAAGGCAAGAAGAAATGGCACCCTTTTCACATTGGCCTATTATAGCGCCACCAGGAGGCCACAACCTGACCTGCCCTGGTGGAGACCTGTGCCGATGGGCACTTTATCTAGTTATATTGTGCCTCCGTTAGGATGGATATGGAAAATGGAAATGTGTTGTACATAAATGTTCTAGTTATTTACCATTTTGTATCAGTGAGGAGGGCATCTAGCCTGGCATGGCCAGACGAATATCACTGCATAGATATTAGTCTCCAACATCGGTGTGGAAGATTTATTTCCAAGGGGCGGTTAGAAACAGATTCCAACGTCACAGCAAATATGTGTCACTTTGAATAGTAGGATCCGATTGGTCACCCACAACTCTGGTGTGAGCTAAATGCATTTCAAACTGAGGAGTGCTAGACCGATATCTGCCCATGGCATTATTTTCCTGTGGCAGATCTGTCTGGTTTCCAGGCTAGAGGGCATCAGCTGCCAGATCAGGATTCAGGTTTCATTTTCATTGTGATTATTTTCAGTGACAGAGGTTGGGGGGGATGGGTGTTTGGGTGCATGGCATCTAGTAGTGACTGCCAGCTAATGACGTGGCATGAATCACAATTAAGAGGAAAAATTGTAGGGCTAAAAGGTGAGAGGGAGGAGAGAACAACACAGATGCTATGATCATTTTCACCATGGGAGAAGGAAAAACAAATGGAGTAGAAAATAGAATGGAGGCAGGGGAGAGGAACAGGCTTCTGTGACGTAACAGGATGATATCAGTCCTACCAGACAGGCTGTCACAGCATTGTTCCATTCCATCATGTCTCCTCTTTATGTACAGTATTGTGTGTGTGTGTGTGTGTGTGTGTGTGTGTGTGTGTGTGTGTGTGTGTGTGTGTGTGTGTGTGTGTGTGTGTGTGTGTGTGTGTGTGTGTGTGTGTGTGTGTGTGTGTGTGTGTGTGTGTGTGTGTGCAATTAGTGAGATGGGTAGGAGTAAAGCGTAGTCTATGTGCCAGTTGAGTTGCTTAAACTAGGTTCCAACCTTCTGTCAACCAAAGTCCTATTCATGAAGAATAGTAAAGGGTAACACTCATATCTACATTGTTTATATTTACTCTTTCATCTAGATTTGTATTTTCACATTAATCCAAGCTATTAATCCAGTAAACTTAATCTCACTCTTTTTACAAATCCCATCCTATTCATTTGTCTGGCTCATATCAACCATGTTAATTATCATTTCATGGGCTACCTGTTTTTTTTAATCTACTACTGTGTGCCCCACAAGGGAGGGGGGTAGTTGTCAGCAGTGGGTGGCAATTAGCTCTTCACTAAATCCCACGATGTCCAATGCCAATCCAAATAGTTTAGCAACGGTTGCTATGCAGGTCAAGCTTTCTTCGCTGCTAATGTGCCTATTGGACAAGGATGGGTTGGGGAGGGACTTAGTGAAGGGATAATTATGTTAACTCTTGAACTGTGGGTTTCCTGGACACAAGGGATGCGCCATGACGCTCATGGGTGGCAAACCTTGCACCGGACGTTTGATGAAATACATGGCAGTGAATGGAGCCAGCTGGACCAGCTCTTGAACAAACACTATTTATGAACGATTGCGACCTTTGTCATATAATCGATTCAGGAATATAAAAGACATATCACAGGTTGTTTTCTAATAACTTGCTTTTCGATGTGCACAGTATTTTATTGAGGCGTCCATAAAACAGCGGCAGGTATCGTTTCAGTCTCTGAGGTATTACTTGGCACGTTCAAAAACGTACTTTGTGCTCTTTGGATACCTCTATAAAATTACACAGTGTACACAACGAAAAGCAACACATTAGGCAATGATGTTCTCTTTTACTTTCCAGAGCGATTATTTTAAAATGGTCAATCATTCAGAAAGAATGTTTGTTCATATGCATGTCCACTCTGCTCCATTGACTCCAATGTATTCCACCAGAGTTTCGGCAGAATCTGACGTCTGGAATTGCAGGGTAGAGAAAATGATGTTGGCGGTGGCGATCCTTCCTTTAATTTGTTCCTAGGATTCCTGACACAACTCCCTGTACAGGCCCTGCCCATTTCTGCCTCACTATAGAGTGTGTGTAGAATGTGACTAATTGTTGCAGATACATGATCCCCACACCACCACCACCAGTTAACCTGCAATTAGACCCGTAGGTGGGGCCTATTTCTTACAAAAATGCCACGTAACATTCAGCACACCTCCAAAATCGTTTTCACTTGACAGATGGTGACAGATGGTGTAATTTTTCACGTTTTGTGGCATAAGGAGTGCCACCACGACTGACACAGCCCATAGGCAACCCGGCCTGGAAGAAATGTACTACTCAGAGGAGAGCACTTTTCTAGTTTTATCTCCATTTGCTCCGTCAGCTCTCCACAAAACCAGTGCCAGGAAGCGATTTTGGACTCATTGCAGTCCCAACACAGAAATGGGCAGACTTACCCTAAAGTGCTGATAAATCCACTAGTGGAGCCCTCAGCATACAAGGAACATATGTCCCCTATATGGAGGAAACTGGACATGGAAACCGACATGGTTCTTCACCGTTGGCTGCACCTGCAAATGAAGTGTGCCACAAAATGTTTAGTGGGATAAAACAAATCAATTCACAAATATGAGTCATATTAATTTCACTTTACAAACAGGCTACACAGTAACCACAGATGCAACAGGAAGTCAACAGATGATGATATAGTCTATATGTATGAATCCATATGATGTGGTCTATATTACAGACCACATTATATGGATTTGTATTCATACACTACCACAGCTATTCCAGTCTGTGTACACCGCACCTGGCAAGCAAGCAATTACCTACTGTACATGAAGTTAGCAATTTGCATAACATTTGTGTACATTTTCCAGCACACAGAAACTGCTAGCTGATTTGAATGACAGTGGTTCCAAATGTATCAATGGTTAATCATTGTTTTGAAGCCTTGTAAAGTTTGTCTATATATCTTTTTTTTTCCTGGTGCCTAAGCATAAGGATGAATGTACTTGAGCATCACCTGCTGAACACAGACGTAACCTTTTGCACCTTTTGTTATTCATCTACATTGACATTTTATGCTGTATGAACATCTGAAAGAATATACAGTAGAGGCACACACACAGACACACACACACACACACACACACACACACACACACACAAACACACGGGGATAGTATGCAATATTATAAAAGTTATTGAGGTCAAGCATCTTATACATTTAGTCCACTTATGAGCTGTACATGCATCCATAAACAGAGAAGCCAGGCAGTCAGTTTAGTTAAAGCAATTTAAAGACTACGCAGAACGTCAACCTAAAAGACAGTGCATTCAATAATGAATTACTCTACTGTGTCCTAAAGTAGCTGTGGCGAATTTACAACGTGCTGTTGTTGACATTCTGTTGGCAGGCAGATGCTGACTAACGTACGTTCATTGTCCCGCTCACAAAACAAAACTGACAGCTATTCATTCGCCTTCCTTTCTATAAGATGCCACCTATACAGCAAAACACCCAGCAACAACCAGCGTGTGGGTTAACAACGTTAGGCTACTTCCTTGACAGTGATGCTCTTCAATGACACACTATAGATGAAAATGCCCTACAGTCGCTCTGGGGGAAAGCACGATTATAGATTTACCTGGCAAAAAGAAGAATTGAGATCAAAGGAAACGGTATCAACCAACGTTAGGTTCCACAACGCTATCCTTGGTTAAATCCATGGTAGTGAAACTCCTGGTAGAGTAGCTTAAACGGTGTTAACATCTGACAGCTTGAACGTGTCCTCCCCGGGCGGGTCTACATTATCCGTTTCTTCTTACCTCCTCCTCCACATGCTCATTGGAGGAACGCCCCTTTCACTAGGATTTATACTGCAGCAGAGGTATCTGGGAAATTGTGTTTTTCATGATACAGATGCCAGATGAATAGAAAATATAATATAATAGAATAAAATATGCATCCACATAACATTGTATGGCTAATCTAGATCTAGATAGGTTTATGTTTTGCCAATATAGCTATACTTTATGCTGTGTACGTGTTTTGTGATAGGCTAACAATGATCACATCCTGCTGCGCATCATAAGCATGTTACTCACTGGATAATCAAATGTACATGTGAGGGAGGGGACTCAGGGGAGTTTCCTGTTTTGAGACCAAAGCTGTTTTATTCATTCATTCAACAGCCACAGTCACACATACACAGTATCAGCTTGCCCGGGTTATTGTGCTGACCGCTTCAACTTGTTGATCAGCATGTTGCTACCCATAGGCGGGGCTATTGAGTGTGTTAAATAGGCTCTATCTCCCTCCCTCCCTCCCTCCCTCTCCCTAGCTCTTCCTCCCACCCATACAGAATAGATGATACAGGCATGATCTGTCCAGACCTTGGTCCAGACAACCAGACAACCAGACAGACAGACAGACAGACAGACAACTTCAACTCAATAAAATAGATAGAACACCTCTCCATCTCTCTTTCTCCCTCCTCTCTCCCTCTCCCTCGCTGAACGAGCTCTAGTCTGCCAACTGACATTAGATGTCAAAACCAGAGGTTCAGACAGTATACAGTACTCTCAGCCTTTAAAGACAGGGTCCATTCTGCATACTTGTGCACATCAGTGAGATGAGAGAAAGCCAGCAATTGTGAGGGTGTGCTGCTGTCATAAACATAATGATTAGTGAACATTGGCAGTCAGGTTCCTGGGTTCAGCTTGGGGAGACATCAATGCAGTCTGGAACCTAGTCTGTCTGCCTGGAGAATTACTTGGCATTCTGAACATTGTCATTCATATCCATTATAGTACTGGACAGATATTTGTTTAACAGCAGAAACATTACATGTCTTTTGGAGAATCCAACAAACTAACCAACCATGCTTTAAGGAAAAGCAACTTGTCATGGGACCCTGGCGAGGCTTGTAGTCGAAACGCATTGGTCCATTTTAATGATCTTTGCCGTGCCATACAAATAAAGGCTTTTTGTTTTCACTTGACTGGAACAGAATGCCTTGGACCCCTCTTTTATCTTTCCATGTTTGAACCCTCACCAACGAGCACCTGTCTTCAGTAATCAGTTCACAACTACAGGACCACGGCAGCACTTCTTTCCTCTATTCAACAATTGTCTGGTATGACGTCTCTTCACATTTTGGCTTATAACTGTGGAACCGTAAGTCGAATAATAACTCGTTTCCCATAACTCTCCATTTAGGCCAGGTCCATTTCCGCACGACACCATTTTGTTTTCTTCAAAGCACACCTTTTGCTACTACAGATTTCGTCCAAACCTCACACAAAATGTTACACATTTTCTCTGGAATCATATGATCAAGATGTATCAGAGAGGAGAATTTTTTGACATGTCTATCAGAGCGTGCTGAATTCAGAATGCACAGCGAGTGAGTTGACAGATAGACACAACATGACGAGACAGCAAAAACCTATTGTAGTTTTACTTTCACCTGCACCAGGTTTAAAGAAATCTAACCCAAACAACAACACAATAAGAGTCACATACTGTTATTATGATTAACTCGGTTAACTAGGTCCTAAATAAGTCATTATTAGGCCAATTATACCCGAATAAGACCCAGCTCCCCCTGGTATAAATACCTTCCAGCGCCCCTGTGTATCAGTCTGATCTTTCAGATTCCATTCAACTATGACTATGACTATGCATGTATGGAGAACCGGGATGACTGGAAGTGACAATGGAGGGCTCGCCTGAGGAAGACATTCAAAGAAGATCAAATTTAAGGCTAGTCACAGAATTGCCCACTCTGCAGTCTGCACATAAAAGTGTGAGAAAGATCTTGATCCATATTGTTTAGTGCCAATAACTAATCGTGTTTATTGACTGGAACTAGTTTGATCGCTGTCAAAAAGGAAAATGAGTTTTTAATCATCATTATGATTGCATCACACTCTGTTGTGTGGTTGGTTATACAACCCATTCAGCATCATCAGAATGTTTTACTCATTGTGATACAAAAACAAAAAGTGATGCAGGCTGCTAAGGAAAGACTGAAACAACTATTTATTGTTTTACAAGCACTTTGTTTATGCACAATGGCATGCTGTGGCATCACATGACATGCTCAACTGTGTCATTTTAAATATACCAGTAAATCTGCACAACACAAAAGTGGACGTGAGTAAGTGTCCATTCCGCTAAACTAAAAGTATATTCGGGCTTCAGTAACATTTTACGTCACTGAAGTTAAATACAGATCATCATGAGTTCACAGTTGTCATGGATACAGTGTTTTTCTTCTCCTCCTCCAAAGCACAAAACAGCCTTTATGATTTTGTTTGTGATTTTTTCGTGCACTGATGACGGTGAGAATGTTCAATGTACAGTGTTAGTGTGTATATTATAGTATCCCAGGGGGCGGACTGGAGGGACATTCTTTCCAGCATGCCTTGGGTCACACACTGTCCGTTATTGTTAGATTATTGTGTTATTATGTTACTGTCTCCAGCAGGCCGAAGGCGAGGCAGACAGAGACTATGTTTTGCACTCTGTCCGTCCGTCCATATGCACATGTGTGTGTGCCTTTTATAGCACCACCAGGACAGGAGGGTGATGTGTAAAAACATTTTTTTAAATATATTACTCACGCAAATCGGTATACACATGATCTGTATGTTAAACAATACATCTACTGATGCATACACTTCGACACATCATCAGTGTTATTTCCTGGAATCTTTGGGTGTTTCAGGTCTTGCAACAGACACCCTCCTCCAGGGAACCCGACCAAGACTGACCAGACCTGGTCTGTGTCCAAGTGACATATGGTAGAGCCCCCACTGTCTCTTCTTGGGCGCATAGAGACAGTCAGTGGAGAAGATGGCTGATGAGAGGTTGGTGACACTAGGAGGCTCCAGGCGCTGTGGGTTGCCTCCGGGCCTCACTCCTCCTTCGTCTGACCATAAGTGCAGAATCCTTCGGTACAATTCGAGTTGCAGCCTCTACAGCACCGAGGCTGATTTTAAACCCTCCTTGCAGGTTTTACCGCAGTCTGTAGCTTTTTGGTTCCTCCTCACGGAAGAAGTGGTTTGGGCTGCCAACCCTCTCCACCCCAGGTTGCCGTCTGTCCAGGCTGTCGTCTGTCTCTCCACTTGTCACCACATCTATAATCAATTCATGTGATGAAGACGGATCTGCTTGATTTTTAATATTCGATCCTGATTGGCATCTAAAGTTTGCAGGAGTGGCCCATTTTGAACAAAATGCCTCAAATATTGAGTGCAGCGTCTGATTGCGGTGAAACGCATTGATTACGCTGAGGAACAAATGCCACCCTTTTGACAGTGCCCTATTATAGCGCCAACAGGAGGCAGAGTTGCATATGTTTCAAACATCATGCAAATCAGTACACATAATCTCCGGATGACTGGCTGCCGCTTGCCTCATCAGGTCCTTTATGGGCAGCTCCTGTCAGCCAGCAGGAAGACTGGTGGTCCAACACTGCGGTACAAAGACCAGCTGAAACTCACCCTAAAGAGGTGCAACATCAACCCCAATGACCTGGAGTCAGCCGCAGCAAATCGGCCACTCTGGCGTTCTGTATGTCACGATGGGGTCAAACACCTCGAGGAGAAATGTACCCAACAGAGGATGGTGTGACGCCAGACACCATGCTGATCCAATACCACCTCAGCCTCCTGTTCCAGGCCTCCCTTGTCCTCACAATTGTGGCAAGATATGTGATTCCAGAATAGGACTTGATAGTCATCTACGTACGGTGGCATCGTCGACAGAAAAGATGATCACTGCCAAACTCACCAAAGCATTCCAATGATCTGTGCAGAAAGGTTGTATGGATCTCGTCTGAGGGACAGATACAGTATAGCTCTCTATGCAGGCCATGTCTTAAAATCTAATCTTATGTTATGACTTATGAGAACAGGACCGAATTTATAATAACACAGTGGACTCTTTGAAAAGCATTAATTACATTCCCACTCCAAAAGACATTCCAAACTAACAGAGATTCGCTTTCAAGCCTGAAGAAAGTGTCCCATGCAGCCTCTGTGTGTTGTTGAACAGAGAGAAAGGGGTGGATGAAGGGCTGTGTAGACCAGTGCTTCTCAAAATAGTGTCCGGGGACCCCCAGGGGTCCTTGAGTTGGTTCCAAAGGGGTCCCCAGCAAATCGAGTTAATTTAACATCACAATCAGTTTAACCAATTAATCCTATTTCATACTTTGAAATTCAAAAATAGTCGATTTACAGGCTTGTAGATTGTTTGAATAATATACATATTTTAGTTTTTTTAAGATATTTTCTGGGGCTTTTTGCCTTTTTATTGATAGATATACAGTAGCTTGACAGGAAACGGGAAGAGAGATGGGGGGGGAAGACACAAAGTTCATCAGCATCGGGACTCGAACCCACAACACACTGCCAGCCAAGGTGCCTGGACCGTACCGTGCCAGGACTGTACCTGGCCCAGACCATAATATACATATTTTAACACAAATATTTTCTTATGGACATATCTGTCACAAAATAACTTTGTTTTATGGGATGGGGGTCTGCAGACTAATACATATCATTTTGTGGGTTTGAGAACCACTGGTGTAGACAATGTGGTGGCCTATAACTAAAGTTCTGGATGTGGGACAGTATTTCCTCAGCAAATTGTTGCTTGTCATAGTAGTAGACTATGACTATAGTAGACTAGTAGTAGACTTTGGTTTGTACTGTCTATCTATGTACCTGTACTGCACGTTTATATATTTTATCACTAGTCTAATGTACTGTATTGTGTTGTTGTTTTATTGTTGATCTATGTGATGCTCTTGTTTTATTTCATTTTATTTATTGTACAGCACCTTGTGACATTTGTTTTGAAAGGCGCTTTATAAACTAATTTACCATACCTTACCTTACCTAGTCTTCTATGTTCACCCTAACGCTAACCCCTTCGGTAAGCAGGGGACATAGAACCTGGGGAACCTAGAACAGGGGGATGACCCCTTGACAAGTGTTCCTACAATTCCCATGATTCATTTTCCAGGACATGACCATACCCCATGGCCTGTATAGTATGGCTATAGCCATTACATCCATATTCTCATAAGTTAACATCGTCGGAAACACAGCAAGCAATATGTTGCAAGGGTAAAGGCTAAAAAGCAGCAAGTAAGAATTGTAGTTATTACTAAACGACTTATTACTAAACAGAGCTGCAAAAACGGCATTGTGTGAAGAGTCAGGGTTTATGTGCAGGAGAGGCGATGAACTGATGGGTGCCAGCCTGCCAGGTGTTTTGGCTGCAGGGAGGGAGGTGATGAGCAGATTGAAGGCAGGTACTCTAGTGTATAGGAGTGCGCAGCAGGTCAGAAACACACACACACACACACACACACACACACACACACACACACACACACACACACACACACACACATGCACGCGCGCATGCACACACACAAAACACACCAAAAGGGTAGGCCTACATAAAAGGAGAGGGGAAACACAGACTCACAAGGGAAGATACTGGGGCATGGTTGTGGCTGTGACACACTAACGGATTTAACTTTGGCATCATTTCAGAGACAAACAGAATATTGCTCAGTTGCTACTAATGTCTCAAATGTTTGTTTCCAAGCCTCTGAGAACTATATGTTTCAACAATGTTGACATTATTGTTCACTGTCCCTTTAACTTCATTCAAATTTGGCAACCTCTGTCATTACTGACCAACTTTGGTTCTGAAAGGTTCTGAAAAAAAAATAATTAATAGTAGGACCAAATGGACCCTTTACAGGTCTGTAACTCAGAGTGTACAAATGGAACCAGATTTATACACTCAGATTTATGGGGGTCATACAAAAATGTGGGTCCATGAAATCAAAATGCTTGAGAACGACTGTTTTACACTTTATAAATCAGGATAATCTATAATAGAAAAGTCTAAAACTTTGTGCTAATCCAAAAAAGAAAAGTCAGCTAACTCTATCACATTTTGTCATTCCATAAGCCTCTCGTGTCCACATGATGGACTGAACAGTGTGAATCCCCAGAGAGGGGAGACATGATGCTCAAAGCTCACCCAACGAGACCGGTGAAGAATGGCCATAGATTCAGCAGCTACATCCTTCTGTTTTAGACTTGTGGTTTTGCGATGGTGACGTTGCTGAAAAGAACTGATGTGACGTTTTGACCTTTCGTTGCTTGAAAATCTGTTCTTTTCAGCAATGACACGTCAGGTTATAGAGAGCTTTCTCTCTCACACTTTGAAGGTGGAGGTGGAATGGACCCATCAGGTATGACATTAAGTGCATGCAACTGTTATTGTGGTGAGGTGACTCACACACTATTGTCCAGTTTTGGTCTGTAAAACAAATTATTGAATTTATTGCGTATGTTTTCATTTGTATCACAACACTTATTCCTATGCTCAATACGGTGATCTCTCCTCTCTTTGATGCTGTGTGGCCTACAATGGAATGTATAGAGATCTACCTCACTAAAAATAAAAGACAATTATGCTGGTGTAATGGCCTCCATATTCCCACTGGAAATTATTCTTATTAGATCAGCTGCGGAATTATTCTAATTAGGCCTTGTGCTTTTGCGGTTTACTTCTACTGTTGTCAATGTTGGAGAAACCCCCCCCCCCCCCATCATATTCAATCCTGTCAGGTATGTAAGAACTCTCAAAATCCTTTGGACCTGTATGAAAGAAAGTGTGATGAAGATGATGGTGATGATGTCAAGCAATATGTGTGCATGTGGCATTGCATATTTATTGTCACATCGTTCTTCATCACAGAATCCGCCCATACAGACAGTATTCATTGTGAAGACAATAGCAACGATTAAACTGCCAACTTCATTAATCTCAAACTTCTTTGTGTTGACAGGAGGATCATGTCATGCTATCTCTTTCATTATTGTTAGAGCAGTAGACAAATTGACAAACCAGATAACATGCAGAGGGGCTCATTCTTTATGCACCTGCATGTTTTGCACAGTAGAGCACTTAAAACACTTTTTGATTTGTGGCCAATGAATTCAACAGCCGTGAGGGCAAAGGCTCATATATGAGCTCACCTAATGCACAGAGCATCATAATCTGCTTTATGATAGGCCTCAGCCTCACTTTTACAATACTCTAGGTATATCTGTCCCTATAACATAGTCCGTGACGGGACTGCCGATAAGTCAGACATCCCACTAGTCAGACCCGCGTCACCCGTGCTGCAGGTTAAACACCACCTGTGGCTCCCGACATGCGTGGCGGGTTACAACTAATCCATGCTGCAGGTTAAAAATCACCCGTGGCTTCCTGTGTGGTTATACTCCATGCAGGGCCTGGCTAAAATATGTATGTACTTCATTTAGCGGAGAATATCTCAACTGTTCTTGGCTAATTTGACCGCTGCGAACAACTTAGGAACTGTGAAAAATTCTCTATCTGGGGCGAAATACCCGGAAATGACCACGCCCTTTTAAAAAACGACACTTAAAACATGCCTCTATCTTCTAAACCGCTGGAGCTACAGATGTTCTGAGATGTTCAAAATGTTCAGAATACTCATGTTTGAATACTCAATAGACCATATGCACACATCTTTCCTTAAGTTAATGGCAGGGTGGAAACTAGGCACAATTTGCCAATGACCGCCCATACATCCAAACAAACAAAAAATCACCTGCAAGGAATTTCTTGACATAAAATATCTCATAATCTATGGTGGATTTTTATGAAACAACCACTTTGCAGGTAGAAAGAGCATCATTCAAGCTTTTTGTACAGCTGCAATGTTGGTGAGTTTGACATAATTTTATACAATTAGATAGGACTTTGTCTGTTTAGATGTATGGGCGGTCAATGGCAAATGGTTAGGTTAGGGTTTGGGATAGTGTTATGGTCTGACTGAGGTCTACCAGCAGATCTCCCCCCAAATGAATGCATGATAATGTTTATCAGTTGGACTGCAATTATCAGTTATATTCTTAGCAATTATGGATTACCTTTTTCATTACACAAATAACTCAGAAGCACTTTTTTGAAAAAATAACATCCACAATTTCACAACGTTTCACGACATGTTGCGAGCTTGTACTCTGTTACTGTACTGTAGATCTGCTATTTTAGGTATTTTTGAAAAATGAATACATCGATTTAATAGTTTGATTAACTGTTGCACCCTATTCATCAGCATAGGTCCCAGACCCTGCAAAATGATTCATTGCTTGATAATGTCACTAGAATTGATGTTCATCATATGCTGTGAATAAAAATGACTTGTGCATTTTATACACAGTACATTTCCATAATGAGTGCATGTGTTCAGTCTTATGAAACACCTCACTGCAAAGGTGAGAGAACAGAGGAAATGGGAATGTCAGCTTACTTGGCAGAGAAACGCTTGAGAGCAACACGGAGAGCATTGACATTTTGGCAAGAATATGTTAAGATTTATATCTTAATAATTTGTGCACATTATTTTCAGGTGGACAGGCACTTTCTACTTTCTAAAATGAAAAAGCAACTGTTGAAGATGTAATACATCACTCAACATGTACTGTAGAGCCATATGGGTCTTTTAAGGTCAGACAACTGGGCAATCAAAGCAGAACGTGCAATTCTTATGCAATCAGTGTTTGGTTAGAATCAACCAGACACTAACCACATAGTCCAGACCCATAAATTAATCCTGGAAACCTTTTTTTATTTTTGTATTTAAAGATGATGATTGTGGTAAATGGGTGCATTTATATAGCACCTTTATCCAAGGCGCTTTACATAGATTGTGCATTCCATTCACCCACACATTCATACACTGATGGCGGTGGAAACCATACAAGGCACCAACCATCACATCGGGAGCAATTAGGGGTTCAGTGTCTTGCTCAAAGACACTTTGACACCAACTCTGTGGGAGCCCAGGTTCGAACTGGCAACCTTGCGGGTTACCATCCAGCCACTCTACCCCTGAGCCACTGCCGCCCCCAGTGTATTGCTTTGTAGAGCCAGCAGTCCTATATATATGCCAAAATATTGTGTATTGTATATTTATGACTGATAAAATAAAGATATTCTGTGAAAGAATGGTATCATATCCACCTGTCATCCAGATATGCCAAGACGTTACTTAGCAGCCATTGGCTTTTTGTCAGTACTTGTAGTGGATGGAAAGGACTCTTTGAGAAGGCCTTGCATTATATGTATTGCTACAATTTAATCAGTATAATTTGTCAAGTGCAACGTGCTCTAAGATATTGTTTTTCCACAGTTTTTGCCAGCTGTGAACTGGCCAGCATATCCATGGTGACTTTCAATTTGGTGGCAGGATTCATATGGCAAGGACATCTGTTTCCTCATTAGAGAGATGCTCCATTTCTTAACAGACACTCTGCCAGGCCTGATTTCTTCTCTGGTCACTCAACTAAAAATAGTTTCTATTTCAGAATACATTTCTATCGCTTATAGCTTATCAAACAACTAGGACAAAGTTCTTTTACAACAACTCCAGTATTAACAAGTTATATAATTGTGTAGATGCTTTAAATTTAAGAAGGACTTCTGAATTTTCCAACAATAAATGGAAAATTGATATAGCGCCTTTATCCAAGGCGCTTTACATAGATTGTGCATCAATTCACACACACATTCATACACTGATGGAACCATCCACATACTGTATGTGCTGGTTGGTGCCATGCAAGGCACCAACCAGCACATCAGGAGCAATTAGGGGTTCAGTGACTTGCTCAGGGACACTTCGACAATAACTCTGGGGGAGCCCAGGTACGAACTGGCAGTTAACATCCAGCCACTCTATCCCTTAGCCACCACCACCACGAGCCACCACCACCCCCAACAATAGACTTCTCTTATCATGTGCACTCATGCAAACTTGCGCTATGTAAGTCACACTGGTTAAGTGTTTGCTGAATTGTTTTTGTAAATGCATTATGTTATCCTTTCCTTGAACTTTGTACTAAAAAAACACACCCGTGTGAAGTGAGGGGCGCTCTTATCATCTTACAACATCGAGGAGAGAATTCGGTATAGCTTGGTGATGTAATGATGATGTAAAACAAACATTAAATTATCTTTATTGTTAATGGGATTTAATGTTTGTGTTTAAACAAACAATAATTTCTCTTCATTGTCAATGGCGTTTTTAAAACAAACATTAAACCTGCCCCTCAAAAGCAGCAGGCCCTTCAGTATTATTTATTGTGCTTCTTTCTTCTTGTGGTTATTGTCAGCGTGCCTTACTAATATAGACAGCTGTGGCCATCATGATCATCATCACAATGGGAAGTTCAATTCATATGATCAACTGCTGGTTGCTAGGTGACTGTACTGGGAAAGATGCATGGATTCAGTTGCATCTCTGCTCTTGAACAGCCTAAAAGCTTGAGATATGCTTCGGCAACAAAGTTTTTTTAATTTAAAATAACATATTTTCAACTGAAGTGTCAAAGCTTCTTTAAGAAAATGATATCTAATCACATCCTAGCTGGATTTAAGGGACAACTCAATCACAAATGGCATGAGTTTTGATGAATTGAACAATGTGGACCCTGTTGTAAACAAGTGTAATGCTTAATTGGGTCGTCCACTCACAGTTAACAGTCTTTGTATTGAATTTGTGCCAAGTAAGTATGTTACAAATTTTTTTTTCTCATTAATTTTTTTTATTTGTTTTCTGAACAAGAACACAGAATAGTCATTATACAATTTACAGTATACAAAATTGAACTCAAAACATTCACTCTCACACGCATACTCGTGTGCACGCACGCACGCACGCACGCACGCACACACACACACACACACACACACACACACACACACACACACACACACACACACACACACACACACACACCTCCCTCCCCCCCATCCTATTCACAGAATAATCAACCCACAACACATCCATTACAATATCACCGGGTCAGTAAGTCTTTCAGGTCTGATATTAGGTCTGTCCACATTGAAATTGTGCCCTCTTGGGCCTGATTAATCCTTGCCGATGACAGTTCCAGATAAGCAATGTCCAGAAAGCTTCGCAGCCAATGTGTTTTTGAAACATCATGTGGGGGATTCCAGCGTTGTGCTATGATCTTTTTGGCTGCCGTAAGTCCAGCCAACCAGACCTTGCGTGTCTTTGCCGTAAGAGGTAACATAGAATCATCGTTCAACAGGTGTACAAATGGATCCATCGGAAATTGCACCCCCAATAGATCTGTCAACGTCCTTGTAACTCTTCCCCAAAACCCGTAGATCCCCGGACATTCCCATACCATATGAACAAATGAGCCCAGGGTTCCTGGGGCACAGAATGTGCAGTACGGGTCAGATGCCAATCCTATTCGGTGCCTAATTCTCGGCGTTACATACGCTCTGTGACAAAACTTAAAGTGTATATACTGATGATTTGGATTCTTTGATGCTCCAGCCACATTATTCCAAGTGACCTCCCAATCTATTTCCCGCCCTTCATCAGCTATATCCCTATTCCAGGCCTCCATTCCTGTAGAGGGGGCATATTTCTGGGCATTTAGTTGATCATATAAATATGATACGATACGTTTAGGGGCATTTTGAAGGGGCATTAAGAATGGGATGGTCCTAATGCCCTTCTCCTCCCAACTCCTATTGGTGAATGGCCTCCCCCCAGATAGCATATAGTTGTTGTTCCACAATGGAGAAGATTTACACCACTTAGTTCCAAACCCTATATATTTCTCTACTGCTCTAAACACCTGAAGTAAATATGAGAACATTGGACCATAATACAAATTACATTTCTTAATAGAAATACCCATCAAAAGAAAACCTTTCATTCCTACAGTGTCTAATAATTCCTGTTCTAATTTTTCCCAAGAAGCTGTTTTATCCTTATCCATCCAAACAATGAGATTTCTCAACACAAAAGCCCAATGATACAATTTGAAATTAGGGCATGCACATCCCCCATCAGACTTCCCACACTGAAGCACTGACCATTTAATACTACGTAGGTCGCTTATTATTCCAAATATATTTCCTTAATAATGTGTCCAGCTTTTTCCAATAATTCGCTGGGGGTGCCAGCGGCACCATTGAGCTAATAAAATTAATACGAGGCAAAGTATGTTACAAATTTGATACGTTCTTGTCATAGCTACGGTACCTTTGTTGACATATTAAACTAAAGAATGTGTACATTTTATATTAATGGTTGACTCATTCAAGAGTCAAGTACCAAACAAAAGATTGGTGAGTGGTGACATGTAGTAGAAATGGGAAAGGTGGGGTAATAGGGCTAATAGTACTAATAATTGCCTAGTGAAGGTCTGAGCATGGAATTTATATATTAAGTGTTTAAGAGAAGACATCTTAGTACAACACTAGTCCCTAATAATTGTGACACAGAATCATTAATGACACTTGTATGCTATATAATTATTTTTAATTCCTGAGGGTAGTTCAGAAATAAAGCCCAATACATATCTGATCAGGGACATTTTAAATAAATGTTCAAAGTAATCATCAGAAGTATACTGTAGGTTTCTATTGAAAGTCTTGGGTGATACGGTCAAATTTTTAATCAATTCACCAACAACAATTTTGTCACATTCAACTATAAGAGCACCGAAGTCTGATATCAATATCGGTAGAGGGCGCAAATCCATGGGTTCATTCATTTGCATTGTAATCCCCATAAAAGGATTTTAGATCGCCTCATATAATAACTGTGTTTGAAAAATAAACAAGTCATCCAGGCTGCTTCATTCATATGGATATGAAGAATCAACTGACTGAGAGAAAACGCTATTGTTACTGCTACTGAATTAGTGACATTTTAGCTAGAAACAGATTGTATCATATAAGAGTCACTGACTGTCGCAAACAATATAGAGACACCTCCCTGACAATAACGCAGAGACAGCTTGTTTATTTTTGGACCACAATGCTTATATGAAACGATTTTAAGATGACCCCATGTCATTCTCCATAGAGAAATTACTTCCGTGAACCAGGGGAATCGAGGGGATGAGCGAGTGACGTCAGGACTTCGGCGCTCTATGCAAACTCGCAGGCTCGCTAACAGACAATTTCTTTCAGTTCCCTACTACCAAAAGATCCACTACTTTATATCAACTCAATCCACATGAGAAATATCTAATTACTATCTAAAACATATAACAATACACATAACTAGATAAAGTGCCCCTCAGGGCACAGGTCTCCACCAGGGCAGGTCAGGTTGTGGCCTCCTGGTGGCGCTATAATAGGCCAATGTGAAAAGGGTGCCATTTCTTCTTACGCCTTGGATGGCAATTGGATGATTTGAGGCATTTTGTTCCAAAAATGTGTTTTGCAAAAATCCCCATATAACAGGCACATTGGCCTATAACAGGCCAATGTGAAAAGTGTGGGATATATTTCTCAGCCTAGTAGGAAAGTGCATGAAAGATTTCACGTAAATTGCGCGCTGCGTTCATTATTTGAGGCATTTTGTTCCAAAAATGTGTTTTGCAAAAATCCACCTGTTGGTGGCGCTATAACAGGCCAATGTGAAAAGGGTGGGATATGTTCCTCAGCCTAGTAGGAAAGTCCGTGAAAGATTTCACGTAAATTGCACTCTGCGTTCATGATTTGAAAACGGGCCAATCCTGCCAACTTTGAAAGCCAATGTTAGCCAATTAGGATGGAATATGAAATATCGGACAGATCTGGCTTGAACACATGACTATAGAGATAGTGTGTAACGATTTGTGGGATTTTTGGACAGAATCTGGAGGAGTAATATAAATAAATGTGTTGTTCAAAAGTCGTGGGGATCCAGGTAGTGTGTGTGCAAAATTTGGCATCGACCAGGTTAACGGTGTCAGAGATTAGCTGTACACAGACGGACGGACACACCGACGGACGGACGGACAGACACACACACACACACACACAGATGGAGTGCAAAACATACTCTCTCCCCATGCCTTCGGCTTGGTGGAGACAACAATACACCATATCAAGCCAATTATCTGGATAAAAACTAAAATTGCCTGGGAAGAGGACATTGGGGAAGGAATACCGGACCAGATATGGGCAGATAGTATAGCACACATTCATACTTCATCAATTTGTATAAGACACAGCCTAATACAGTTTAAAGTGTTTCAATGTCTCCACTTTTCTAATGCCAGATAACCAGATTAGCCAAAATTGAGTTTCCAAGCCCTAAATTCCTTCTCTAGAACCAGATTTTTGTAACCTTTTCAGTTATCTGTGGGAAAACACTTGAACCCAACCCCATTACAGCCAAATTTGTAGTGGTAAAGCCGGAGGAAAGAAATCTGTTCACCAAAAGAAAGCATTTGCCTTTGCTTCACTTCTGACTCGCCGTCTCATTTTGGTGAATTGGAAAGCGTTAAAACTCCCATCCTTTAAACAATGAATCAATGAAGTGATGACCTCATTGAAGTTAGAAACTTCAACTTACTCTGTAACCGGAGCTTGGGAGAAGTTCGATACAAGTTGGTCCCCCTTCATACGATACGTAGAGACCGAGACTATTACCTGAACCAAATGCCATTCTGACAAACAAAAAACATAACATTAAAATATATTTAATGTAAAAGCACTAAAATAACTGTACAAAACTGAATATACTGTTGTATATACTGTTGTGAAGTGCTTCTCAATAAACAGAAGTTAAAATAATTAAGTCTTGGGTGACACAAAAACAAACCTACTTGATGGTGGTCTCCATCTCACTACCATAAAGAGTCTCTCTGCCCCAATGTGACTGGAGCACTGGCCCATTTCTCGATGGAACATGGTCTCCCTTTCAATTAACCCAGATGTGGATATTAATAAGATAAAAGCAGGTCTAGACTGGAAATGGGGCAGTTCAAGAGGGAGGAGAGGGTCCTGATTTCAGAATGGTCACAGAAAAGTGGGACACCTTCGCCCCTCCTCTGATTAGGGAATAAGACTGGTTACTATATAGAAATACCCTCTGGCCCTTTTTAATTGCTCATTCCTCTTCTGGGATTTGGGTGCAATGAAAATCTGAGAATACATTTATGATGAGGACATTATCACAAGAACACACTGATGATAAGTAGATGGACAGCTATGATTCATAGCTATGATTATTTCCATTCTGAATGAAGAGTTCATTTTTCTGAATATAAGGCATTATAAAGACTACCAAAACTATCCATTTCCAAATCCATTAGTTTATTGAGTTGGAAACGGTATTGTGTTCTATCCAGAATTCCAGATTCATGATTGGCGATACATTGGAAAAGATGACACTTAAATCCATAAGTCATAAAGACATTCATATTGGACACAGCTAACGTATAGCGGAAGCCTTTTATTTGTTCATCAGATGGCTATAAGGGGAACATACTGTAGTGTACCTGTTGGGCACAGAAATGACACCAGTAGAGTGCATCTGGGAAAGTACTCCACCAGACCACCAATGTGGGTCAAACAGCCTTCTCTTTACCACAATGGACAATACTAGTACAAAACATACCACAGACACAAGTTAATGTAATAGAGGTAACATGTTTTCATACAAATATAAAATTGCAGTACAAAATCTATTGTACATATAATGTGTATAGTCACAGATCAAAATAAACAAGATCCATAAAGTATGTGATCAGATACTGAAAACAGATATGTCCAGTGGAAGAAATCGTGCACAATTCTGAGCCCCACAGTTACACGGTTTCCTCTGGAGAGTAGCCGTCCTGCTGGCCTGTATGACGGCGTCACGCTGCATGGGCTGTTCCACATGAGACTGGCTGCTGGAGCCTCCTGCATAGTCAAACGTCAGCTCTTCCTGGGTGTCAATGTCCCGGCTGGCGAACAGTGCCAGTCTGGGCACCGTGGAGTGCACGCGGACTGGCACCATGAACAGGTTGGGAAGGCAGGAATGGTTGAGGAAGCGGCCTGCGTTCCCCACCCTGGACGGGTCCACAAAGGTCTGCGAGACGGGGCCCTGGCCTGCATGCTCTCTCACAGCGATAATGTAGTTGTTATCCTCAGGCCTCTGGGCAAGTTGTCTACGCATAGCCTCCTCAAAGCTGATCACCTCCCCTGCATACTCACACACAAAAGTCCTGCTGGGAATGGGCTCCAGTGTCCGCACGGCCCAGCCACGCTCCTTGGTACGATACACCTCCAACTTTAGTGTAATGCCTTTCTGGACCACCCGGTTAGAGCAGGCCTCACTGCAAGCACAAAGAGCGTTGCATTCGAATACTGGCATGGAGTAGGCAGCATCTTCTGCACTACTCAGGTCACGCAGTGAACAAGAGCTGTTGTATGCCTGTCCATATGTCTGCAGGCAGTGGCAGCTGTCAGTCAAGCAGGAGTGGGTGTGGCAAGAGCATCCAGGAAGGGTTACCTCGCTGGGGTCGATGACACTTCCTGGACCCTGAACATTGTCCGGTGAATACTGTTAAACAATATTGAAATATCAAATAAATGACAATCAAAGCACTGTTGTAATTATGTTATGGGCGGCGGCCCAAATCCTTTTATAGTAGGCTAGTACATGACTTTCTCTGCACAATTCTTTCCTGCTCAATTTACAGAATGAGATTATGGGCATTGATTGATTGAAATATTTATTAACAGTTTGTAGAATTACAGTACATTTCAAGCACAAACTCAATACAAAGACTGTTAACTGTGAGTGGACGACGCAATTAAGCATTACACTTGTTTACAAGAGGGTCCACCATGTTCAATTCATCAAAACATTTAGTGACGTACAAAGACACTTCTATATAGTTAAAGAACAGAACAGGAATTCATCATAAAGGAAGCAAAAAGGGAAGTGACATATACAGTGAGGAGATAAAGGGGGGGGGGCGAGGGGGATGCAGATTTTACGGGGACCAGTTTCGAATTGCAGCCGTCCGTAGGTGCCCTTTGAGAGCGGTTTTGAAGGAGTCAAGGGATTCACATGTCTTAATGATAGGTAGGGCATAATGTATACAGAACTGCTCATAATTATCAGAATGGGTAAATGCAGGGGAGAAATGTGTGTGTGGTGGGCCGTTTTTTTCTTACCATCTATCCAGTTCGTTTGGTTCATAAAGGTGAGGTACGGTAACGGTACAGTATTTGGCTTCTCTACATGTCATTACTGTGTCATTTTTGCGCTAGTGATTTGCTGCCATCGCGTGGTACAATGTTGTATCGTTGGGGTATTTCACTAGCTAGCAATATATTATTCATCTACAGAATACGCTATCATCTAAAAGTTGCTTTTGGCTTTGAAGTTGTCTTGGGGGTTCATTCGTACGAATCAGTTTATAGTATACACATGTCATGACACAATGCATGTTGTGCATGGGGCGAATGTGATCTACTATAAATATAGCAATATTAGCTAACAAAGACTTAGCTCTGGACTGGACCAGAGCTAACACAGACTGTGCTAAATTAGTCTTTATCGTATCTCTAAGATACATTAAATGGTCAATGGACCAAACTACATTATACAAGATCTGACAAGACTTTAAAAGACACACCAGCTGCGAGCAAGCTGCGGATCCATATGCTGAACTGGCAGGTAGTGATATTCCTTTATTTACCTGGAATACAGGGTACGCTTCTTCGCTGGCATTGGCTTCAATGCAAATTGGTATATTCTCGAGATTGTTACTCAAGTCTATACTTAAACTGTAACTCATGACAAATATGTATTAACTGTTGTTATTCAACACAACATAGCTCAGCTCAGCCAGCCCAGAACTCAGTAGAGTCGACACGACAGGCAGCGTCTAGTGAGCTAATCTAGTGAGCTAATTTAAGACTTCCGGTGGACGATCTCTTCAAAATAAGAGTACCCTCTAGAGTATTGAAAAAAAGTTTAATTTGCACATTAAAACTACAAATTAAGCATTTAAATGATGCTATATGATGCTATAAGACACACATTATGTTTCTGTGTAAGAATAAGTAATTAAATCCTTATAATAATAATAATAATAAAGTTATCTAAATGGATAAATGCTATTCACTGGAGTGCATGGACTTTATAAAGTGGACACTGGACAAAAGACGGCTCCGCAAGGCAACTATCTGGACATACCCACGCGTTCGGGGAGATGTCCTATACCACACCCCACTCTCCGCTAAGCGGAAGAGGTGTAAAATTCACGGCAGCAGACCTTCTACTGAGGTCAACGCTCAAAAAAGTGCTGTGCCTTGGGGCATTGACAATTATTGAATTAACAAATTAAATAACCTTATTTTATTCTGAAGGTAACCGGATGTCTTAAATTAGCTAGCTCTCAGACAGGAAGTTCTAAATTAGCTCATTAGACGGAGCCAAATATCTGTCTGAGAGTGGAGCCTGCCTGGCAAATGACATGGGGGGGGTCCTTTTTGTGGGCTTGGCCGAAAGTGGGCGTTACCAAAAGGTGGGCGTGGCCATGGCCGCCAGAAGTCTGTCAGATTTTGACAGCTTCAAATTAGTGTTAAACATAATATAACCCAATTGACTCCAGTCCTCTCTGTTTAATATATCTATAATGAAACTATATAAACTATGCATATACCATGAAGTGCTATGACTACTAGCTCTGGTCCATAGCTCTAATGCGTTTCATTTAGAGCTATGTTACTCTAAACTTCCCCGCTCGCATGAATGCAGACCAGCCTCTACTCTTTGGCGTAAATAAAAAGAACGTTTTTGCTACACATAAAAACAAAGGCGAGTTGTGTCATTAGAAAGCCTACTTTGGTAATTGGTTCTAGTTCTAGTGAACAGAAATAATAAATAAATAGACTTGGTAACCTAACTGTAGGGAGTGCAAACACATTAAAGAACCTGGGGGTTATCATCTATGAAAAGGCAACACAATGAGCAGAAAATAAAAATGAACCATGTAAATACAACAAATTGAGCAGAGCACTGCAGGGAGTTGAACCCCATTCCGGTAAACCAGAAGTACCACAACCAGTGCCTTGGTTTTTGTTTTGTTTTACGAGGTCCATTCGTTGAAATGTAAATTTTGCATTGCAACGGTAAAGTAATTTCACAATTGACATTGTAGGCAATAATTAATAACGGTATGGCACCAGGCCAAAGCCATGGGGATAGAGTATGTTTTGCACTCTGAGTGAGTGTGTGTGTGTGTGTGTGTCCGTCAGTTTGTTAACAGCTAATCTCCAGCACCATTAACCCGGTCGATGCCAAATTTTGCACACACACTCCCTGGATGCCAACGATGAACCTCTGTCCCAAATTTTCCAGAACGGCCTGTATAGCACCACACATTTTTGTATGCCCTCCGAGACTATGGACTATAGCCTTTCGCTTTTCCGCGATTTAACCTTTTTTCAAATCGTGAACAATGATGAAGAATCGCGCACTATAGCATGCCACTTAATGACCTTGGGGTCATCAAGGTCATTGATATTGATCAATAACCTTGAGCAGTATAAATGACCTTCAATAAGACTAGTAAATGACCTTGACCAGTATAAATGACCTTGACAAGTACAAATGACCTTGACCAGTATAAATGACCGTGACCAGTATATGACTGACCAGTATAAATTACCTTCATGAGACTAGTAAATGACCTTGACCAGTATAAATGACCTTTAGAAGACTAGTAAATGATCTTCACCAGTATAAATGACCTTTAGAAGACTAGTAAATGATCTTCACCAGTATAAATGACCTTGACCAGTATGCGGTCCGTGACCATGGACTATAGCCTTTTGCTTTTCCTTGATTTTCACCTTTAAAAAATCCTCAACAATGATGAAGAATCGCACACTATAGCGTGCCGCTCAATGACCTGAGACCATGGACCAATGAATGAAATACAACACATTGAGCAGGGCACTGCAGGGAGTTGAACCCCGTTCCGGTAAACCAGAAGTCCGACACCAGTGCCTTAGTTTTTGTGTTGTTGTTCATTTAAAGGTCCAGGTGTGCATACGCATGTGCCCCTGTGTGTGTAGGTGCATGTGTGCATGTGTGTGCACGCTTCAATGACCACTGTTGGACCCAATGGCGATCAAGGACCTCAGGGAGCCACCCATAATTCACAACGGTCACAGCGAACTCTGTTGCATCACAACTGGTGGCCAACAGTCGTAACCAACACTGCCACGACCTACAGGAGAATACCATCGCACAGTGGTATCAGACCAACCACAATCAGCCAGCCCTCAAACCAAACCCTTCGACCTAGAAGAACTCAAAACTGCAATGGGAAAGTTGAAACCCGGAAAAGCAGCAGGGATTGATGACATACTGGCAGAAATTATACAGCACCTGGAACCTAACGCAAAGACCTGGCTCGTGGGGATGCTGAACACATGCATGGCACAGAAAACCATCCCTTCTGTCTGGAGAAAAGCCAAAGTGGTTGCAATCCCCAAACCTGGCAAAGACCCATCATCCTCAAAGAGCTACCGACCCATTTCCCTCCTCTGCATCACCTACAAGAGAGGCTGCTACTCCAACGCCTCATACCACTCATAGACACCAAGCTGACTAAAGACCAAGCTGGTTTCCGTCCCGTCCTGTGCTGGACAGAGCTCAACCTCACCCAACACATTGAGGATGGGTTTGAGGGAAAACAAATAACTGGAGCAGCAACTGGAGGGCGAAGCAAGCACGCAGGCAGCTTGTGCCTGCCTGCGTGCCTGCCTGCCTTCCTCATGTGGAAGCTGCATAGTTGAGTTTGTGTGTGTGTTTCTTTTTCTGTCTTTCTTTCTTAGGACGAAGATCAAGGTAGACGCCGTTGGAAGGCTCAACACAAGCCGATGCCCCTAGAGATCCATCCCAAAGCTTCCCTCAGGGAGTCCAGCAAGCCAGCTAGCCAGCAAGCCCGCCCAGTCAGCCAACGCAGCCAGCCAGCTCCGCCAGTCAGCCAGTGTAGAAAGTCAGGCTGCCAAGCCAGCGCACATCAGCCCTTGCAGTCAACCATTGTAGCCATACCAGCCTTGCTCAGTCAGCTCAGCCAGGCCTCTCTCGAGGCCTGGCTCTCTGTCTGCCTGGCCCGGTCTGCCCCGCCCTGCCTTGCAGCAACAGAACCAGCCTTGCTGGCAAGCCAGCCAGCTCAGAATACGAGCTCAGCAAGCCAGCGCAGCTGGCAAGCACGCAGTTAGTCTAAACCAGTTTCAGACTGGCAGGCCAAGGCAGACAGACAGGAAGACCGAGGCGCCTAGGCAGGCAGACAGGCCAGGAAGGCAACAAAGTGCAGGCAGGGGGACTGTCCGGCCTAAGGCTGCGCTGCAAGGGTTGGAGCCTGGCCAGCTCCTGCTGGTCTAGACTGAGTGGCTGTGGCTGCACAGTAAGGCTGCGGTAACCTAGTCTGGGCTTGCTGCTGCACTGGCTTGCTCAGCTCGCATTCTGAGCTGGCTGGCTTTCCAGAAAGGCTGGTTCTGTTGCTGCAAGGCAGGGCAGGGCAGACCGGGCCAGGCAGACAGAGAGCCAGGCCTCAAGAGAGGCCTGGCTGAGCTGACTGAGCAAGGCTGGTATGGCTGCAATGGCTGACTGCAAGGGCTGATATGCTCTGGCTTGGCAGCCTGACTTTCTACACTGGCTGACTGGCGGAGCTGACTGGCTGCGTTGGCTGACTGGGCAGGCTTGCTGGCTAGCTGGCTTGCTGTGCTCCCTGAGGGAAGCTTTGGGATGGATCTCTAGGGGCATCGGCTAGTGTTGAGCCTTCCTATGGCGTCTACCTTGATCTCCGTCCTAAGAAAGAAAGACAGAAAAAGAAAGACACACAAACCCAACTATGCAGCTTCCACCTGAGGAACCGAGACGCGAGAAAAGAACTGAGCGTCACTTGGGATGGTCACAAACTCTCCAACCATACCCACCCCATGTATCTTGGAGTTACACTGGACAGGACACTCTTCTTCAAAAAAACACCTGGAGAACACAAAAGCCACGGTCAACACCCACAATAACATCCTGTGAAAACTAGTGAACTCCCAAGTGGGGCGCAGACCCACAAACAATCCGTGCAACTGCCATGGCCCTGTCTTTCTCTACAGCTGAGTATTCCTGCTCAAGCTGGAGCCGATCACGTCACACCAAATTGGTCGACACAGCCCTAAATGACACCTGTCGCATCATCACGGGATGGGTCAAGAAAACACCTGTCCCGTCCGTGCCTTTATGCGCTAGCCGGCACCTCCCCCCGCACATCAGACGACTGTGTAACGCTCAAGATGAATGGAAAACACAGGAGATAGACAGTGAAGTCTGGAATGAAATGATAGAGAACACCTCACACACACAGTTTCCTTTCGTGGCTGTTTACATTCGAGGGTCGCCGGTCCTCTCAAACGGAACAGTTTAACGTCATGCCCAGGACGAAAAGATATAGAGAACACCATAATGACAAATGACAAATAACAGCAGGAAGGCATGGGCCACAATCCACCGTCTTGGCAAAGACCACACCACCCATAATTCACAACGGTCACAGCAAATTCTGTTGCATCACAACTAGTGTAGGTATTGGATGGAGCCCGCACACCACAGGTATAAGAAAGACGTGATGCAGAGGAGGGAAATGGGTCGGTAGCTCTTCGGGGATAATGGGTCTTTGCCAGGTTTAGGGATTGCAACCACTTTGGCCTTTTTCCAGACAGAAGGGGTGGTTTTCTGTGCTGTGCATGTGTTCAGCATCCCCACAAGCCAGGGCCTTGAGTTAGGTCCCAGGTGCTGTATCCTTTCTGCCAGTAGGTCATCAATCCCTGCTGCTTTTCCGGGTTTCAACTTTCCCATTGCAGTTTCAAGTTCTTCTAGGTCGAAGGGTTTGGTTTGAGTGATGGCTGATTATGGTTGGTCTGATACCACTGTGCGATGGTATTCTATGTGGGTCGGTGGCGGTGTTGGTTACAACTGTTGGCCACCAGTTGTGACCAAGACCGCCACCAACCCACAGGAGAATACCATCGCACAGTGGTATCAGACCAACCACAATCAGCCAGCCTTCAAACCAAACGCTTCGACCTAGAAGAACGTGAAACTGCAATGGGAAAGTTGAAACCCGGAAAAGCAGCAGGGATTGATGACCTACTAGCAGAAATGATACAGCACCTGGGACCTAACGGAAAGACCTGGCTTGTGGGGATGCTGAACACATGCATAGCACAGAAAACCATCCCTTCTGTCTGGAAAAAGGCCAAAGTGGTTGCAATCCCTAAACCTGGCAAAGACCCATTATCCCCAAAGAGCTACCGACCCATTTCCCTCCTCTGCATCACCTACAAGCCTATCCCGTCACACCAAATTGGTCGACACAGCCCTAAATGACACCTGTGGCATCATCATAGGATGCATCAAGACAACACCTGACCCTGTCCCAACACCTGTTTACATTCGAGGGTCGCCGGTCCTCTCGAACGGAACAGTTTAACGTCATGCCCAGGACGAAAAGATATAGAGAACACCAACATGACAAATAACAGCAGGAAGGCATGGGCCACAATCCACCGTCTTGGCAAAGACCACACCACCCATAATTCACAACGGTCACAGCAAACTCTATTGCATCACAACTGGTGTAGTTATTGGATGGAGCCCGCACACCACCAAAAAAAAGAAAAACAACATACTATAGTATGCCCTCCGTGACCATGGACTTTAGCCTTTCGCTTTTCTGCAATTTAACCTTTTTTCAAATCCTCAACAATGATGAAGAATCGCGCACTATAGCGTGCCACTTAATGACCTTGACCAATATCAATGACCTTGAGCAGTATAAATTACCTTCAATAAGACTAGTAAATGACCTTGACCAGTATAAATGACCTTGACAAGTACAAATGACCTTGACCAGTATAAATGACCTTCACCAGTAGAAATGACCGTGACCAGTATATGACTGTGACCAGTATAAATTACCTTCATGAGACTAGTAATTGACCTTGACCAGTATAAATGACCTTTAGAAGACTAGTAAATGATCTTCACCAGTATAAATGACCTTTAGAAGACTAGTAAATGATCTTCACCAGTATAAATGACCTTGACCAGTATGCGGTCCGTGACCATGGACTATAGCCTTTTGCTTTTCCTTGATTTTCACCTTTAAAAAATCCTCAACAATGATGAAGAATCGCACACTATAGCGCGCCGCTCAATGACCTGAGACCATGGACCAATGAATGAAATACAACACATTGAGCAGGGCACTGCAGGGAGTTGAACCCCGTTCCGGTAAACCAGAAGTCCGACACCAGTGCCTTAGTTTTTGTGTTGTTGTTCATTTAAAGGTCCAGGTGTGCATACGCATGTGCCCCTGTGTGTGTAGGTGCATGTGTGCATGTGTGTGCACGCTTCAATGACCACTGTTGGACCCAATGGCGATCAAGGACCTCAGGGAGCCACCCATAATTCACAACGGTCACAGCGAACTCTGTTGCATCACAACTGGTGGCCAACAGTCGTAACCAACACCGCCACGACCCACAGGAGAATACCATCGCACAGTGGTATCAGACCAACCACAATCAGCCAGCCCTCAAACCAAACCCTTCGACCTAGAAGAACTCAAAACTGCAATGGGAAAGTTGAAACCCGGAAAAGCAGCAGGGATTGATGACATACTGGCAGAAATTATACAGCACCTGGAACCTAACGCAAAGACCTGGCTCGTGGGGATGCTGAACACATGCATGGCACAGAAAACCATCCCTTCTGTCTGGAGAAAAGCCAAAGTGGTTGCAATCCCCAAACCTGGCAAAGACCCATCATCCTCAAAGAGCTACCGACCCATTTCCCTCCTCTGCATCACCTACAAGAGAGGCTGCTACTCCAACGCCTCATACCACTCATAGACACCAAGCTGACTAAAGACCAAGCTGGTTTCCGTCCCGTCCTGTGCTGGACAGAGCTCAACCTCACCCAACACATTGAGGATGGGTTTGAGGGAAAACAAATAACTGGAGCAGCAACTGGAGGGCAAAGCAAGCACGCAGGCAGCTTGTGCCTGCCTGCGTGCCTGCCTGCCTTCCTCATGTGGAAGCTGCATAGTTGAGTTTGTGTGTGTGTTTCTTTTTCTGTCTTTCTTTCTTAGGACGAAGATCAAGGTAGACGCCGTTGGAAGGCTCAACACAAGCCGATGCCCCTAGAGATCCATCCCAAAGCTTCCCTCAGGGAGTCCAGCAAGCCAGCTAGCCAGCAAGCCCGCCCAGTCAGCCAACGCAGCCAGCCAGCTCCGCCAGTCAGCCAGTGTAGAAAGTCAGGCTGCCAAGCCAGCGCACATCAGCCCTTGCAGTCAACCATTGTAGCCATACCAGCCTTGCTCAGTCAGCTCAGCCAGGCCTCTCTCGAGGCCTGGCTCTCTGTCTGCCTGGCCCGGTCTGCCCCGCCCTGCCTTGCAGCAACAGAACCAGCCTTGCTGGCAAGCCAGCCAGCTCAGAATACGAGCTCAGCAAGCCAGCGCAGCTGGCAAGCACGCAGTTAGTCTAAACCAGTTTCAGACTGGCAGGCCAAGGCAGACAGACAGGAAGACCGAGGCGCCTAGGCAGGCAGACAGGCCAGGAAGGCAACAAAGTGCAGGCAGGGGGACTGTCCGGCCTAAGGCTGCGCTGCAAGGGTTGGAGCCTGGCCAGCTCCTGCTGGTCTAGACTGAGTGGCTGTGGCTGCACAGTAAGGCTGCGGTAACCTAGTCTGGGCTTGCTGCTGCACTGGCTTGCTCAGCTCGCATTCTGAGCTGGCTGGCTTTCCAGAAAGGCTGGTTCTGTTGCTGCAAGGCAGGGCAGGGCAGACCGGGCCAGGCAGACAGAGAGCCAGGCCTCAAGAGAGGCCTGGCTGAGCTGACTGAGCAAGGCTGGTATGGCTGCAATGGCTGACTGCAAGGGCTGATATGCTCTGGCTTGGCAGCCTGACTTTCTACACTGGCTGACTGGCGGAGCTGACTGGCTGCGTTGGCTGACTGGGCAGGCTTGCTGGCTAGCTGGCTTGCTGTGCTCCCTGAGGGAAGCTTTGGGATGGATCTCTAGGGGCATCGGCTAGTGTTGAGCCTTCCTATGGCGTCTACCTTGATCTCCGTCCTAAGAAAGAAAGACAGAAAAAGAAAGACACACAAACCCAACTATGCAGCTTCCACCTGAGGAACCGAGACGCGAGAAAAGAACTGAGCGTCACTTGGGATGGTCACAAACTCTCCAACCATACCCACCCCATGTATCTTGGAGTTACACTGGACAGGACACTCTTCTTCAAAAAAACACCTGGAGAACACAAAAGCCACGGTCAACACCCACAATAACATCCTGTGAAAACTAGTGAACTCCCAAGTGGGGCGCAGACCCACAAACAATCCGTGCAACTGCCATGGCCCTGTCTTTCTCTACAGCTGAGTATTCCTGCTCAAGCTGGAGCCGATCACGTCACACCAAATTGGTCGACACAGCCCTAAATGACACCTGTCGCATCATCACGGGATGGGTCAAGAAAACACCTGTCCCGTCCGTGCCTTTATGCGCTAGCCGGCACCTCCCCCCGCACATCAGACGACTGTGTAACGCTCAAGATGAATGGAAAACACAGGAGATAGACAGTGAAGTCTGGAATGAAATGATAGAGAACACCTCACACACACAGTTTCCTTTCGTGGCTGTTTACATTCGAGGGTCGCCGGTCCTCTCAAACGGAACAGTTTAACGTCATGCCCAGGACGAAAAGATATAGAGAACACCATAATGACAAATGACAAATAACAGCAGGAAGGCATGGGCCACAATCCACCGTCTTGGCAAAGACCACACCACCCATAATTCACAACGGTCACAGCAAATTCTGTTGCATCACAACTAGTGTAGGTATTGGATGGAGCCCGCACACCACAGGTATAAGAAAGACGTGATGCAGAGGAGGGAAATGGGTCGGTAGCTCTTCGGGGATAATGGGTCTTTGCCAGGTTTAGGGATTGCAACCACTTTGGCCTTTTTCCAGACAGAAGGGGTGGTTTTCTGTGCTGTGCATGTGTTCAGCATCCCCACAAGCCAGGGCCTTGAGTTAGGTCCCAGGTGCTGTATCCTTTCTGCCAGTAGGTCATCAATCCCTGCTGCTTTTCCGGGTTTCAACTTTCCCATTGCAGTTTCAAGTTCTTCTAGGTCGAAGGGTTTGGTTTGAGTGATGGCTGATTATGGTTGGTCTGATACCACTGTGCGATGGTATTCTATGTGGGTCGGTGGCGGTGTTGGTTACAACTGTTGGCCACCAGTTGTGACCAAGACCGCCACCGACCCACAGGAGAATACCATCGCACAGTGGTATCAGACCAACCACAATCAGCCAGCCCTCAAACCAAACCCTTCGACCTAGAAGAACTTGAAACTGCAATGGGAAAGTTGAAACCCGGAAAAGCAGCAGGGATTGATGACCTACTGGCAGAAATGTTACAGCACCTGGGACCCAACGCAAAGACCTGGCTTGTGGGGATGCTGAACACATGCATAGCACAGAAAACCATCCCTTCTGTCTGGGAAAAGGCCAACGTGGTTGCAATCCCTAAACCTGGCATAGACCCATTATCCACAAAGAGCTACCGACCCATTTCCCTCTGCATCACCTACAAGGCTATATGAGAAGCTGCTACTCCAACGCCTTGTTGCCACTCATAGATACCAAGCTGACTAAAGACCAAGATGGTTTCCGTCCCAGCCGCTCCTGTGCTGGACAGAGCTCAACCTCACCCAACACATTGAGGATGGGTTTGAGGGGAAACAAATAACTGGAGCAGCATTCAGAGATCTCTCTGCTGCCTACGACACTGTCCAACACCGCACAATGGTCAGGAAAAGCCTCCTCAACAACAGGCGCTTCTATGTTCAGTTAAATGACCAGAGGAGTAAATGGAAAGCCGAAAAGAACGGCCTCCCACAAGGTAGCGCGCTCGCCCCCCTCCTTTTCAATATCTAAACAAACGACCAGCCACTTGAAACCCAACCCATCAAAAACCCAACTATGCAGCTTCCACCTGAGGAACCGAGACGCAAAAAAAGAACTGAGCATCACAAACTCTCAAACCATACCCACCCCATGTAACTTGGAGTTACACTGGACAGTTTAACGTCATGCCCAGGACGAAAAGTTATAGAGAACACCAACATGACAAACCCACACTTAAACCCTCTATATTTAATAAAAAACAATTCTGGACAGGAATCCTGTATTGCAGGGGTGCCCAAAAGGTACATTGTGATCTACCAGTAATCACAAAGGCTGTGCAGGTAGACCATATGGCATGCCCCTGTATATAATCTATCACTTGAATTAAGGTGACTTGACACCAGCTCAAATGTTGCACACAAACATCAGTAGCAAAAGTACAAAGTTATTGTGACAGTAATAATTGCTATAGTGTGTGTTCAGTAACAGGAATATTCCTGTCTCTCCAGCTCTTTAATAAATAGAAAAGGGTTTAATCAGGAGTTGTAGTAGCCACAGGATAATCTAAGCGGTGGATATTGCTCTTTTCTTCATGTCTTTATGTATGTAAATTGTCTTGTTGTTTGTGTTATGTCAAATGCGTGTATATGTGTTCTGCATATACTTGGCTGCTGTGTTGCAAGTTACTGAACACACACTATAGCAATGATTACTGTCACACTATAGAGCTATTTAACACTGTTACTGAACACACACTATAGCAATGATTACTGTCACAATATAGAGCTATTTAACACTGTTACTGAACACACACACTATAGCAATGATTACTGTCACAATATAGAGCTATTTAACACTGTTACTGAACACACACACTATAGCAATGATTACTGTCACAAAATAGAGCTATTTAACACTGTTACTGAAGACACACTATAGCAATGATTACTGTCACACTATAGAGCTATTTACACTGTTACTGAACACACACTATAGCAATGATTACTGTCACAATACAGAGCAATTTAATTTAGGTAACCAAATTGACCCCAATAGTAGATCTTTACACTCTCAATAGTTCAATTGTTGTTAAGCATCTGCTTAATTTCCAAAAAAAACTACACAATTAGAGAATGTAGAAGATTGCTACTTTTGATCCTTTGATTATATAATGCTGATTGTAGCATAGTGGTTAGTGACTGAGCTTTGTTAACATGAGTGCCCGGGATCGTTTCCCACCAATTTCAAAGAATGTTTGTTGCTTCGTGCCAATTTTCACAGAATGTTTGTCCTTTTACCTACCAAACAATACTATTTTCACCTCTAGTCGATTATTTATTCAGCGTTTGAGCCACGGACCACCATTTGAGGCCATCTAGTCTCTCAGACCCATTTGAGCCACTGACCACCATTGTGAGAGTCTATTAATGTGAAATGGTGGTCCGTGGCTCAAACATGTTATCACTTTTGAAGTTACTTGTTGTGTTTAGATATGTAAATACTACTCTTTAAAGCCGTGTTTCGGTAGTCGAGTGGGTACTGTCGACGGTTAGTAAACATTGAGGCCGGGCATAGTTGTTTATAAACCTTCGACACTAACCATTCGGCTACTGAAACACTGTTTTACAGTTTCGTACAAACATCATATATAAACATCATAACAAGTAACTTCAAGTGATAGACGTTTGAACACACAAACAACAACAGCGTTAAGTATTAAATAACATTTAATCACTTACTTGCTCCGAAGACGGACCCGCGATGGTGACGTGGCACGTTCCAAACAAACACTGACCAAACCTACCTCCACGCGTCTCTTCCGTATTTGAGGGCGGCGGCACTTCCTTCCGGTGTGAGGCCACGCCCGCGAGATTTAACCGGGAATTGATTGTAGTCATATTGTAGTCCTTCTACGTTACATCCGGGTCCCTTGGTCCCACCCGCTTCTCATAAAAATGTAAATGCAAAATAGCTACATATGAACGCGTGAATCTTTTACAATAACGTTATTTGTCAGAAAGGAAGCCATTGGGGGTTAAAATGGGTCTTAATGCTTCCAACTCATATAACTGTCAGTCTGTCACCAACAACACTTTTAATGATATTACATGAAGCAGACAGCCCTGTGATGAAACCTTTAGCATTACACTGTGGTTAATACGTTTTTATTCACAATGTAATGTTATTGTACTCTTAATATATCATGGTGTAGCACAGCACAGTAGATTCATATTTCAATCGATCTGGGATGTTAAAATTGTGCAAAACTCTGTTCAATGAATGGCCTCTTCTGCTACATTAAAAATTACTAAACATTAAACGTTACTTATACCTGTTATTGAGACTCCTATAGAGCATGTTGACATGGATAGCTTGGTTAGTAGTATCTCTGTTAGTTAATGCAGTTTGATTGATTAAATTAATAGCCTATTTTATTAGACAAAAATGTAGAACAGTAGTGTCATAGAGTGGAAAATGCCATTTGGTTTAATGTCACAGAATGCAGTGCCACGTAGAGCAGCATGATAAATGGTTAACTTTATAGTGTGTTCAAAAATGGCAGATCTGCAAGTTCAGTGTCTTGAATGAGATGTGCTGTGAGTTTGCATATCTGCTATTGTCCAGCATAGGACCGTTGCACAGTGAAGTATAAACAAGGCTTTAGGATTTATAAGTCGTTTTTAGAATATAATAGAATATTCACTCCAGTGAATAGCATTTATCCATTTAGATAAATTTTTGATGTTATTTAATTACTTATTTTTACACAGAAACATAATGTGTGTCTTTACAATAACTGTAATGTAATAATAATACTAATAATGTAATGTAATAATTATTAATTAAATAACCTTATTTTATTCTGAAGGCAACCGGATGTCTTAAATTAGCTAGCTCTCAGACAGGAAGTTCTAAATTAGCTCAAAAGACGGAGCCGACACGACAATCAAAGAACGGCAACTTCCGCTGCCTACATGATACTTTTTCTCCCCCTAGCGTTAATGTGGAATAATTACACCTCTGTGATAGAGGGTATGCGCGTGACATCATCATCATACCTAGGCTGGAATGGATTCGGGAATGCCTACAGAGTGGTAAAAACTAAAAAGTAAAAACTACTTTCTGGCCTTGACAGCCCATAAATCCAAACAGAAAAGTCCTATTTGATTGCATTAAATGACTTTAAACAACATTTAAATTCAAATTGTCACTCACTTCACTTTGCCATTCGATTTTAGCCTGGCTAATAAGCTATAGACCGAATCAGCCGTTGGCAAAAAAAATATGCCTGCCGGCAGTGTTGTGTGATATTAGTCTGGCTTATTAGCCAGGCTAACTCGATTTGCAACTCTCTGCCATTCACTTATGCAATGATGCGCTGCTGATGCGCATAACCGCATATCCTCTAATACAGTATAGCATCGTCGTCCACTGACTCCACTCCACAGTCTACAGTCTACTCTACACACACTCCAGGCTCCACGTAAGATGTAATTCTTTATTTGTTAAGATAAATAAAGGAATGTGAAACACTGTGGATGCACTTATCCAGCTAATTCTATCGGGTGTTTTCATCAAACTGATACTCAAACAGTCAAACCCACTTTTAATCTACCACAGAATTTTCTTATTTTCACAGAATTCTTTCTTTCTTTCTTTCTTTGCAACAATGGGCAGCAGGTGGCAGCATAAGACTAAAACATGTTTCACTCCTAACGTTCTCTCAATCCAATCCAATTCAATAAATCTAAATAATGAATGCACAATAATACTAGAATAAACGTGGCATGAAGTTTCAACATCGATGTTTATTTTGATGGCATAAAAAAAAAATCCCTTCTTGCCTTGACTCTCTTGGACCTGAAGAAATTGCATGGTATTTATAGGCCCTAGATTACCTATATTTATAATCGTGGGGCTGGAGGCTGGGTTTGTTTTGGAATATTTTTCTTGGATATAGATTCACTTGCAGGTCTAGGATAATTTGTGTAGAAGAGTAAGGTGCTGCTCTAACTTCTAACCCTCTCCACCCCCCCCCCCCCCCTCTCTCTCTTCAAGTTAAAACAAAAACAAAAACAATCCATGCTTGTTTGTTGTGAATATGCATGACAGAGCAACTATAGAAATCAAATATGGTTGTCCATAGCAATCACACAACCAAATAAACGCCAGTCACAACCATATTTGATTTCTATTTGTCCATAGTATGGACAAATGAGACCCAAGCGGACCATGGCCATGGGGTGTGGTTGGTCGTCAGCTGGCTAAAAGTAACAGAGAAGAGAAGGGATAATTCTTCCCTCCACTACCTGACTGGAACTCCTTAACTTTGAAGGGGAATATCCTGGCAATATCTCGCTTAATGAACAATCAGTGACCCTAGCTGCTACTATCCTGCCAGTAGCATCATCTATCTATCCTGCAGTGACAGGTCTTTGGAAGGCCCCTGCTCCATCTGTTAACTGGATGAAGAGGCGATATAAGTCATTATCCATGGTTTTCTAACTGAAGTGCATGCAGTCTGCTTTATTATCAGTAGCGAACTGCAGTCTCCTCTCTACTATGACATGCATACCGGACTCTGACTATACAGTAAAGTATTAATTTAAGTCTGAGGTTATTCTAGAATCTAGACTGATACAGTACTAGCTACATTGGCATTGTTTTCAGCGTATGACAGCTGATCTGTGGAATAAGTAATTTAGTTGGAATGGCAGAAGTCCTGATGTCAGATGTCACTTCCATGAACATAGTAGACATAGTTTAATTTACATCTTGATAGAATCATCTGCCCCCCGCCAGGCACACTGAGCTTTATTTCAATAATCTTTTTATTGTATTTGTACTGTATTAATTGAGTACAATGGACAACTGTATGTGTATGTGTTTAATTTCACTGGAGAGGGAAGTCTGGAGCTCTCTGATGGAGCTGTTGCCCCTGCGACCCGACTACGGATAAGCGGTTGAAGGTAAGGTAATTTTATTTATAAAGCGCCTTTCAAAACAGTTGTTACAAGGTGCTGTACAATAAAATAATAGGATTAAAACAAGAACATCACAATCAGAGATAAACCAGCAATGAAATAAGAAACAGAGAAGCAAAAATGACAAGTCATCTTGTCATTGCCACTCAGGTGGAAGAGCGCATCACTGCATGCCTGGCTGACATCTCACAGTGGATGTCCTCCAATCACCTCAAGCTGAACCCAGACAAGACTGAGCTTCTCTTCTTCCCAGCTAAGTCCTGCCCTATGCGGGAGCTAACTATCTCCGTAGACAACGACTTGGTAACGTCTGTCCCAACAGCCAGGAACCTCGGTGTTGTCCTGGACAGTCAGCTCTCGTTCAAAACTCACATCACAGCTGTCACTCGATCCTGTAGGTTCACACTCTATAACATACGACGAATTAGACCGTTCCTCACCCAGGAATCAGCCCAGCTCCTAATCCAGACAACAGTCTTGTCAAAACTCGACTATTGTAACTCCTTCCTTACTGGCCTACCAGCATGTGCACTTAAGCCTCTCCAGCTGATCCAAAATGCCGCAGCTCGCTTGGTCTTCAACCAGCCAAAATTCTCACATGTCTCCCCCCTGCTCCGCTCCCTCCACTGGCTCCCGGTCGCTGCCCGCACAGAATACAAAACTCTGATGCTGGCATTCAAAGCAACCAAAGGTATGGCTCCCCCATATCTTGCAAGTATGATTGAACCCTACAAACCCTCCCGCGCACTCAGATCAGCCAACGCAGGGAAGCTGGAAGTACCCTCACTAAAAACGCCGGGACAACGCTCCACACGTCCCAAACTCTTCTCCCTTCTGGCTCCAAAACTGTGGAATGCACTTCCCATTGCAGTCAGAACTGCAGCATCACTCCCAATCTTCCGCCGTAGTCTGAAAACCCACCTTTTCAGACTCCATCATGGGTTAGGGTTAGGGTTAGGGTTAGGGGTTAGGGCACTTACCCTACCTCCTTAGATAGCATTTCTGTAGACTTAGATAGCATCTGATACAGACTTATAGCATGTTATGTAGACAGCACTATAATTGCATTGTATATAGTCATAGCACGCCATAGTACATTATGTATAGCATAGTAGTATATATATATATAGTTTATATGTATAGTCTCATAATATAGATATTCCACTGTTACCTTCTTAGCTTACACATGTTTTATGATAAATGCTTTTTTGTGATGTATTCCCATGCTTTTTGTTCTTGCTTAATGTAAATCGCTCTGGATTAAGAGCGTCTGCTAAATGCCTAAATTGTAAATTGTAATAAAGAGAATTGAATGTTTGTTTTTTATCACCATTACCATGAGTTCAATACTTTAATATTAGCGCCCCTCACTTGTGTGATTTTTAGAATTCTGAACTCTATCAAAACCCACATCTTCTCTTATGATGGTCTTGGCACAAAATCTTTTCAAATGGGGGTCTGTGGCCTAATATTTATCAATCCGTAGTCCGTGACAGAAACATGGAGACATGTTTGAAAACCACTGAACTGAATAACCTTAAAGTGGACCACTCTTAATGGCAATTGACAGTGTGGCTCTCACGATGTTGTGTGATGAAGCACAGACCTTCCCTTGCTCACTCTGGCTGAGACAGGTTGTTGATGGGCACTGCTGTCAGGGGTCCTTTGGATTTAATGAGAACACACACCAACACAAAGGAGCTGAACTTTGAGGGTAGAGTACAATTGGTTGGAGGGTTAATGAACCAAAGGCATGAAGAACATAGACTTGAGGGAGATTATAAACAACAGACTAGCGTCTCCCTCTGCTACTAGGCTGGCCTCAAATTGCCTGTGAAGCTGCATTCAACTGCTGGGTAAAGTTACACAGTGGTGCGCTGGCTGCACTCTTGTCACAAGAGTCTTGTGTAGTTGTTGGATACAACAAAGTACATTTCAAAGCTTAATTCACATCTGCCTTTGTCAACGCTGAGTGGGCTTGACTCCACCGCCACAGAGAGTTTCCAATGGGGCCATGCCTGCCTTCATTTAATGTTCTAATGATTTAATCAAACACCTATAGTGCTCACATACACTGAAACTAACCGCAAACCTTACAATAAATGAAGTAATCTTGTTTCATAGCATACAAATATCCCTGTATTTGATTAAGTAAGTACAATGACTCCAGTTTGCATTTAGCACACAACATCACATCAGGGATCACATGTGACTCTGGGATGACCTCCTCTGCTGCTAGGCAACTGCAAGGACACTGTGCTTCACTCACATCATGACAACATCTTTCAAAGCAATTGAGGAGAGTCAGAAGTGTTCATCCACCTCCTGAGGGCAGCAACATATATATACCGTAACCACACCACCCTGAGATTACTGTACACCAGGGGTGGGCAACTTTGACCATGGCGAGGGCCAAAAATAGCCGATCTACAAGCTCAAAACGCGTCCCAGTGCGACGTGTTTTGAAATCCTGAATTATTATTATGCTATTTTTCAATTTGAATCCTTGTTGTTTATGTTAATTATACTAATTTAGACTGAAGAAATTAAAGCAGGTCATGTTTGCAAATCATAATCAATAATATATCAGCATTCTGATATGAACACTTTCACAATAAGTGAGCATGTGGCCCCCGGGCCGCCAGTTGCCCATGTGTGCTGTAAGTGTAAAGCATCACTACTACTATTATGCACTGAGTTCACAAGAGTCAAATATTATTTTATATATTAAATTCAAAGGGGCTATATCTTATAAGAATTATGAAACAAAGAGAGTTATTTCTTGCAGTGGATAGGAGGAAATATCTAAGGGCAAGGTGGGTTAGGGGGGTTAAAGACTGTGTAAAAGCCCCACTAGCTTCCCCTCCTAGTCCTAAGTCAAGTTTTTACACCCAACTGGACATTTTGGCCAAAGGGATAGAAGAAAGGCCATTGGGTCACCAAAATCAATAGGGTTCACCCTGCATTCTGCATCAATTAGTTTATGAGAAATCTTGTGTGCAAAATTGATCTTTTGACCTGAGGGTGGTGCAGGCCATGGGGTCAGTCAAATGGTTAGGGTTCACCCTCCAGCGAGCATGAATGCACTCTGCAAGTTTAATGGCAATGCATATATTGGATTTCGAGACATCTTGTGTGCAATTGAAAATGTTGGCCTAATGCTACAGGAAAGGCATCAACCACAATCAGTAGGGACATGCTTCAGATTAGGGACTATAAAAGTGCATAATAAATTCCATGGAAATCCAGTCAGTAGTTTTCAAGATATCTCATGTGGGATTAATCAAATAACATAGCCATCCTTAAAGGAATACTTAATTAAAAAAATAATATATATGTTTTCTTTTGTTTGTTTTTTATAATTTTTATCCCACGATTTTGTAACCCATTTTTCACCCCTGTGTCAATTATCTAATGTGATCCTGGGCTCTACACACCCTCCGCCAACCTAGTCCCCATATATGGGGAACTCATGCTTCCTTCATGTCTGAGTGTCCAAGTTGCTCATTCCCTGGTTGGACGTAGCGCGTGGAAGGAACACATTATTCAATTTATTTTTATATGGATGTTTTAAATAATGGATATATTGATGTCTTGTTTAAAACTAATGTCAATCTGTTTGTCCGACAAGTCCTCATTTCGGATGTCATGTTACAAGGTCCCTATCATTTTACCCCTGGCCTATTCCCTGTTTACACCTTATTGTTCATACCTAAAATGTCATGTCACCATGTTCCATCCTGTTGTTCATTTCAGGGCCCTCAGCATTTATGATATATTTTTGACGCCATATTCAGATTCACAGTCTCCATACTGTCTCTGGCCCCAGCCATTCATTTATAATACTGTAGGCACTGTTTGTAATTATGTCTGCATCCAGCTGCCGCTTTATCAGCTAGCGTGGCCTTGTTGCTGAACGGGAGTCAGCGAAAACACTTCTATCTGTTCGACAGTTCACAGAAGTAGGGAAAGGGTTTCAGATCAACAGGTCGTCATGGCAACGCAGGGAGTCCGTTGGACCTTCCTATCTTGTGACAGCGACGTCACTACACCACCGCCATCGAAATGACTGGAGCCAATCCGAGATGGCCATGGTTCCCTCCACGTGGGCTCCTCGCCACTTCGTTAATTTGGACACATCTAAGAGTCTCTCAAAAATCTCTCATCTTAAAGTGACAGCACTACATTTGGGTCTAACTCTGGTCTCAGGGTTCTCATACTTACAGTCCTTTATAACTATTAGGTAACTATTAAAGTATTTATCTTATTATCTTCATCATCATTTTAAATTGATCATTCTCTTGTTAAATTCAATTACCGGTAGTAACTAACTTCAATTAGTCAAATATTGGATTATTGGCTTGAATGCGACGAAAACGAAGAGATCTCCATGCATTCAAGGCTGCTGGACATGAGACTAATTAATTAGAGCGACAGAGAGAGAGAAGAGTGTGTGTTTGTGTGTGTGTGTGTGTGTGTGTGTGTGTGTGTGTGTGTGTGTGCGTGTGCGTGTGTGCATCAATTTAACAAAGGTGCAGACGATCAGAAATCAGCAGAGAGTGCGTGCGTGCGCGTACAGTACACGTTTGTGTACAAATCTTTTGTAATGTGCCAGGAACTATTTGGGATGATGTTGCACGATAAGTAATAAACTTAACTTGAAATATGGCACACTGACTGACCATCAAACTGAATGACTTCAGACATTTGTGTTTAACAGAATAAGACCTACAAAAGGACAAGCTTTTTTCCTTGACAAATCTTTGCACTCTTCAAGTGAAATTGGTCTGAACGAGTTATGGTTCCTTACTGGCGATATGAGACAAGAGACTAGTTCTTTGTCAGGCATACCCAAATATAGTCTATGCAGACGTCAGAATGATGTCAGAACAGGCCAGCTCCATATATGGACACTGGGCAGGGGCCCTGTCCAGAGCCCGGGCCGAAGCCTTTTGGAGCGGTTCTGGACAACCGTGGGTCCGACCGATTCAACAGTTTCTTTTTGTTTTCTATTTATAGTTAGATGATAGTTATTTAATTTTTTATTTATTTTATAGGAAAGTAGAATATCAAATTGTCAACTGAATATGAACAACCAAGTAAGCTGTCTAATAATGGATGACAAAGATGACAACTAGGCTTTTAGTATCACTCTCCAGGAAAGAACTAAAGAAATGTTAAAACATTTTCTGTCTCAATTGTCATTGGAAAGAATTAAAACAGGAATACTATGTTTTATTTTCTATTATTTTACTGAGAATCACTGATCAGCGTAGCCAGGCATGGCCCTGGAAAAAGCTCCCTTCTCCCAAGAGGCTCCAAAGAGGCACTCGTCGAGTCCAATCGATTCATTTTGTCTGCTTCCACTTACCTGGCCATGGGCATGGGTCAGAGTCAATGTTCAGAATCTATCTTTGAGATAGGGTAATAGTCACCTCTGGCTATTTATTTTCAGACAAATTTGTTTATTAACTTAAAACCTTCTGCTTGTATTGATGCTTTGCTTTACAAATTCAAGATGGTAACGATAACAGCACAGCTGCATGTTTTACAAAATTATCTAAATCTCTGTCTCTGGTTCTAAAAATCCCGACATCTTGTTTCCATTCCATTCCAACACACAGTATACTGTTGCAGTTGACTACATCAATAGTTGATGATGACATACATATTATAAGAGGCAGAAATGTCCAGACTTGATAACAGACTCCTATATCTCATTGTGGACTATACAACAATATTGTGTTGATATTAAGGGAAGACATGCATGCTTGTTGCTCAGTGATATTGTCCCACTATTTCTTGATGATCAAACAATCACCATGCTTCCATATTTCTCTGAACAGCCCTGTGGCTCTCAGGAACCACATAGGCATGAAATGGCCTGTCAGTGAGAAATCAATTTACACCAATCACTGAGGAGAATGATTAAAGCAGACAGCATTTCATCAGCATGTCATCACCTCTTTTGGAACGCTTCCTTTTCACAGTTATTAAAAGAAAGCCACACGTAAGTCACGCTGTTATTAGACCTTGTCATGATGTGTATTGCTTAACAGAGCACTTAACCCATTTTCAACCTTATCTTCTTATCCATCTTATACAGTAATTGGTCCTTACAAATACTCATCATAAGATGGTACCATTTATGTGTACTCCATCTGTTTCTAGAAATGGGCTGTGCCTGTGGACAGTTCAGAAACCTGCCTACCAATGGCATCAACAATGGAGATTCCAAGCAGCTAACGGTAACTACAGCCTTTGTCTTCCTGGAAAGTTATCCCACAGAAACAGCCATTGTTCTTGTATTAAAAAAAGAAGGGAAAAAAAGTTTTAAATATAAATCCTTCATGCCCATCTCTGAAACAGCGAGTAGGCAGAATTGGTGTCATCTTATAATAAGCATTAATGAGGACCAATTTAAAGAACATAAGGTTGAAAATGCATCCAACTGCATCCGATTGGGCCCTTGCAGTCATGTGTCATTCTGGTTAAATCAGTTGTGTTGCTTAGTTCAGTTTTTGTTTCGTTATTTAAGTTTATTTCATTTTAGTAGGCCCACATTTTTGTTATTCGTTAAAACATTTATTTGAAACAAAAAGATATAACAAAATAACAAAAAAGGAACATTATTTTAAACCAGCACAAAGTCTCCCTGTGTCTATCCTTCCGACCAACTCAGTTCCTAACAACTGCCTAATATTTCAGAATTGGGTTTAATAAATACAAAAGACACCCATTTGGATCTGTCAACTAGTCGCAAAATGGCCAATTTTGTGGCATTTATTGCATTCTTTACCCTTAGCTGGGCAGTTATCCTTGTTGTGTGTGCGTCCGCACCTGCCACAACCCCTCTCACTGTCCCTACGTTCTGACGTGGCTACAGTGTTTTTATTTTTCCATTTGTTTTTAAATGGTCTTTGTTTCATTTCGTCAACATGCCCTGTTGCAGCAGTCTCATTATTCTGGAGTTTCACTAATTCAGAATGTCTGGCCATATCAACTGCTTTTTTCAGAGTTAGATCACTGGTCATCTGCAGTTTCAATGAAAGATCTTTATCTTTAATGCCTATGACAAGCCTGTCACGTATCTCCTCCTCTGTATCAGAGAACTCACAGTGAGCGGCAAATTCATACAGACGTCTTATGTACTGTTCAATTGACTCACCCTGCTCCTGCGTGCGTGAATGAAACCGGGCACGTTCGAAAATGACATTGCGCTTCGGCACAAAGTGCGTGTCAAACAGTCCCATCACTCGATCATAGTCGTTGGCCTCGTTGTATCCTTGCTCGTCGTCCTCGTCAACCAAACCGAACGATTTATAAACTTGTTCAGCCTCCGGTCCCATCGTGTAGATCAGCGAGCACACTTGGACCTCAGGCTTAACAAGCCTTAACAAGCCTCGTTGCGATCCTGTACCGGGCGAAACGTTGCTTCCAATCCGGCCAGTCTTCTGGTTTGGCGAAATCAAACTGCACCAGCGATGGACACTTGGCCATTCTGGATTAATATCCTCGACAATTCAATGTCCCGACTAATTCCGATCCCACTTCTGACACCATGTGAGGTGTATAGCCTTATTTAAATGAATGACTGCGGAGGCTTTTTATGACTGCGGAGGCTTTTTACTGTGTCCACACTCTTGGTTTATTCACTCGATAGTATGATGTGATTGACATGAATAACAGCTGTGTCAAGCTGTATCTTTAATTGAGCATTAATCATGACATCAACCAATAGGCTTACGCCACAATGACCTTTTCTGCCATGTTTTCTAATTCCACTGCGCAAGGGGAAAAGTCAAAACTGTTGTCGATTAAATAATCGTCCAAAGATGAAGGAATGACAAAGTTCTTCAGGGTGAAGTATCGAGAATTTATTATGAAGATTCAGCAGAGAAACAATATACAGAGAGTGAGGAACAGGCCTCCTTGCCTGTTCCAGCAGCCTCTCCGGGCGCAAGCTCCCTCAACCCCATTCTCAGACAGTTCTTATAGTCTTGTTCTAACAGAGATGCTATACTAACTACTGGTCATAAATAAGGATCTGTTCTAAAGATAAGTGCGACCATAGAGTATTAAAAGGATAGAGACTAAACTGGCGCGAAGCTCCGCCCCCTCCGCTATTCATGTCAGTGGAAGTTGCTCAGTGGCGTTTTGAAGCACCCGGAAGGCTGCCGGAAGTACCGTCTATTTCCGCATTTTTTCGCTGATTCAGCATTTGGGCACCAAATTTTGGTATCCGGAAGTCCGGAAATGCGGAAGTGCAGCTGGGCTTTAACATTGGGCGCTCGGTTGCACGGGGTTTCCTCGTCAAGAATCCACGGGTCCGCCTGCAGTCCTTCCTCTTACCACTAGGGCCCAGCGCTTCAACATTGGAGTGCATAGCTGGCCCCTTTGGACACACAAATAAGTATACCTTTGCTGACAGCGTGGAGGAGTCAAGTCAGCTGTTAGATTGACAGCTGCATGAATTAGACTGAGCACATTGGTGAGCAAAGAAACTTAATGGAACGAAGATAAATACACAATAATGCATATATCTGGCACTGTAGTTGGCATTCTAAAATTCCCATTACAAAACGACTGTAAGGTCAGGCATGAATATCGTCGCTGTCAGGAAGTAATTCAGAACTTTTGTGTAGATGCATATACACAGTTTTACAAACACAGGATATGATGTTATTATCCAAAGTGCCTTGTACTCTGCATGGCAGGGGCGTCCTCCTCCCTGAGCCAAGCTTGCACCTAACCACAATAATAAGGTATGGTTGCCCCACAATCCCAAGGCCTTGACACCGTTTGGGAACCACTGATGTTCAGGACAGCTAGCACATAACATAATCTACAAAGACGCAGATGACCTCTGAAGCAATCAATACAGCTGTGATACTGGTTTTGTATTGTTTTGAAATAGACTCCACTCAGATGATTAAGAGTGAGGTCAGTCCTGTCCGTAACCCCACTGCTCAGATAAGAATTGCATTTTAGTTTTGTAGGTTAGTTTGTTGTTGAAGCACTGTCTATGCCTAGACAGTAAAGATGGATTGACTGTGTGTGACTGTGTGTGTGTGTGTGTGTGTGTGTGTGTGCGTGTGTGTGTGTGTGTGTGCGTGCGTGCGTGCGTCGTGGGTGTGTGTGTACGTGCGTGCGTATGTGTCCTTATTGGGCCTCGTGCTCCCAATATAATACTGACAAAGCCAAGCCTACAGGGATTTATGGTAAAAGATGAAAATGAAAATCAGTCCTCCGTGTTAGAAGTTAGCACACATATAATATGCACATGCACACACACGCACAGGCTGCAGAAAAAAAGAAAAGCTTTTTTAATTGGGCCCTGGGAGAAAACACACGGACAACAATCCATCCAACAAAATTATGCATTTAACAGATGATTAACAATGCTGAAAGAAATGAAATTGCCTCACTTTCCATTATTTTTCCATTGTGATTTCAGCTTCAGTGAAAGCTCTGTTGTTTACATATAGGCAATCTTATCTCAACTAAGTTCTCAGAGCAAAAATTAAATATAGAAAACAAACACCTCATCTCCCCTTCTACAAATAGCTAATAGGCTACACTGACAGTATTCTACTACTGTATATCACAGTTTATGACAAGGTCTTTATATATTCTATAACAAGGTTGAGGTTTTTATATTCTATAACAAATACCTTGTAAAGGTATGCAATGGAGACACTGTCTTGTCCGACTGGTGCATGCAGGTCAGATGTTGCTCCAACTCATCACTTGAAAAGCTAGCTATGAACTACAAGAGCATTAACTTTGCTTTTTTTAGTTGTTATATTGTTATGCATTTTTGTTTCACTTTACATGATACTATAGGCTGTAAATTCAAAATGCACAAACAAACATACCTCACAACACCACATAAACTAATGTGGCAAATACATGTTGTGGCATACTATGAATCCAATTCTATTTTAAATTACAGGACATGGGAAAGTATTTTATTTAACAAATGATAAAAATGTGCTGCAATTAATGTCCAAATCTCCCAAAAGCACAAGAAAGAGAGGGAATCAATGTTGCCATGGCCACCCCACCCAATAGTAACAGGCCCCTAGCAGTGACAGGCAAACAGGAGGGATTGCTTTGTTGATTGGATACTTTTAGTCCAAAAATGTGAACAGCACAGAGTTAAAGTAAGACATTAGGCTAAAAGGACAAACACAAAAATGTCCTTATGTCATCAAATACAAATAACTATGTTTAAAGGAGAAAAATCTACCTCCACTTGTTGTCTCCGATAGATATTTCTTCAGCACAGGTTTTAATTTCAGCAGTTTTACTGCTATGATTGTTTCATGTAATATATTAATTACACCATTAGTATATTCAGGAGAGGACACAGTTTTCTCCCCTCACCCACCAATCTCTTTAAATAAAATCGTGATCTACAAGCTCACAACACATTGTTGTTACATGTACTGTATGTTGTGAGCTTGACTTGTAGATCTTCTATTTTCAGTGAACGCTCTTAATAAACAAGGCAAATCACATCTCCACTCGATATTGAATCGGAGTAATGCAGAGTGGCTTTTTCAGTTTCTCCTCCGCTGAATGTAAATTATAATAGAAATCATGATTTATTTGCCAGATATGCGCATGATTCAGATGTGAATGAGCAATCTGCTCTGTCACTCACCATATTTTTCCAAGGTCAATTTGTTTTGGCATTGTGTGAAACCATGTTGTTTCAGAGAAATTGCAGCCTTTATACGAGCGGACAGTTTTATAGTTGACTTTATGACTGCATCGTGAAAAGGAATAATGCCTGCAGTGTGAACCTAATGAAATGTGTTTAATAAAACCAGGGTTTGTGTCAGTCACATATTGTTGAATTAGCATAGGCTTTTGTCCTGGATGGCAGGCAAGGAAGCCACTCTTCCCCCCTCTACTGTGACTTTCTCAACCTCAAGAATAGTTACCCATATTGGACAAATATGCTCTTTTTTATTACCCTCTTCACTCTTGTGAAGTATTGACTAAAGAAACACACCTAACATTATATATTACATGCATTGTAGTATTTTATAGATTGTGCCAATATTGTTCAATTGATCACTGCAATGGAAATCCTCTATGTTTTCTTTACATTTGAAAGTGAATACTCCCAGACTTACAGTACAACACACAGACGGAGAGCGACTACATCACAGTCAATTTCATATAGCAGGCTGATGTTTTATAGTTTAAAAACTTCAAACTATAAAACTTTAGTTTGGGTGTAAATGCAGGTGACAGCAGGACTTTATCTATTTTACAACTGATCAGAGTACATTGCACATACAGTAAGACAGTTTTTGCCATTTCTGTGGGTCATTCTCAGTTCTTCAGAAAGGGAGATCTTTGGCTTTTAGTGAATGCTAAATGAAGAACGTCAGGACCTGACCCAGTCTCGTCTTCTGTGCTCGGACTGGGCAAAAAAAAGGGGAAAAAATAAATTGGATTAATTTCTCTCAGCAAGCACTGTGGGTCTGTTGGAGGGGAGATGAAAGATGGAGACAGAAGGTCACCCTGGGCAATGAGTAGCTGGGTACTTAGCAACCTAGCAGAGCAGTGAGGTAAGGCCAGACACAAACAGCTTATTCCCAGCCATCACCACCACCAGCCCAGGAGAATGAAACTCGTCTGGGCTGTATGATATGGAGACCCCAAATCTACATATTCCGACACTCAGTGGAACAGTTATAATGAGTCTTTTTGTGGGTTAAGCACAAGGGACTATTTTATCTGATCTTTTTTTAATGTGCTCCTGACTCCTGAGATCTAATCTCATGTGTATTCTACAATGTTTTTAAGGCTGGCCTATTTCTGTCAGCTGTGAGTATTGGGAATTGCACAACGAGGGTTTAAGCAGAAACACAGGTTGTCGTACCAGTCCACACACATAAGCGAAATTAAGTTTGGCTTCCAGCCCAGTAGCGCCCCCCCCCCCCCCCCCCCCCTCCTCCCCACGCTCTTATCATCATACATCACATTCCATGCTCAAATCAACACAAAGGTTATTCCGGCCAACGTCTTCACTTTTCTGTCCATGTACTTTGCGCAGCCAATCATCGCTATGGCGTGATCAGCCAATCACAAGCCAATGGCTGAGTTTGGCATAGGAGGGCGGCGGTGGCTCAGGGGTAGAGTGCCTGGATGGTAACCGTAAGGTTGCCAGTTCGAACCCGGCCTCCCCCAGAGTTACTGTCGAAGTGTCCTTGAGCAAGACACTGAACCCCTAATTGCTCCCGATGTGCTAGTTGGTGCCTTGCATGGTTTCCGCTGCCATCGGTGTATGAATGTGTGTGTGAATGGGTGAATGTAATGCACAATCTCTGTAAAGCGCCTTGGATAAAGGCGCTATATAAATGCACCATTTTATAGGAGGTGCTAGCAAAAAGAATCAATTAATGTGGTTCCACATGGGAATGCCGTGGCTCCACATGGGAATGCCGTGGCTCCACATGGGAATGCCGTGGCTCCACATGGGAATGCCGTGGCTCCACATGGGAATGCCGTGGCTCCACATGGGAATGCCGTGGCTCCAGCGTGGATCACAGTCATCATGTGGCCAGCCTGTGATGTCAGTCTATGTATCTATGACATAATGATGCCACATTTGGGATTATAACATTAAAAGTAAATATTTCATACAAACATTTGTGAAAATGATGACAACTTGACAAATGATGGCTGGCTTCTGCAAAATAATAATAATCTCAACTTTATCTCAGGACTCATAACTACCCACCACCCACCCCTTTTTCTCCTCACTGTATACGTTTCTTTTCCATTTTTACCTCCTTTATGATGAATTCCTTCTGTTCTTTGACTATATAGAAGTGTCTATTTGTACATATCTAAATGTTTTGATGAATTGAACAAGGTGGACCCTCTTGTAAACAAGTGTATTGCTTGTCTTTGTATTGAGTTGTACATGAAATGTACTGTAATTCTGCAAACTGTTAATAAATATTTCAATCAACCAATCAATAGTACAGTTCACCCAAGGCATAGAAGTAGTACACAGAGGCATGAGGCCTAGTATGAGACATTTAGCAACGCTATCGCTATAAAATCCTAAATGCTGAGACAAAGCCTTTTATTCCCTCCACACACTTTTGTAAGAGGACATGATGTTTTTGTGGTTTCCCACCTGCAGGGTGTTGACCTTGTCGGTGGTATTTCAGGCTCTGCGCCTGGGGGGATTTTTTCCCCCTCACACAACACCGCTGCCAGCTTCTGCAGGTGGAAGTACAGGGAGGGGTTGTCATGGAAACAGTCAGATCACGGAGACGGGACACAGCGGCGACTCATGCACATGTTTTTAACCCATTCTGACCTGAGATCAGATTCTAAAAATGTCAGTCGTTCTTCGATTTTTCAAAAAATAGCAGACCTACAAGCTCGTATCGCGCCACTCGGTGGCGCGATATGAGCTTGTAGATCTGCTATTTTTAAATAGCTAAAGCATAACATGATGCCGACACCAAAATGGGTGCCCGGTCAGAATGGGTTAAAAGCTTTCATTGATAGCCAGTGGTGGAAAGTAACTAAGTACATTTACTCCAATCACTGTGCTTAGGTCAACACTTTGAGGCACTTTGTTTTTACTTTACTTGAGTATTTAGCATTTTCAATACTTTTATACTTCACTACATCTCTTTGTCTGTCACTGTCACATATTGTACCTTTTGAAAACTTGCTAGTTACTTTGGAGATTTAGATTCTTATTACAAAACATTCATTATCATTAATTTGACTACCTGTCCTGTAGCTTGTTAATAAAGTATTCACACTGAGTATTTCTATATTGTGGTATTGCTACTTAAGAAATAAATCTGAGTACTTTTTCAGCCACTAGATCTGTGCCATTCAGCACATTTCTAATGAGTTCCTAGGCTGCCTATGGACACCGTATGAAGTAGTACTGTCCATGCAGCCTTTCAGGTAAAGCAAGACAGCTTGTTCAAATGAGCAATATCAATGTTCAGTTCATCAATCTATTGCTATTTTTCCCCCTGTAATTCTGTCTATCATGCTCAGTGTCAGACACAGTTCTCCCCAAAGGGTCTGTGACATTAATTGACATTTATCTTTCAGTGCCTACTGACTCATAAGGCATGCCAGAACACTGAAAGAATTTCACCTTGTCCTATATTGCGCAACCACTTAAGTATTTTTTTTGCCTTTTTAGCCAGAAGCAGCGAGTGCATAATCCAGCAACGGCATGAGACGCGGGAGGAGGACCGACAGCTGCCGGAATAGGTGGATGGATTATGACAGCTCCATGCCTCCGTTCCGCTGCTCTGTCAGTCCATTCGGCAGCCGCACTCCAGCCGCCGCAACTGCCGGTACACTGCCGGTAACAGCCGCGGCTCTGTCGGGGGGAGGGGCGCATGTGCCGGGGGATTATGTCACTCCACTGCTGCTCCATCTCGTGGCCGCCGCTTCACGCAGCAACTGCCGGTAACAGCCGTGGCGCTGCCGGGAGAAGGGGCGGCAGCTGCCGGGGAAACTGGGGGCATTATGGCACTCGACTGCCGCTCGCTTCCGCAATGTGTTTGGTCCGACATGCGTTGCGTTGTGCTTGTGGTTATGGTTAGAGTAAGAGTTTGAGCTAGAGTGTCGGACTGATGCTGCCGAGAAACACTACCAGGTGTTCCGCGGCAGATGCTGCTGCCGGAAAATGCACTCACTCTCTCTATTTTTAGCAGTGTAAATACAATAAAATGTAGTCTACTTGATTAAAAAGGTTGACAGATATGGAGTTACATTTGAAAGAGAGTTAACATATTTGATTTGGAAAGAAAGTAGGCTATAACCTGTTTTCAAACCTCCAATAACAGAGGTATGACAGTGGTAATATCACACCAGTCAACAACCATCATTACAAATTGATATGACAGAAATTATGCTGTTTCTGTCGTATAATAACTCCTACAGGGCCAGTACAAAAAGCAGCTCCAGTAATCTACAAAAGCAAAGATAAAGAATGAGTAAAGCCTCAGTTGCAGCAAGAACAGGGACATCCAGAGACCATGGTGGAGAACAGGAGAATGAGGTTGTTGTCAGGGGAACGTAAAGGGAGATTGTTTGATTGCACCATAATGCCCAGAGCTGTCAGTCAACATCAGACAGACACAAGAAAAGCCCCAGCGGAGATCCATGCTCCTACAGCGAACCAGCGCGATTTCCATTTGCATCGAGGTGAAGTTTCCGGGTCTCCACAGAAAAGCTGATGACTGATTGGGAAGTCATCAGAATTCAGTCCTCAGATTAAGCAGCTGCATCGTTGGTTTTTAGCAGAAGAGACATACCAAACGGTAGTTTCTTATGATCTAAACAACTACTAACATTACATTAAATCAAGAACCCACAGTCTCAGCTAAGCTTCCATTGAATTGTTATATGGTGCAGAGATTATGCAACTGTTAGCATCTGGCTGATGACAAACTGGATTGCTTACAGTCGAATAATGCTATAGTCTGCGCTTGTTAAGTGCCCATTATCCATAATCACCACCTTCTTTGATCTTCCACAAGGCAGAATCATGAGGCATATACGGTACATTTGTAGTGTATGTCTTGCTTCTCTTCCTTCCTAATGATGTGTGATGGGAGCAGGTGGCATAACAAGTGACAAAATTATAAGAAAAAAGAAAGAAAAAAGAAGCAAAATGTGCACAATATACCAAATGATTTAACATGTTTGGCATCTAAAGCGCAATTTATATTTTGTTACATTTTCAGCTGAATTGTTCCTATTTTTAAAGGACATGGAATTATGCTATGATACAGTAATTGCTTTTTGCAGAATCCCACAGTGTATCTCTCCTTCACTCCATCAAAAACACTATTATCCACCCATCTACATAATGACGAATCATGAAGGATGTAATCTCGTTCATTACAATAATGTTCTTTGAGACATTGGTGTACTGTAAACCTCACCTTCCTTGTACAATGTACATTGTTCATTTAGGCTATGTATTATAGTATAGCCTATACAGTATATCACAAATGTGTCCACTTTGAGGGCGGAAACCTTGATTAAATGGATGGAAACACTTTAAAATGACAAATGACACTGCCATTGTGGTATATAAAATATGAGGACATTTTTATTTGACTTTCTCCTCAATAAACAACATGTTTGAGTGTGTAAACCACAACAAAACCAGTGATTGTTGAAAGTCTAGCAAAATAAAAGGAATATTTTGAAAAATATTACAAAGCTTTACATCTACTTATCTAGGTATTAACATTCATTTTTCTATTGCTGGTTTACAGTAGTTGCTCTGCAAACTTAAAATTCTAAATCAAACGTACTGCTTGTTAATGTCCAAAAGGTAAATTAATTCATAGCTGATACAACATTACAGAAAGAATCGCTAACATCAATAGACGGCCTGTCAAGTCTAAAAGTATGTGTCAGCTTATATCTGAATTGAAAGACAAATTTGTATATTATATATATACACATATATTTCAGTGCACAACAGTCAACAGTAAAACTGTTTTACAAGAGAAAGAAACTTTGTCGTCTCTAATGATTCTGCCAGAGATACAAGCCCAAATGGAACCGATTTCAGCTTCTTCACCCATACCGAATCCAAGACAATACCATGCTGTATGAAGCAAAATATGTATTGAAAATAAAGCACAGTGACTACTATCAACGTCTAGGAAGATAAACAAAGCTGCCATATAGAGTGTCAAAAGGGGGCAAGGGTCCCCATTCAGGGGTGAGAATAGCAGTTCTACAAGCTCACAACGTGCTGCGTAGTGAGCATGTGAGATTTGGTGTAAAAAGTAATATAGACCCTGGGGGTCTGGAATGGGGAAGCCATTAGATTCAATTCATTTCAGTACAGTATGAAAATGAACTTGGAGATATCTAATCCACACTACAAATTGTGTCTGCATTGCATTTGTCACAGTTACTTAATTAATCATTGCGTTTTAATGCATTTAAATGTAATTTTACATTTAATATAATTTAAAAGCAGACAAAGTCTAGACAAAAACAGACCTTAAAGAAAAGTCAGATTTACAGATTAAATTCAAATGTCTGCGACTTCTTAATGGCAACCGAAATATCAACCAAGAAGCAGATCATTTTAAAGTGGAATTGTCAAAAACAACAAAAAGAGTTTTTTGTTTTTAGTCTAACAAATTGTGGTATGGTTTGGAAAATAGGTAGGCAGTAATGTAAAGTATATCATGTGTTGTAGTCTAGGGGCAAGACTCGCCAGACCATCAGTATGGTCCTTTAACCCCAAGTCTCAAAATGTCTTTGTCCTTTTCCAACAACAAATCTTTTAACAAATCTGAAGGAACGGAAGAAAATGTGTTTCTATTTTACACAAAAATGTGTGCTCCTGAAAGAAAAGTGTCTCTGTCTGTGGGGTTCTCATACAGTAGGTAGGTTAGTACTGTACGTAGCTCTCACCACATATAATAGCTACGTGTAGTGTCCACCTGGCTAGGTTTGTTCTCTGAGGAGCCCTCTTTGTCCTTCTCACTGTCCGTCTCCCACAGGTTGATAAGAGGTGGGTACAACTCATTTAGGGGGATAGATGAGGTTTTCTGCATGTACTTTTTCAGAGAATGATGATAGTTTTTCCTCTTCCATCTCTTTGCGATGTACACACCCAAAGAAGCCAGGCTGATGATTGCAAAAATTGTTCCCATGACAGCCGCGAGAGCAGTGTTAGTTCCTTGGTCGGATATTTCCACGGCAAAGGTTGCTTGCTTTGTTGTGACATTAGCGCAAGACTTCTGTGCCTGTTGGTGGCTGTTGGAGACAGTGAGACAGACCTCATATTCAGTCGCCGGCTGCAAGTGTGTAAGATTATACTCGTGGACATCCACAGGTACTCTGGCAGTGTAAGTGATATGCGGGTTGTCTATTTTCATGGTGGCGGATGACCACTTGAGGTTGGAGGTCATGACATTGGATTTGATTTTCCAGGACACCAGGATGGAGTGGGACTCTGTCTGTTTAACATAGATCTTCATGAGCTGAGTGCTGTCTAACAGTGTCCCATTGACCCTGATGGCTGTGACTCTCGTGTCAGCTCCCTCGTCATTCTGGGCCACACAGGTGTATCTGCCGGAGTCTTCAACCTGGATGCGAGAGATCCTCAAAGTCCCCTCACTGTTGAGGTGGTACCTGTCAGACAGGGTGTCCGTCATCACTTTATTCCCCATAGGCGTGACCCAGTAAATCTCTGGCTCAGGCTGGGACATGGCTCTGCAGTCCAAGTCCACAGACATGCCAATGTCCACACTGAGGTGGCTAGGGAAGGTATCATGGGAGATCATGGGTAGACATTGGTCTATTGAGTCTTTCTGCAGTACTTCCCTCACATGCTGACCTCTGACCTCTGACGGCATGGCACAGTACATGGACAGTGGTTCCATAAAGCGAATGCTAGTTTTATTTGAGTTCATCCATTGGATGACACAGTCACAGCGGAGGGGGTTGCTGTGGATGCTGATCTCCCGCAGGTTGGGCAGGGTTTCGACTGTGGACTGATACAGGGCATTTAGGGCATTATTATTCAACATGAGGCTCTCCAGGGCAGGGACATCGCGGAAGGCCAGCCGGTTGACGTAGGAGAATTTGGGGTTGTTGGTAGCCTCAAGTTTAGTGAGCTCAGGAAGGTTGTCCAAAGCATAACGGTCAATAGATACCAATTCCCCCATGTTGTTTATACCCAGCTCTTTCAGCCTCAGCATGTTCTTGAAATCTCCCTCCTGGAGTTTGTGCACAGGATTTTTGTTCAAATCCAAGAACTTTAGATTAGGTAGTTTCTGCAGGGCTTTCTGAGGAACCCTGACCAGCTTGTTGTCATAAAAAGAGAGGCTTTCAAGATTGTCAAGTCCAACAAAGGCATTTCCAGGGACATCTGTTAAATCCATTCCTGCCAGGACCAAACTTCTCAGGTTACCTAGCGGCCTGAAGTTAAAATCCATGATGCCAATGACCGGGTTCTCCCCAATCATGAGGATCTCTAGGTTTGGCGTGGAGTCAAACCAGCGGCTATCGATAGCCGTGAGCTTGTTGGAGTTGAGGTGGAGCCTGAGGAGATTGTGGAGCCCGGAAAAGGCATTGGCGGAGATGAGATTAATCTGATTGTGGTTGATGTAGAGCTCCTGCAAGTTACTGAGGTCCTGTAGACAATAGTCTGGCATTTCTGTGATCTGGTTCTCCTCTAGGTGGAGGGTGGTGAGTTGTGACATGTTAACCAGGCCAACATCACGAATGTTGCTGAAGTTGTTCTGGGACAGGTCCAGCTCAGTCAGGTTAAATAATTGCTCAAGTTCTTCGCTCGTCCTTGCAATGTAGTTACTCTGGAGGAGGAGAACCTGTGTCTCACTGGAAAGGTTCACTGGGATGCGTGTTAGGCGCAGGTCATTGCAGTCCACAGTAATGGCTTCTCTGTAAGTGGACTGGGGGGTAAACCAGGGCCGGATCTCACATACACATAGCTGGGGACACTCATTACTCTGGACGGAGGACAGTCCAACAGATACCATTATGAGGCCAGCGAACAGCTGGCCAAAAAGACAGTAGTCTAACCTCCATTTAGCCATGGTGTCTGTCTGTCTGTGTTCAGTTCCACAAACCACCAAGAGGTGGAACAGCCGGACAGGCAAAAAACCTTGGAGGATAGTGTGCTACAGTCATTAACCAGAATTCCCACAAAAATGTTCTTTCAGCCCAGTGTAATGAACTAGCGTGGTGTCCCAGTGTTGAGTGTCCTTGCAGCAGCAGGGTGAGTCTAGAAAGGAAAGAAAGACAAAAACATGTCAGAAATACTAAAACAAAACACTATCTACCCCACATTGACAATAACAAGAAGGTACTGTACAAAAGGTCTAGTAATAACAATCATTGCTGCATGTGTGTTTAATGTAAGTGGTGCAATTACCTACATGCACAAGAGAACAATTTCTCACAATATTCCTACATGCAGTATCAGATTTGAGAAAATACTAGAGCAGCTTCAGATCAGATTATACTGCATGAAAGTTGAAAGAAAATAATAAAGGTCTGAACTATTTTGATCCTCCTTGAGGCATTTCACCAACCAGCATGCTTATTAGTTCTCGATCATTAGTGTACCCTCATTAAATAGTAATATTAGAATTCACTATACCTCAAAGAAAGCAAGAACAAACACAGCTCTGAGTTTGTGAGTAAACAAAACAAGAATTCTACTTGACTTAACAAAAAAAGAAAATTCTTATTCATACACTGCAACTGATTGCTGCAGTGATTTATTTGAGGCTGCTAAAGTTGACAGGTAGAAGACCTGAGAGTACCACAGAGCAGACCTGCCTGATGGCCTGCTTCAGTGAAGTGGTGCATTGGGCATCTGCTAGCCCAGATGGCATTAACACTAAAGCCAATGACTTGGACTATCAAGCATTAATTCTGGCTAACAACAAGGCAACCTTCATCAATATTGTTGCTGCATTCCAAACAAAACCATATACAGTATACTGTATGACTACATAATGGACATACTGTACTTTCACATTGATACAGAAAAAACTATCATTCCAAATCAAATGATCATGCACTGTAATGTGAGACTTGTTCCTTTCATATTCTGATAAAACCTTTATGCTTTCTACGGTAATTTGCAAAGCAAGGAGAGATAGAATGTCCAGTCAGGCCTGTTCCTCTTCAAAGTTGTATTATTTTATATGGAGCTCAGTGATAGCCAAAACAGTTGCACAGTAACATACAAACCAAGCTCCAAGGTCACTATATCTATCATGTATTTTGAGCTTGACACGCTGTCAAGCTGGATTACCAGCCTAGCTGCCTGGACCGCTCTGCCGGCCCAGGCCTACATCATGTTTTAAACCATAGTAGTGGGTTCTGTCCATCCTCTGCAGATGTTTCTTAACCGGTGACACACCAACAGTTAGTTTACAGGACAAAACGAGTAGCATAAATAAATAGTCGTTAGTGTCTTGTACAGTATACTATAGATTAGAATATACCAAATAATATACTACAGAAATAAATATGCATAATGCATAATGTACAGTATATTATACATTATGCATAATATCTTATAATCTCTCAACTCCCATGACAACGTGAAGAGCTGTTGTGATTAGGAATGAAAACAAAGGAGCACCATGGAAAGAGGGGGGCTGAAGGAGTGTACACGGACCGTCTAAAGAGGGGGGCTGAAGGAGTGTAAACGGACCGTCTAAAGAGGGGGGCTGAAGGAGTGTACACGGACCGTCTAAAGAGGGGGGCTGAAGGAGTGTACACGGACCGTCTAAAGAGGGGGGCTGAAGGAGTGTACACGGACCGTCTAAAGAGGGGGGCTGAAGGAGTGTACACGGACCGTCTAAAGAGGGGGGCTGAAGGAGTGTACACGGACCGTCTAAAGAGGGGGGCTGAAGGAGTGTACACGGACCGTCTAAAGAGGGGGGCTGAAGGAGTGTACACGGACCGTCTAAAGAGGGGGGCTGAAGGAGTGTACACGGACCGTCTAAAGAGGGGGGCTGAAGGAGTGTACACGGACCGTCTAAAGAGGGGGGCTGAAGGAGTGTACACGGACCGTCTAAAGAGGGGGGCTGAAGGAGTGTACACGGACCGTCTAAAGAGGGGGGCTGAAGGAGTGTACACGGACCGTCTAAAGAGGGGGGCTGAAGGAGTGTACACGGACCGTCTAAAGAGGGGGGCTGAAGGAGTGTACACGGACCGTCTAAAGAGGGGGGCTGAAGGAGTGTACACGGACCGTCTAAAGAGGGGGGCTGAAGGAGTGTACACGGACCGTCTAAAGAGGGGGGCTGAAGGAGTGTACACGGACCGTCTAAAGAGGGGGGCTGAAGGAGTGTACACGGACCGTCTAAAGAGGGGGGCTGAAGGAGTGTACACGGACCGTCTAAAGAGGGGGGCTGAAGGAGTGTACACGGACCGTCTAAAGAGGGGGGCTGAAGGAGTGTACACGGACCGTCTAAAGAGGGGGGCTGAAGGAGTGTACACGGACCGTCTAAAGAGGGGGGCTGAAGGAGTGTACACGGACCGTCTAAAGAGGGGGGCTGAAGGAGTGTACACGGACCGTCTAAAGAGGGGGGCTGAAGGAGTGTACACGGACCGTCTAAAGAGGGGGGCTGAAGGAGTGTACACGGACCGTCTAAAGAGGGGGGCTGAAGGAGTGTACACGGACCGTCTAAAGAGGGGGGCTGAAGGAGTGTACACGGACCGTCTAAAGAGGGGGGCTGAAGGAGTGTACACGGACCGTCTAAAGAGGGGGGCTGAAGGAGTGTAAACGGACCGTCTAAAGAGGGGGGCTGAAGGAGTGTACACGGACCGTCTAAAGAGGGGGGCTGAAGGAGTGTACACGGACCGTCTAAAGAGGGGGGCTGAAGGAGTGTACACGGACCGTCTAAAGAGGGGGGCTGAAGGAGTGTAAACGGACCGTCTAAAGAGGGGGGCTGAAGGAGTGTACACGGACCGTCTAAAGAGGGGGGCTGAAGGAGTGTAAACGGACCGTCTAAAGAGGGGGGCTGAAGGAGTGTACACGGACCGTCTAAAGAGGGGGGCTGAAGGAGTGTACACGGACCGTCTAAAGAGGGGGGCTGAAGGAGTGTACACGGACCGTCTAAAGAGGGGGGCTGAAGGAGTGTACACGGACCGTCTAAAGAGGGGGGCTGAAGGAGTGTACACGGACCGTCTAAAGAGGGGGGCTGAAGGAGTGTACACGGACCGTCTAAAGAGGGGGGCTGAAGGAGTGTACACGGACCGTCTAAAGAGGGGGGCTGAAGGAGTGTACACGGACCGTCTAAAGAGGGGGGCTGAAGGAGTGTACACGGACCGTCTAAAGAGGGGGGCTGAAGGAGTGTACACGGACCGTCTAAAGAGGGGGGCTGAAGGAGTGTACACGGACCGTCTAAAGAGGGGGGCTGAAGGAGTGTAAACGGACCGTCTAAAGAGGGGGGCTGAAGGAGTGTACACGGACCGTCTAAAGAGGGGGGCTGAAGGAGTGTACACGGACCGTCTAAAGAGGGGGGCTGAAGGAGTGTACACGGACCGTCTAAAGAGGGGGGCTGAAGGAGTGTACACGGACCGTCTAAAGAGGGGGGCTGAAGGAGTGTACACGGACCGTCTAAAGAGGGGGGCTGAAGGAGTGTACACGGACCGTCTAAAGAGGGGGGCTGAAGGAGTGTACACGGACCGTCTAAAGAGGGGGGCTGAAGGAGTGTAAACGGACCGTCTAAAGAGGGGGGCTGAAGGAGTGTAAACGGACCGTCTAAAGAGGGGGGCTGAAGGAGTGTACACGGACCGTCTAAAGAGGGGGGCTGAAGGAGTGTACACGGACCGTCTAAAGAGGGGGGCTGAAGGAGTGTACACGGACCGTCTAAAGAGGGGGGCTGAAGGAGTGTAAACGGACCGTCTAAAGAGGGGGGCTGAAGGAGTGTAAACGGACCGTCTAAAGAGGGGGGCTGAAGGAGTGTAAACGGACCGTCTCTACACAGGGAACTGGGCGGTGTGGTCACCCCCATGGCATAGCTTCCTCGGATTCACAGGATCATATAATAATCACAGGTGATTACAGGTGTAGTGGTCCGGGGACCACCAGTGGTCATTGAGGTGGGTGCCCAGCTAAATGATGGAGAGTTGGTAACCAACCAACCAAAGACTAGATCTTTAACTCTTGAGAGTGTAAAATTAAACCAAATGGACCTGGTTTCATTACCCCCTCAAGAGTTGAATTATTGTTAAACATCTGCATTACTTAGTTTACACATTTAGAGAATGTAGAAGAATTTGATCAACGTTTGCCTGTTATCTCTCCTAGTGGTATACCAACATCAATACAGCATGGAATTATGGACAAAATGTTATCCAACGATATAAATATTCATACGTTTGGGTAAGTAAGTAGCCTAGCCTTGCATGGGGCCCATAGGGCAGGAGCCTATCTCCTGTTTCTGTAGCGTGAGGCAGCTTGACATGACGCTAGTATGTCGCAGGGACTTACCCCCAATCCAACCCTTGATGCTTGAGTGTCAAGCAGGGAGGCACTGGGTCCAATTTTTAGAGTCTTTGGTATGACCGTTTTGTGTATGTGATGCTAAATGTCATCAAATGGTGGTCCGTGGCTCAAATGCTGAATAAATAATAATGGGCCTTGATATGAAAAGGGTTGAAAACCACTGTACTAGGTGAACATTTGGTGGAAATAGGTGAACATGCAGCAGATATAGAACAGCAGATCTACAAGCTCACACCGGTTCGCATTGCAACGAGCTGTGTGCTTGGGCTATTGAAGAGATTTGGTGTAGAAGGAAAAAGAAAGGAGCAAAGTATACACCCCTGGGGGGGGACCCCGATCAACTGAAGTATAGGGTTTAAGTGGTGCCTAAGAGGATTTCAAACAAGTGAGCTGACTAATGAATCTGAATGCAAACTGCCTGGCAACAAGGCAAGGGAGACAGGAAAACGCTCCACACTCCTCCTGCACTTAAAGGGTTCGCCGTGGGATTGGGCGGAGCATGGGTGAAATAAGGGTAATGCACACAGTATCTGGTCTGCACACAGAGATGTACTAAAGCACTGTATTGGTTAAGATAGCCTGTGCCCCTCAGGATTAGTGGATGAGATGTTGAGATGGAGATTAGCTTGAGGAAATGTACTGGGTTCAAACCCAGATGCTTTAATTAAAAGAAATACACCACAGAGGCCATATACACCAAATAGTTTATGTGCAGTAAAGCTACTTTGATTCTTACATAACACATTATTTTGTATTGCTAGCTAGCTTTAGATGAAAGTTATCAATAACTTCCTATATTCTTGAAGTTTCATGAACACAATGGTACAAAGCACATGCAAACTTGGAGCATCAAGAATTTTCCAGGAATTCAAAATACAGCCATTTGTGACACAAACACAGTAAATCAATCAGTAGAGTAGTAGATCTGATCATAAGATGGTTTTAAATTTGCGGTTAATCTCTGATTCCATCTTTTGCACACATTACAAATAAAATAAAATGGCACATCTGTATCTAAGCTTTTGTTAGCAAATGTTAGAAAAAGCGGGACTGATTGGCACAAGAGGCCTGGGATGCAAGCAGTAGTTGAGACAGTTGAATTGAATCCGTTATATAATAGTATAAAAGTACAGTAACTTGTGTCATTGGAAAATAATATATATATTTTAGTTTTCCGCTAAAACAAAATGAACAAAAGCGTCAAATTGAACTCAAAACACTATTGCAACTGGGTCACATGATATTTTGAAAACACTATAGACTGAATTACAGTATACAGTACTTCGTACAATGGTGAAAATAGCTCACAGCGTGTTGCATTGTGACACGCTGTGAGGTTGTCGATCTGCTATTTTTTGGCTCTCCGTTTTCGGATCTAAACCACATTTGCTGAGGACACTGCAGAGATAAAAGGCCATTGCAATTTGCAACCAACCAACTGGCTTATTTTGTTTGGAAAAAACAACAACTGCTACACTAGCTGTCACATAGTTCCTGATACAAACTTGTGAACCTGCTGTGGGCCAGGAGCCAGAGGAAATGTGTGCACAGCAGGAGTGAAAAAACCTACAAGAAAACAACACAAAACACCAAAGGGTGGAAGGAAGAAACAGAGGAAGGCAGGAAGAGATTGTCTAAAACAACCTTTGAACTTAGCTGGACACTTTTAGTATAAATATTTTACTTTTGTTAATTTTACTCTATTTTGCAAGCATTCTATTTGCATTGCTCCCCCCCCCCTATTTAGTGTATAGCCTAATGACACATTTGAACCTTCTTATTGTATTTTTTGAGTATTTTTTAACTCCCTTATGGAGTTATGTGTGCGGGGGTGCCTGACTGGCTGGCTGGGTATGAGCACGAAAACAGCATGGTTGTTTTTCACCACCTGTGCGCAACCTAACACACACACACACAAACACACATGCACATATTAACTGTATGTATGATGATTACAGTACAGTACAGTACAGTACAGTACAGTACAGTACAGTACAGTACAGTACAGTACAGTACAGTACAGTACAGTACAGTACAGTACAGTACAGTACAGTACAGTACAGTACAGTACAGTACAGGGACCAGCACACGGTGACTTCGGACTTCGGACGCGGGCGGCTCGCCGGAACCGGGCCGGCACCCTGGGTGCGTTCCTGTGGGTCTGGAACTCCCCCCCCCCCCTGGGAACCCCCACACGGAGTTGCACCACTCACTTCACACAGGTGTGATTTTTACTTTTGTCTAAAATGTTAAAAATAATTTCACGGCCTGCAGTGAAGCTAAAAGGATAACACAAAAAGCACTTTGTACTCAATTCATCATCAAGACATACTGCAGTACAATCTTACAATAAATGCAAATTCTCTGTACATCTGTACATTCGTCTGTAGTTCGGGTCTGTCATTAGTCCGACGGCTCGTTATTCCGACATTACTAACCCTAACCGCACGCGGAAGCCATGGGTCTTAGTTTTAACAGCCCACATATGTCGGACTAATGCACAGTCCCCCTGTAGTTCACATATTGAGTTATGCAAGGTTCCATCCCGATCTGAGCCCCATTAAAGGTATATTCAGTGATTTCACTCAAAAAACCTTAGGTTTCGTTTTTGGCTGTGGGACCCAGCCTTTCGTCCAATCAGGATAGAGAGTCAAAAAAATAAGTTATATTTGAATTAAGTGAAATCACTGAATATACCTTTAAGTTCTACTGTAATTTAGAGGTTAAATATAAAGAAATATGCAGCACAAAATGTGTTCTTCTTTGGCCTACTGGCTGGTGAAGAAGTTTGGTGCTTATTGGTCCAGCAGTTTTGCCACACAGACACACACACATTTAGACAGCTACTGGCATGCAGTGCTACACCATACAAACCTGGTCATAGTGTAATAAGTGTACATTAGTAATTAGTTGGGTATTATATAAAAATGACTTATAGCTTTGTGTCACATTTAGATCTCAAAAGCCTAGCCAGCTTAGAGCTCTACCTCGATGGAGTAAGCAGCCATGGGTAATCTGATTTTTTATGCTGCCAGCTCAACTCTGACAGCATATGACAGCCATGGAGGAGTTCAAACTCATTCTAAGCTATAGACGTATACACCTGTCATTTCCATTAGAAAAATGTCCCACCTCTCTCAGCATAGGAAAGTCAACTTGCAAATTGACATCCAGACTCAGGGGCTTTATATAATTCCCAAATGTAGAACTTCTGAAAGACAGTAAATAAAAAATAAAGAATACCTTTCTAATGGATACAGCATTAGCTCTTTTATATAAAGAGACACAATCAGCTTTTATGTGTTCCCTGTTAAAAATAAAAAAATAAAATAAAAGCTATATTATGTGCCTGTGAATGCATGATAACTGTGATTGCACTCTACTCTCAGCTGTGCTACATACTTGGGATGTAGTTTGAAATAGTGTTACAAAACCATGGAACATCTTCAATTAGAAGTACATGAAAAGTGGAGCTCATTGCCTGCGCCATAAAGTCTAACAATCATGGGGGGGAACAACATAGAATTAAACAGACTCTCAATAAAAGCTCAATGAGGACTCAAGGTTACACAACATAGGCCTACCTAATATATCTCATCTAAGGTTTAAGATTATTTTCCTCATATACTGTAACTAACAGAACAATAATTGTTTGTCACAACAAGAATATAGTGTTTAACCGACAAAATGAAGTTGGCACGGTCTAAATCTTGTACAAATCAATTTTTCATCTTTGGAAATTCACCAGCAGGCCTAACAGATCAATAGTTGTGTTACTTCCATTTCCATAAAGGGGATAGCAAGCTGCAGGAACAGTAGGCCTGCATTCAATTTGTAAACATTTCTTCATACAACAAATAGTGAAAACAGCCGATCTACAAGCTTGCTGTGTTTGAATTAAGAAAGAAAAGGCAATGTTTGACACATTTCCCCAAAATATGGATGCCAGTGTTAACGTAGTCAACATACATTTTCAATTAAATTGTTAATTGTGATATTATCAAACATCAATATCAAACTACATTTCCCATGTATTTTACTGGACAATTCGGTACGGGGCATCAGCAATTATTCTTCAACTTGAATGATGCTCATGTTTAACATGCCGTTGTAGCATACTGACAACACAACATTAATGTTTAAGAACTAGTGTTATAAGTGACTTGAGAATAAACTAACTTCTGAACAAAGCTTATGACTCCGTTTAATTCGGCAAATTTCCATATGCTACTGTATGACCTCTGAGGAGCTAACCCTTGTTGTTGTCACTCCATCTATTGTATTGATACAGTATAATGATTGCTTCAATAAATCATAGAGGGCTGCTGCATCCTTTGTCCCTGTGACCTAGCCTATACAAACACTAATGAGTTAGCCTGTCGAAAAGGAATAATAGTACTGGCTTGTGCCCCAGCCCCCCCGTCCGTCCGTCCCCTTCTTTGCTAGGCCTTGACCCAGGGGAATTTGTTACTCCAGGGAGGGTGTTAGAGCTTTCTCCCCTGTGTCCCATCAGACATGCATGCATGCATGTATGCATGCGCACACACGCACGCACACACAAACACGCGCACACACAGTCTCCATCTCTTCTGTACCCTCTCTATCCTCTTACTCTAAAGTTAAATTAAGTTGCATCGTGCATTTTGGGGCAGCGGTGGCCTAAAGGGTTAGAGGAGCGCCCTTGTTGCCGAAAGGTTGCCGTTTCAATTCCCCGGACGGGCAGGTAAAATCTGGGTCGGGAAGTGATTGGTCATCACTCACCCAACACCGCTGAAGTGCCCTTGAGCAAGGCACTGAAGCCCCAACTGCGTGTGTGTGTGTGTGTGTGTGTGTGTGTGTGTGTGTGTGTGTGTGTGTGTGTGTGTGTGTGTGTGTGTGTGTGTGGACTATAAGAGTAAAATACAGTTGTTTGTCATTCTTGGTATGTACAGGTCATAAATGGGTAGCTATAGTGGGCAATGGATGCTGAGTATGCTGAATGCTGACCACTATTGATGTGGTCAGCATCATCAATCTTATGGTTGCAAAATAAAAGTTCTGGAAATTTGTTCAGATTTCATGCATTTAAATATGCTGCTGCTATCCAAAAAAAATCACACCCGTGTGAAGTGAGGGGTCTAACTCATGTTGATTAGGTGATGTAATGGTGATATAAAACAAACGGTGCCAACACAAACATTAAATGCCATTAACAATAAAGAGACAATATGACGTAATGAGGGACAATATGAGTAAATTTTCCCTTCATTGTCAATGGCGTTTTTAAAACAAACATTGAACTAAAAACAACAACTAAACCTGTAGGCCTATAGGCTATACCCCTCAAAAAAAAGAAGAAAGTTACGGACGATAAACGTCACAATAGTGATTAGTAAGACGCAACAGCTGCGACAACAGCAGCTAAATGACAATAGATCCCCTTTACCCCATTCCCCCGCAGAGCTTCAAAGAAGAGTCTCGTCATTTCTTTAAGATTGTATAAAGACCCCCTTTCTTATCATGGAGGGACAGACAGACATCTGCTTTCTGCTGACTGACATACTTTAACATTAATATGCTAATCACATTCTTGCAACGTTGCCTGGCAATGCAAGTATGCTGCTGCAGGAAGATCAAAGTTTATTTTATGCCGTTTGACGCATAAAACTAACGATTATTAAAATAGTAATTTGCCATAGGCTACACTGTAGTGTATAGGCCTATAGCCTATGGCAACAAAGGCAGGACAATTTATAAAATATAAAAGTTTAATTCAATAATATGCCAGTGTTACACTATTCAAATATTCTTCCTATGAGCTATGCGCTTGAATGCGTATGCAAATTATATAAAATCACTGTGTCTCTTGGTTGGTATAGGATGCAGTAGCCTGAACGCACACCTGATATATGTTGCACTGTTGCAGTTGCACTATTGGCATAAAACATCCGTATTGATTATAGCGCAGTGATGGATTGGCTTGGGTCTGGTACGTGTCTGTTCGGTGGGCTATAGTGAGAGTTTAACACCATCAATCCAGCTAGCTGTTTTTTGTTTCAGACAATCATGGGTTTAAATACAGTCTGAAATGAAAATACAAGACATTAGCACTAGAAATCCTGCTTTACAGTCTCACCTTGCTCGGCATTCCAGGCTGATGCTCTCACACGTGCAGCTCCTTCGCCGATATCCTATCCGTTTTACTCAATAAATTATAAGAAATAAGAAAAAACGGCTTAATGAAATATTCTTGGGCGAAAATGTATATTCCTTTAATCCCGCAGATTCAGTCAGTGGCTTTTTACAGCGTTTTCTCGCGTGTATATCCAATCATATGCGATTCCGGCGACACCTCCGAGATGAGCATCATAGCGCGGTCTGCAGAGATCTGATCCAAGCGGCACCTGCAGTGAGTCCGTGGACTGACTGGTAGCCCTGGTATTCCTCCTCCTCGCCCCCGCTGCTCCTCTTCAGATAACAACACCTGGCGCTGTCCAGACTAGTCAGCTGATTCCCAGCTCCGCTATTGGCTGGGAGCTTGTGCCTGTCATTGTCCCCCATGCACAGCACCATCTGTTCCGAGGATTGTTGTGATGCGAACAAAGGCAGGCAAGGCGCGGGGGCGGGGAGCGTAGTGGGGACCGGGACGTGCGACCCAACTCTATGCGTGCGAACCGTTGGGGGGGCACCCGGCACATCATGTTTGATTGATTGATTGAAATATTTATTAACAGTTTGTAGAATTTACAGTAGGCTACATTTTAAGCACAAACTCAATACAAAGACTGTTAACTGTGAGTGGACGACCCAATTAAGCATTACACTTGTTTACAACAGGGTCCACATTGTTCAATTCATCAAAAATCTTGTCTTGATGAAGCCTGTATAATTCGTTGCATGGCGGTGTTGCTTGGAGAAAATAGCAGATCTACAAGATGAGAAGTAGCCTAAACTAAAGGCCTATATAGTTTTTTGCAATTTGTTTGCTGCATTATGCATATATTGGCATGCATGCATGACCACAGCTAATTGCCAATTTGATTGATTGATTGATTGAAAATTATATTAACTTAAGTATGCAGAATGGTATACATTTTAAGTAGGCTACATTTACAACAGGGTCCACCATTTTCAATTCACCAGAACATTTAGAGACAAAATGTAGGCTACACTTCGATAACAAAAAAAACAGGAAATCATCAAAGAAATGGAAAGAAATATATATTAGGGTGAGGTGGGTTCGTGGAGTAAGGCCAAGTAGTAGCCTGACCAGTTTGTTTGGGAAAGTCTGGAGCCTTACTTGTTTTAAGGGCCTTTGAGGTGCTGTGGTGGTACCAACTACCAACCAAGAGGTGCATGCATATAGTCGAAGAAACCTTACCATGTACTAGGCTGCTGTTAGGGTCTTCAAGGTGTTTTTATTGACCAGTGAGGAGATCCTGTACAGGAATCTTGTTCTTTGGTTGACTTTTTCTATACGTTGGTGGCCATTTTATCACCAGAAATATTTGCCTCCAGGATGGAACCTATATAGGTAGGTATAATTTGATATTTTCGTGTGATAATATTGTCACCCACTCTAACCAAGAAGCCATCTGCCTTGCTGAGATTACTATTTGATCCAAAGAGAATGGATTCAGTTAAAGGATTCAGTTAATAGCATGGCAGACTTAGATCTACAGTAGATCTGTGACTATTTAGGCTACATTGCCCTTGCCCCGCCCACTTGACATCAATATCCAGCTATAGTGATGCCAAATAAATAATGGTTTGCTTTAGTTTTAATTTAACATTGAGAGTATAAAATAACACTCTTGACTTAATGTAACACTGGATTTTACCATATAGCCTATCGCATTTGGTTTTTCAGTCACAGTTGACAACAGATTACTTGGGGAACACACCAGTAAAATGGATGGCTGAAGATCTGCCCTATAAGTTCACTATAGATGATTTTATTTTGCACATATTTAATGTCCAATGTAATAATGAATGTTGATGTCATTCATACTTTAATGACAACAAGATATCCATCTGTTGCAAAGTTCCAAGCTTTTGACACACTGTTCATCTCCTAATGTTGCCAAACATGATCATATTTAGTATATCGTCTTGTCTGTTTTTTTTTAAATGTATCATTCTAAACTATATGTAGGCTACTCTATGCCTGTATCTGTATGTACAAACATAACGTAACCTACCAGTCAACCTCCATCATTGTCTTCCTTCATTTCGCACTCTGAACAAGCATTTAATATTTGTTTTAAATTAAACCTGTCTATATAGAAAACAATAGCAAAGCCAAATAATGAATTGGGTACTTAACTTAGTTGCTTGTTTTACACCAAGGAGATATAATTAGGCAACAGTATAATTACTATAACACAGACAAGAAAAACATAGGCCTACAGTGTTACCAAAATCAGTATAAAGCTGTATATATCACATTAAATAAGTGCTCAAGCTGAAATACGCCCTGGCTCCTTTGAAATTTGTGTATGACACCAGGAAAGCATAAATAGCATAAATTGTGTGTGCGCTCGTGCGTACATGTGTTCGTGGATGTGTGGATGTGTGTGTGTGTGTGGGTGGGTGTGGGTGTCTGTGTGTGCCAGAGTGTGTGCATACTATTTAGCACTTGTTCTCCTTCATGTTCCTGTTGGGTACATTCACCAAAATGGTGATTAAAATGCAGTGCATGTAGAAAATGGCTCCGAACATGGCATGGGGAGCTGCAGAAGTGCATTGCGATGTTGATTTTCAGAGCAACACAGTTCAGTAGGACAGGAGGTAAGTATTGCAGCATATGCCGGAAACTCCACCTTAAAACCCACACTTGCGACGAGAGTGAATATAATGGTGGGTGGGAGAAAAGCTCTTATCTTTCTCTTTCCCTGTTCTGTTCTCCCAATCCAGGGAGAGATGAAGACAGATGGCCCGCTCTGTTCCTGTCCGTGCAAGGAGACTGGGAAAACATGAGTGCTGTGTGCAGCTGGACCCACACAGAACGATTTATCCAATAATAGGCAGAAGGAAAATGTCAGGTCGACATCATGGCTGTTTCCACTCTTGGTGTGTTGCCGTGGAGATGGTCAAGTGGATTAGACACTCAGAGCATTGCAACTGGACTGGTCCAAGTCAAACATTGCAGCAATGTTGGTCACATCAAAGACAACTTGAAAGGGTGCCTGAAATGTCATCACTGCAATAAGGTAGTGAGTTCTCTTCACTTTTGAAAGACTCACTCCAATGTTTTATATAATCAATACAGATCCGGCAGGAAGTGGAAGACCAGCACGGCAGAATCTTCTCCCGCACTGGAAGACAGGGTCTAGGAACATACCATTTGGTCAAAGCCCACTCCCAGGGAGAAAAGGACCATGATCCAAAACCTTGAGGAGGAAGAAAAAATGGCTAAATCCATCAGTCAAGGTGCATGGACAAGGTGGAACCTTGTCAAGAGAACCATCACACGGCTAGAGAAATTTTGAGGGCCTCCTATATGCCCAGGTATATGCCAATGTTTGTGTAAACACAAACATTGGCTTGTGATTGGCTGATCACCCCATAGCAATGATTTGATTGGCTGAGCAACGCACATTGAAGATAAAAGTGAGGGTGCAAATTAATAAGAGCGCCCTTCACTTCACACTGGTCAACTTGCACAGGGGTTGAATGAGGGAGGACCTGCAGGTTGTGTGGCCGTAAAGGAACCAAGGCCAAGCCAATCAAAATATCTTGCAGTCAGCTCAGGGACTTGAGATGGAGGTCGACCTGGGGAGGAAGGTCCACTTCCCAGAGGTGGTACTGTCCACCACTCTGAGACCAGACATCATCATGTGGTCTCCAGAGGGATAGAAAAGCATCCAGTGGAACCAACAGTCTCATGGGAGGAGGGCTATGAGGAAGCGGCAGAGAAAAAGTAAACCAACAAATGATACGTAGCTTGCAGAGTTAGTTCAGTCAGATATACTCGAGCGGCTTCATGCTGTGCTCAAGGGTGCATACATATACTCGAGGGGTTAATATGCTGCATTACTAGTACTAGTCCTTACCCGTTCTGAATATATGAATAGCAAATTATGTTCAGTGTGGGTAATGTGATAGGGGGGGGGGGGGGGGATTGTTTACAGATGGTGTTGTGAAGTTGGGTTGGGCACAAAAGTAGGCCAATTAAACGTAAGTTTAATAAGGAAATGCTGTAGTACAATCATAAGTACACCATTGATGTGTGATGTAAAATTGGTGGTGATATTCTGTGTATAAATGGAAGTTATTGAATATTTTCGTTCACGTTAACATGCCCCCGTCAGAACTGTCAGAGCTGGCTTTCAGGTGCCTGTGCCACGCAACCCGCGCGTTGGCCGCGATGCTTCCCAAAGAAGAAGTTATGTCGACTGACGCAAGAGTAGCTAGTAGTATCGGGGTCCAAGTTGTTTTCCCCGTGTGGGTCTGTTGCGCAGAAAAATGTTCTTCGTGGCATGTTGTTTGTTGTATGTAATATCTGACCATATGTAACGGTCAGATATCGCTATCACTGCTACGAATTATTTAAATCACGGGTTGTGAATGATCTCCTCTTAGGATACGATTGATAAAGGGAATGTAATGAAAATAGCCTAAATAAGCAAGCAGAAAACAGTCAGAAACAAAACTCGCGTTAACCTTTTATCTAAAGTGAAATGAAGGAATCAACAGTTATACACACAGAGTTGAATGAATGAGTGAATGATCCGAAACAAATGTCCGTGTCTCGCGCACCGCACACACGCGGGAGCTCCCTTATTGTTTTGTATTGTTCCGTGTTTCCAAACAAAGTCTGTTGCCCCCAGAGTTCCTTCCCAACGTAACACTCCCTCCAAAGCAAAGTAAAGGTGATAAAATAAATGTAATCCATCCCCGTAGCGAACGTAATCCAGTGAAGGTATAGGTTACTCCAAACAAAGAGGAAGAAGAAAACCCTCGGATCCTACTAAGGTAGAGTGTTCGCCTCGACAGCAGCCAGAGCGAGGGGGAGGGACCAAATTTTATAGGGCACATTTTGTTGTGTTGCGCCAGTAGCTAGAGGAAGCATGCCAGTGGGGTAACAGTGAGAACGGTGGCCTGTGATACAGGTGTCGCTAAGGGGCGGAGGTGTGTGAGGAATTCACTAATAAATTCATTATTAATCATTAATGTGTCAAATCGAATACGCCCTCCATATTCATATGGTCAATGCCTGTGTGAAAAGTGGGAGCGATTGGTGCCGGCAATGAGGAGATAATGCGGTGTTTCTGACACAGACAGACACACACACACACACACACACACACACACACAGACATTGTTAGAATTATAGTATGATGTGGGTATATTCAGTGTTTGCAAGACCCACATATCAATGATATCATTCGCTGATGTGGCAGTCAACTGACCAATTGGGCGGGGTATTTAAGCTCACCTAGACTGCATGCTTCTTCCTGCCTTGCTTCTGCATTATGGTTCCTGGTTACTGTTGTGATGCTTGCCCCCACCGCCACACCAGCACCACCAGTGGGCTCTGTTATTGTAACAACCCCCCCCCCCCCCCCCCCCCCCCATGTTCCCCATGGGGGGGTTGTTATTGTATATCTATCTCCCTGCTCTTAATGTTTATGTTAATGTTGTGCCGAGCGGGGAGAAAAATTTAGTACAGCCGAACGCCAAGATAGAACATATATGCACACTTCTCATTCTATAATAAATATTGGTTAAATCTATTCGCGAGTTATCTGACTGAACTTGTATAATGCTCATGCCTCTTGAAACTGAAGTGCCTAGCTGAGGGCAGAAGCTGATAGTCAGAGTAGAGCACCACATTGGAAAAGGTGTTGTGCTTTTGTGTATATCCTGGGTTTAACTTATAGTGTTTACTCATTTATTTTACCCAAATCAAAACAAATCAGGACATAAGGGTCAGAGGCAGTCACCTGCAGGTCCTGGTGGTAGTTTCTTCAAAGATTTCCTGGGGTGAGCTGCCTGACAACCTTGCTTTTCAAGGCTGTCTGCGTAAGGTGGGATATGTCACTGTGTGACTTCAACTTTACTGTAGGGTTACTAAACCAGACTGATAATGCCATACCCAATGACGCTCTCCACTATAGCCTGGTAGAAGAGGAGCATCAATGTCAATACAATGGATTTAAAAGAGATCAGGTGACACGTTGCTGTTGTGGAGGATATAGACCCTTTGGCAGGCGTGTCGTGCTTTCCTTTTCAGCCAGTCTGTATTCAGGGTATTGAGTGTTGCTATTGATTCCCCCGTTAACTTGTGCCGTAAACACTGTGGTTTATCTGGCCTTGTCATATGCTCACAGGAGACACTGTGAATGTTGAGCTGTAGATCACATAGCCAGGTTTAAACGATGCCTCCGGGGATGCCAACAACAAACAGAGTTGGTGGGGAGTTTCTAACACCCCTTGATCTCACAAAGGGAAACATTTTGGAATGGGCAAAGAGATATATGCCAGCAGTGATCAGATGGCTCCTCTGTTTTACGGAGGAGTGAGCATGGAAACAATAATAAGTATAAGTACATTATGCATAACAATAATAAGTGTTTGGTTCTCAGTGATTAAACAAATAGGTAACCTTCCTTAAATAAGCTGGTTGTAAATAACAGGATAACAAGAAAATCTTGCCAGGCCACAAATCTGTATCAGATTCAGAATCAGTTATTTGAGCAGGTAAGAGGATATTGTCTCAGTAAGATTGATGCATTACACTGGATAGCAACAATATTAAAATATTTACACAGTAAGATCTAAAAATAAGCTAAATTATAAAGGTAAAGGATACAATGATATACAATATAAAGGCTATAATACAATATAAAGCTACAATATAAGAGGGCATACACATGGATTATTACATGTAAAGTATTGTACTTATTATACACAGAAGCTAATTGTAGATTCCTCACTCATTCCTTTTGGGAATATGAAAGAGGAACAAGGAGTGTGATTTAATTTCAGGGGGTGGCAAACTGACAAGTAGTGGGGAACGAGTGAGAGAAAGGTGGCTGAGGGTGTGAATATCTTCTGGGGCCAGAGCCAATCACCACCAGGCCTGGAATGGAACATGACGTGGCATTTGGGTGGGAGGTCAGGCTGTTCGGAGGACTGCTGACAGTCAGCTAAGACCCAGCCAAAGAGATGGTGCTGGATGGAGACAGGAGCAGACAGAGACCCAGCCAAAGTGATGGTGCTGGATGGAGACAGGAGTAGACAGAGACCTTCGCTCACTGCAACTCACTGTAGCATGACTCATTCTGGGATATGACTGTCAAAGTGGGGTGCGCAGGTCAAATTCATCCCTCCCCAAAACCTTCTGATCTATGTGTGGTTAAATTTAATAACAGCTATATTAGGATTGAAAACAGATGGTGTGTGAGCTCAAGAGCTTATCTTTGATTGACTACCTTCTGCCCATCAGTTAAATATCTGGCAGACTGGCGTTATCCAAAGCCATCTCTTCTCTTAGAAGTACACAACCATTGTGCACCCTCCCTCCCCTCTCCTCGCTGTAGTCTGTTCTGTTTGACATACTCCACCTGATATCAGGAGTCATGCAGCTATTTCATCCGGCCAGGAAAAGTACACTCTCAGGGCTTAGTCAAATGTACTTTTCTGCTTAGCATGAATTTCTTCTTTATAGCCTACCACCATGGAGGTTACAATAATTAATACACCTCACAGGCTTTCTGGATTCTCTGCTCATATCAAGGCAGAGCCGGAGTAAGGGATCCAAAGCGCAATTTGTCCTCTAATCCGTTACCTGGGGCTTAGCCATAATGCAGATCATAGATATGCTGCTGTTGAGTTTCTACTTTCATCTTTTGTTAATGATCCATTATGGCCATATAATAGACGCAGATTAAGTTATAAAAATATATATAAATATAATGGCTTCATAGCATTCATCAAAAACAAGACAAATCTGTCTATGTAGATTCAAGAGGATTTATTTGTCACACACACTTACAAATGTAGTGAAATGTTGGTGTGACATGCTCTGCACCAGACTGTGCTAACATAATTATTATATTAAACAAAAGCAAATAAATAATTATAATGGGTATAATACAAGTCCAGAAGAATTAAATCAGGAAAAGGTGCAAAGAGAGAATCATTTAGCAACTGACAAATACATAATATGTTGTGGCAACAATCTAATATGTCTGCTGCAGGAAGAAGTAACTATTTACTCATTATTAAAGCAGGTGTTCATTTGTGTGAGGCAGACGATGCCTTTGTTTGTCTTGGTTCTGTGTTTCAAGCAGCTCTACCTGCAGGTTCATTGTACAGAACAAAGAGATGGGCAGCCAGTGACACACTGCAATCTGCAGGTGCAGGTTAGAAGGTCAATCTGAGAATACATCCAGAGAGAGTGTCCACCGTCCCACTTGCAGACCAGCTTGCTTAGCTATAGGTTCAGGTTGCCAGGCAGATTTAGGCTAATGCTAAATAGACAGCCTGCATGCTCTCCTCTCATTCCTTTTCTAGTCTAGTTTTTGTCTTCGCATCCTTTGTTTCCAAGGTAGCCAAATTCGTTCCATTTAACAGATTCATGAGGTGTTTCTCACTCACTTTTTTCATATTCGTCAGTTACGTTCACACTTGACACATGTGGATCCTGCATATCAGGCCTGCATATGTTCATCCATAATGTTCAGTTCAGCAGTAAATTAATTGATGTCGAATTTTAGAACATAGCATGGAAATAAATGAACAAATGTCACTGAAGTAAGCCAGAAAAACTAGGAGTATATTTCTGGATCCATGTAACTGATGGCTTTGGAATATAAATAAGCAAACACACAGTAAGAGGGTTTCGCTGTATCTTGTCACTTGTGTGTGACGGGAGAGGAAGAGCCCACATTTTATAGACCACCCCACCACCTCTGCACAGTTGCTGAGGATAACAGAACTGGATTTATACCCCACTTGCACAAGAACACTGTCTTTAATTATGAATAACCTCTGCCTAGTAACCACACATGATCTCTCATTGGGACATTCTGTACTGTTATAACAATTTAGGCATTTAGCAGACGCTCTTAATCCAGAGCGATTTACATTAAGCAAGAACAAAGAATAAAAAAGCATGGTAATACATCAAATACATACGAAGTAGTTATCATGAATACATAAGCTAAGATACTATACAGTGCTATGTTTACATAAAATGCTATAAGTCTACATAAACTGCTCTCTCTAAGTCTACATAAAAATGCTATCTAAGATACATAAGTTGAGCCTTTTCATACGCCTGTAGGTCTAGAGGCTAAGTACTACGGCAAGTGCTATGGGCTAAGATGGAGTCTGAAGAGGTGCGTTTTCAGACTGAAGATTGGGAGCGAATCTGCAGTTCTGATTGCAAAGAACAGTAACCCAAGAACAGTTAAGAAATATCAGCTTGAGAAAAAGTATGGCCTGCCTTTTGTGTGGATGAGACTGGGGTAAACGCATGGAGGCAAGACAGGAAGGAGCGAAGGAAACCCATACACTCTTTACCTGCACTTTGCCATGCCATCCCTCTATTCCATGGAGCTCCATGTTCTGTTAAACCCAAAGCCCTGCGGGGTGAAGTTGGTATAGTGCAGCTGCTGTTCAGACAAATGGTCCACTGTCTGGAACACCATTTTCACCCTAGAACACTAAACACAGTGATTTCCCCCCCGGACAATTATATTTTTGTAATTTTCATAATGTCTGATGTGGGTGGGTCTTTCAGTACCTTCATGATGCTCAGTGACATCATAGATAGAAGGTAGGTTTGTTTCCTTGCCCACATCCCTATTTATTTTCTACAGGCAGGTGTTCGGGTGAATTTCACGTGTTTAGTATACATACACCCACAATGGGCCATTTTACATATGGTAAAATATACAGGAGTTTAGTGATGGTTTGACAAAAATTATGTTTAGTGTTCTAGTGTTAAGAATCACTGCTGCTGAGCCACAGCCATGGAAATTTCAGCACCATGGACAGAGGTACACTAGGCATGAGAATTTACCCAGCCCAAAGGCACTTCTAACTACTGTAAGTGTATTAGCACTAGTCACAACACCAGATACAATACAATTATACTTTTTTACCGTTTGTTTCCAATGATGACATGGACAATTACCTCAAATTACCTTCTTACTGGGAACAGTTTAGACACTTTTTACAATAGAAAAAAAGAAGACTTTGCGTTCGAGATGGCCTTTAACAACTTAATATGTTGACAATGTGATCATAATATACTGGGTAATATGCAACACAGAAAACCTGTGTTGCATATTATTTGTTCTATTCTGATTATCCTAATAAAACAAATTATGAAAGCTCATAATTGTAGTTTTATAAAAAAAAAACATTTTTCCAATATTCCAAGCAGAAATCCAAGTAAGTAAGTAAGTAAGCAAGCAAGTAAGTCTTGCCAAGCCATGAGGCCCATAGGGAAGGAGTCTATCTCCTGTTTCTGTAGCGCGAGGCAGCTTGATGTACAAGTACACCCCCTGGACATGACGCTAGTATGTTGCAGGGCGGCTTATGGTCCCTTATTGTATTTGTCTGATTTTTTATTCTTCTCCTTCCACCAAAAATTGCAGTTCTGGCTACTTAAACTTGCAAAGAAACGTGCAAAGCCATTGGCCAAAGGGTGGCGCTATAGCACTCAATTGAAAATGCAAACTTTGAACAGGCATAACTCATGAACCGTTTGACCATCAGCAATAAAACTTCGCTACACATATGCATCTCCTCATGCCGAACAACTTTCGTGTTCTGTTCTTATCTCCTTAATGCTTGGCTTTGGTAAATGAAAATAATACAAATAGAGGGATTTGAATTTACTTGGTCAACAGATGGTCAACCTTCATTCTAATGTCCTTGTGTTACAAAAAGCCTTTTGTTACAAAAACTAAAATGCTATGGACTTCATCCATGAAGACAACTTGGAGATTTAATTTGGGTAGTGATGCAATTTGTGATGCAATTTGATTTGTTTATACAATTCGGTCACTTGACAGAATGATTTATGTGTGTGAGTGCTGGACTGTGATGACCTATCAAGACAATCGATGGTATGGGACAACCTTCCGTTCAGGACATGATCCAAACCCCCACCTCTTCCTACACACTCAGGATGAACCATTTACCATTTATTGCAATGAAATTGCATTTACCATTTATTGCAATTGCATTCGGTTTGGCAGTGTGGCTCAGATTACAGATTACCTGCACATTAAGCATGACACAGAATCTGAGATCACAACCCCCCCCCAGAGCAAAGCATAAGATACAGTTATTATTACATGAACATACCATTACACCTTTCAGTTGCATGAGTTAAGATACCACATATCATAATCATAGTACAATCCACAAATCACAGTAATCACTATCACCCATTAAAAGAAGTAACTGCCACAGGCTAGTGTCAACTACCTGTGTGTCAGCTAACTTGCAGTGTTGGTCATTACAGCGAGAGTTGCCCTTATAATAAGGCTGTTCAACTAAAAGGAAAGGACAACTAATTTATCTTAATTTTCTCACAGCCCCAACTTTCTAGTTTTTGCCTCTCTTTGAGACCGTTCTGCAGGTACATTAAAGGTGATTTGGGCTAAGAATCTGAATGTGCTGCTCCTATAATAATGACCTTACTACAAATTTGTATTCTATGCACAGGTGAAGAGTCAACATTTCAGATTTATTCTTTATGTGCTCCATTACACTTATTTTAGACATGGTCAGCGATGGTGCTGATGATGCAATGATATGAATGGTGAACAAAGATACACTGACCTCTGCAGTGCCAAGGCCTAAAAATCCTATCAGTTTTCAAATTTGAAAGTTTGCCCTGATGATGGAGCTAGAGGAAACATCATGGGGGTCATCAAAATCTGTAGGTTTCATGCTCCTCTTGGGAGAATGAATGTGAAGAGTTAACTGTGTATGTTGAGTGAGAGATGCTCTCATTTAAATATGAATAGCATAGCACTAGAGAAAAGGTCACAGGGTCACAAAAAGTGTCTTGCTCTTGGGAGCATGAATATGCACAGCACATCCAGCCAAGAAAAAGCAAGGGTGTACTCAATAAATACGTCCAGTAACAACAGTCTGCCATTGAGATCAATAAAATACTACAAACAATATACAATATTTATTGAAAATAAATAGATGATACATTACATTTGACACTATTCTTTGGCAAGCTTTTCACATCGAATGTGTTATCATTAAAATTACTGATCACGCAAAGCCAATTTACTGGATTGATAATAAAATTACAAAGTGGGAGAATGAAGAGCTAACAAAGGCATATGCTTAAGCTATTGGCCAATTGATATTGGAAATGTGCCCAGTCATATCGGGTATCAGGGAGCTGCTCAGGGAAGTCTGAGGTTTCTTATTGTACTGCTTGAATAGAAACGCCTGCTGTCATTAAGCAGCGTGAAAATACTTCACAAAGGCACTGGTTACACCTGCTGGCGCTCAGTCAGCAAAGCACAATGCTGCTCTTTTAAGCATGCTGGGATGATATTTGCAAAAAGGGGGGGCTTGAGTGTGCGTTCAGCCCCTTCCCCCGACTGGCACATCAGATAGACAGAGCTTAGAGATCAACCTCATGGGGATCACACAGCTAGCGAGCAACAGTCTGCCTGACAGCTTGGGAACTTATCGGGGGTACTATAGCCTGACAGCAGAGCAGCGATTGGTGTCCACTGTAACAAAAACGTTTATTAACTGTCCACTCAAATTTCTTTCAATATTGTAACAATGATGCCCCCTTTATCTCTCTATCCTCTTTCTCCTGTGTCTTTCTTGTCTCTCTTACTCACCCCATGTCTATCTTTCTCTTTCCCTCCCCATGTGTCTAAACAGGTGATGATGTCACTCTGGATCATTGGTGCATGTAGCGCCATGGAATCGGCCAATCAGCTGCTTGACACATGCAGGTAGTGTGTACACGGGTTCTGATGTTCAACAACCAGGTGTCTCAGCGGTAAAGGTTATCAGCTGGACACAGACACTCAGCAGTGAGAAAAGCAAGAGATGGACTTATCTGCAGAGCAATTATAAATATGTATGAAAAGAGATCCGTATCTCTGCCTTCTATAAATGAGAATAAGTGAGGGAATATGTCCACCTGCGTATCTGGAGAACCACTCATGTCACACAGACAGACTGACCGAGCTTCCTACAGACAGCCAGACTTCTGCAGAGCCACGCCATAAAATAAATAAAAAATAAAAACATGTATTCAGATTACAGGGAAGAGCAGATGCATGCTCTTCTTTAGAGATGCTCAGTCACAAACTGTCGCCCCTGGCAGCCGTCCAGTACAGCATGATAAGTACAAAAATAATTTGTGCAATGCAGTTTTTATTTGAATGACAACATGGGGCCTGCATTATCAAGTCACAAGATAATATGCAAGACCCGGGTCGAGATGGGGGTTGGCTACTTGGCTTGCAGGCTTTGTGTGGCAATGACTTGCAATTTCTATTATGCTGTCTCTTTAATTGTCACTTTTTGTGGCCAACAAGTGGGAAGAATGCCATGTATGGTCTGGTAGAGCTGCCCTTTGAGGCACAAAAAGCCGTGTGAGTTTACACTGCACTGGAGCAGATGGAGAATCCTTCCTCATCCATATGCATACGGCAGGCTGCCGCCTGCCTTTCACCTTGACCTCTCTGTGGGACTGTGACCTTGGGCACTATGGAGAGAGAATGGGGCTAACCCAGAGAGAAGGCATTATCATAGGGTTGGGAGAAGTCACTGAGCCCTGTGCCTCCCGTGAGACTGATAGTGGTCCATGGCCGTGGATGAACACAGTAAAATCCACAGTGTTGTTTTAACTCTGAGAGTATAAGAAAATAACCAAAGGAACCATTGTATACTCTCAGAGTTACAGTATGTTCTTTTAACGCAGGCCTGTTCGAGAACATCTGCCTGGTCACAATACCATTCATGGCAGTGGATGATGGATGGAGAAGGGGAGGAGAGGTGACGAAAACCTCACAAAAAGGCTTCTCAGGCAGGGAAGACAGTTAAGATGGATGGAGATTTAAAAAATAAATAAGTGATGATTGCTAATCTTAAAAATTCTACAAGCATGTTGTCTTTTTCTGCAAGCTATACTTTAGTTTTTGCTGTTAACTGTGTTTTGTATCAACTGTTTTTAAACCTGTTGTACAGTGACCTTGAGTGCCCTGAAAGGCGCCTTCTAAATAAAATATATGATTATTATTATTATTATTAATCTAACTTGGGTGCTAATAACTGAGTGGTTAAGGCGCACACATAGGCTCTAATAATAATGCCTGACAGTGAGTCCTAGGTTCAATTCCCAGACCGTTGCAGTATGTACTGTTACTGAATTTCTATCCCTGTCTCTCTACACTGTATGGACTATTAATAAATGCAAGAAAAGCCTGGAAAAATAACAAACAAAATGTATTAAAAAAAATGTTTATAGATACCGGTATAATGAAGAATTGGGTCACTCGGTTTTAATATATTGGAGATGTCCAAGAATGTTTTAAGTGCAGCAAATTGCTTTTTAGTAAGCCGAACAAAGCTTAATACCAAGGGTTTGAGCAACTGCAGAGTGATTCCTTATAATCTGAGCTACCGGTATGTCACTAACCCCAGACAAACAAAGGCACAAATAGTAATTTAATTATGTAATTAACCTTTCCACTCTGCCAGGAAAACAAAAAACTATCCGAGTGAAAAATGGAGAAGCAGCTGTAATCCATAATTAAAATGGAGCATTGTGAGGGTCCTGTCTAGGCTGTCTTTGCCTACTATGGTTCATGTGTGAAAAGTGATTTTTCTCACTCTGATGGGAATTTAATTTCCAATTTCCAAGAGCCCACTGTCCCAGAATGTCAATTCAAGTGACCTTTGCATACAGAAAGATGGAAGCACACAGTCAGCAACACACCTTTTAATAATGACCCACAGACTGATTGATACATAGCCAAAAATATGCAGTCTTTAAACTAGATTCCTTCACAAATTGCCAATGATTAAGGATGTCAACAGAACAGCTGTGCGGCTTGAGCACTAACTCGAATACTATCCAAGGTGGTGAGCCAGTGCCGTCGCTACGTATACACGCAATACGCACTGCGAGTAGGGCAACACGCCGAGGGGGGCAACACAATGTGACAAAAAATGCCAAGCCGACCCCTCATAACAAATTGCTCTGCCGCATAACAACAAGCGGGTGTGCATCCTCACAAACGGCGAAAATAGCCGATCTGAATGAGGACAAATATCTAGGGTAACCAATGGTCAGCTACGTACGTCCCTGTCCTGAGCACTGAGCAGTCAGAAGTAAGAATCAACCTTGCTCAGTACTAGTATTTTCACAGATATGCTTTGATTAATGAAGAAGTATCAGCTCACACCCTGAATTAATAACATAGCATAGAGAGCAGACTCACTGCTGGTAAATAAAGTTCATGTCACCTGCCATGGGATTGAATATATTCTCTGACTGCACCACATTGGTCAGTATTCCCTGTGCAGATGCCAGCATAGCTCATTCGTAACCAAGGCATCCCCAGGTGGGGACTGAATGTCATCCTGGAATCAGGAGGAGAGTTCTGCCAGGATCCTCCCGTATACAGTAGGCTACTGTACATCTCCCTGCAGTGCAGATACTGTAAAGGTGCACATTATGGTGCCATTGTGATGCACAGCACAGCTAGGACTTAGGGCTAGTATTCTCCATTGCGTGATCCATGGTGAGGCTGTGTGTCTCCTTGAAAATGCGCACTGCTGAGGCAAGCGGAAACAAAGAGACAGCAAACGCAAGCTAGGTGATGACACAGTATATTTGTGTGTGTGTGTGTGTGTGTGTGTGTGTGTGTGTGTGTGTGTGAGGGCAAAGAAAGGATATCATTGACTCCAAAACAAACATCCGATAACATCGACGTCGCTGTGAGATCATGCAAGTTTGTTATTTTTATCAGAAAGTAATTTGCCTGTATGGAGATAACATTGTCAGTCACTTGCTGCACGCAGACACTAGGGACTGTTGTCTCAATGCATTAAGTTCATTCAGCTACTGATAGTGGCAAGTACAGTTTATCTCCAAGAAGTGTCATGTGTTTTATCCACCGGGACTGAGGTTGGTGAATAATAAATAAAACCTACATTATAGCCTATATAGATCCTGGATTAATTGCAACCTTGTTGACTGTAATAGTCTAATTACATTTTCCCGTACCACAGGCCTTATTAATTAACCCCACCCACACAATTTCCGTCTCCTCTGAGCCAGACACCCATGTTAAATAGCATCTCATATATACATAAAATGTAATTTTGTGTGTGTGCGCGTGTCTGTGTGTGTGTGTGTGTGTGTGTGTGTGTGTGCGTGCGTGCGTGCGTGCGTCTCACAACTCCATAAGCAGCCTGTTGTTCTGGCCAGCACATTCTGAGCAGTTATACTGTACAGTACAATTTCAATGAATCCTTTATGAATTACCAGTCATTACGTTTGGAACTTTGGCCCCAGGTTGTCATTTAGCCATTTATTACTTTATTTTTTACACAAACATAATTTCATATCACACTGACATTATTTGACAGCTCACAGGAAATTAAGTCAGAGCTAAGCAGCCAGTCAGCAGTAGTAATTGTATGCTAAGTCAATCCAGTGTAAAGTAAAGGGTTGTGGAAATGAATATGAATTATTTGAATAGATTATATAAAACCAATACGTCTTCATCAATATTATTGAACAAATGCATCACTGAGGCCCCCTTGGATTGATTACTTCCTGTTCTTTGTTTGACATGGATGCACAGCATTGCTATGAATGTCTGCTCAATACATTTATTTCTATGGATGTTACTCCGATGTTACTCTACATGTAATCAAATTTCAGCATGTAATCACATTTCAGCATTCTGCTGGCATGCTGGTGATTTTGTTCATACAGGCCTCCTCAGTAGTTTCTTGCTGTATGTATTATATATTTATATACATGTGAGTGAATGCATGCATGTCAGTACTAGAGCAGCCTCTGAGAACGCGGGCGTTTCATTTTCACAAGAAAAAGAAAAGCCTGGGAAAACGAGCCACATCCCCTGGTCTAGAAGTGGAAGTGAACTACAGTGCAGAGGGGCATCCCCGAATTTGTTCAGTGTTCTCCACTCTTTTCTACCGGGGAGGGGAGGGGAGGGGGAAAAATGCAATAAGCTGAAGGTCTCCAACAGGAATTGTATCGGGGACATTGAAATTATGTGGTCAACGCACTGTCCTATCTACCATCTGCTAACGGCACAGCTGCCCCCGAAATCACATTTAGAATTATGTTCTCCGTCAGAAAATGGGGATAATTACAGTATTTTTGCCAAGATTATGTTTGTGCATCGAGATGTCAAATTGTTTCTCAGCGGTTAGCACACTGTATTTGTAAAAAAAGGAAAATTATAATAATAATCACACCCCTGTGAAGTGAGGGGTGGCGCTCTTATCATCATACATCATCATGACGTAAAATAGACACCGTGTCTATTTGCTCAGACACTATGTCGTAGAATTCTCCATTCATTGTCAATGGGAATTTAATGTTTGTGTAGGTAAAGTTTGTGGACAAACACCAAAAGCTGGACATAGGCCCTCAAAAAAAAGAAAGAAAAAAAAAGATAGCAAAGCAAAGCAAAGCAAAGAAAGAAAAAATATATATGAAAAACTGTGAGGTAAAGTGGGAAGCTACTACATATTTTAAATATAATTAAATATGTATAATGTGTCATTATGTGTGCTATTTTCATGCTACAGGAATATACTGCAAACAGAGGCAGCAAACTGGCAGAAAGCTTGAGGACAGTATTTCCCAACTAAACAGTGGCAGTGGTTCAGGGGTAGAGTGGCCGGCAGAGAGGCTGGATGGATGGCAACCGTGAGGTTCCCACTCGAACCCGGGCTCCCCCAGAGTTAGTGTCGAAGTGTCCTTGAGCAAGACTCTGAAGTCTGAACCCCTAATTGCTCCTGATGTGCAGGTTGGTGCCTTGCATGGTTACCTCTGGCATCGGTGTGTGAATGGGTGAATGTAATGTACGATATATGTCAAGTGCTTTGGATAAAAGTGGCAAGTGCTATATGAATGCACCATTTACCAACAAAATGTAATCATTAGTTTTGTTGTAATCCATTTAAATGCCAAACCATGCACATCATTATGTAAAATATTTTCAGCAACCTGTCACTTTCCCTAACAAATGCTTGGCCAAAATGTCTGTATTATACATACATATAAGCACAGCCCGCATTGCTGCAGTCCAGAATGAGTCTACACTGTCACAGAGCAGTTAGACAATCAATACTATAAATATCAGCTGCTCCATACCTGGGGGTAGGACACACCTGCTGCTGCTTATCCACTCACTGTAATAAGGATAAGAGCCTGACAGCCTCTCCTACTAAGTCCCCAGCCTCTCTGCTCTGGAAGATAGGGTCCCCAGCAGTGTGGAGGGTCTGGTGAGAGATGGTGGCCATGGGACAGACGAATGGGATCAACTCACTGTGTCAAACCACAGGACTGTGTGGACGGTAGAAATTGCCCGTTAATTGCATGGTTAGAGGAAGTGGACAACAACTGTGAAAGAGTGTTGAATTAATTTGCACACGCATGCACACACACACACACACACACACACACACACACACACACACACACACACACACACACACACACACACACACACACACACACACACACACACACACACACACACACACACACACAAAAGGACAACCACGTGTGCATGTGGAAATTAACGACAGCCATGTAGAAAGTACACATTACCACGTGTCACTTTTATTTATACTGCACACATGTGTACATTTCATAGCACAATTCTGCAGATATAAAAGTATTTTAATTGATGTTCATCAATTCTTGTTTCCTTGAACTGTAATTGTTTTGTCATTTGTTGTTTTTTGATTAGACTATTCCTCCCGTAGGCCACGATGTACATGCAAACAAACAGTTGGCATATAAAAAGGACATAACATCCATTAATACAGATGGCAGTGGAGATACATGGTATCAAAGTGTCTAAGAGAAAGAAATTACGGTGTGCAAAAATACCTTCTCATTAGCCCATAGCAGACCTCCACATGTCTGTCCTTCAAGTCAGTCTCCCTCGGAAAGTTTGCCAAGGACAGTTCTTTTGTTTTCTGAGTCACTTTGAGAGTGGCCACCAGATATGTCCGATGTGTCCCATCGGGACTCACCCGTATTTAGTAGGCCTACATTTGATGCACAGACCTCACATTGGCTATGGCCATGTTAAATTAGGACAATTGAATTGTGTACAATTATCTGACTGGCACGGCTGAGCAGTACCCTCTGGTTAATCTGGCGATCCAAACAGTTTAATACAGCAATGATATACCGTATTCACTATTCAGGCATTCCATCTAGCTGTATAGGTCGGGTCCACAAATATATTATTGCCTATAATAATTTAATTTAATGTAGCCTTTTTTTTTTACTAGAAATTGCACAAATATTATTGCTGTACAGCAATCTTTTTGTACACTCTTAAAACAGGTAGTATTTCTAATCTCAACTGCTGGCAGCCAGCAGTACAGTGTAAATTATAATTAAATAATTATTAGATTAGTCATTAGAGCCTTTTATCTGCCTCTTACCCGAGGCATTGTTTCCCTCATGGAGACCTAAACCTACAAATGAAAATCTCCTCCCTTCCACCAATCAGATTCCTTCCGACGAGAAGCAACCCATGTGAAATGCAGATGTAAGTCTCTGACATACAGTACTGTATTATGCATAGCATAACTTAATTTCTCTTCTGCAGAATGCAAACAGCATTAATTTATTAATGAATTGACATACATACCAACTTGTTATTTAAATGATATACAGTATGCATTTATATCAGAAGCCTTTCAAAGTTACTGATACGCATGTAACAAAGGTGACTGCTGCAAGCTAATCTATCAATGTGCTACACAAACACACAAGACAGAGAGGAGAGATGCACCATCTGATGCATGCACACATGTCACACACACATGTCACACACACACACACACACACACACACACACACACACACACACACACACACACACACACACACACACACACACACACACACACACACACACACACACACACACACACACACACACACACACACACACACACACACACACACACACACACACCTCGAATATGTTCATAACCAAACCATGTGGGCATGTACATTCATACTGGAGAGTGTGTCTGTTTTTCCCCAGATCTCTCTTTGATGCTTATGGTGATAGATTGTTGTCCCAGCCATTTAACCGCAAGGGCCAACTGGCAGCCGAGTGAGGCGGTCGACATGGTACAATTATAGCCGTCTGTGGGTGGCTGTAATACGCAATAATGGCAGCATGATCGGATGTAGAGGGCTCTTTATCATGGCCATTGATTAGATGCTGGCTCATGTGGATGTGAGAGGTTTATGTTGTTCTATGGAAACCAGCAGTTGCTGAAGCCACTAGCTGCCACGGTTTGGTTGATTCAGCTCACCCTCCCCTGGCCTGCAAATGTTTTAAGTTACTATTTAGTAGTCAGCTGGGATTCTCAGACCACTGCCTAGATGCATTCACAAAACAGAGAGTGCTTTCTTGGTTGCTTTAACTGCCCTTGTTGCTTGCAACCTACTTGACAGCAGGTGGCCTCAAAGGCAATATAGTACATAAATTATTTAGCTCATTTGTTTCTCAAAATTGTCACAGTGTGTACTCTGTGTGTGACAGGTAAAATACACTGTATTAATGCTCAGAGAGAGTACATTCTGTAAAACTTGACCCAAATTTAAATGAATACTGAGGATTTTAATTTGACTGAGTAGCTATCAAAATAAATTAGTGACCGTTCTCCTTTCTCTTTGTGAAAGATGAAGATTTATATTCAAAATGGTATGTCTGAATGAAAAACAGCAGTGTCTGTGTGGAGTTTGCATGTTCTCGCCGTGTCCCCTAGGGTAGGTACCCTCACAAAAAACATGCAGTAATCCTGATCTCTAAACTACCTCCCCCTGGCCAGCCGGGGCGCCTGATGGAGGGGAAAGGAACTGGTTGGAATAACGTGTTCCTTCCACGCGCTACGTCCAGCTGGGAAAACTCTCCCCTGTGAAAAGAAGCAGCTTAGACTCCTCATGCATAGACGGAAGCATGAGGTCCTCCTCAGCAGGTTTACATTTCTTGATTTGAAAGTCATTAGAATGGGAGATGTTGGAAGATGGTGTTCCTAACTTCTAAGCAGTGGTTCTCAACCAGTGGTCTGGGGACAACCAGTGGTCCCTTGAGGCGGTTCCAGGTGGTCCCCAGCTAAATGATGAAGAGTTGGTAACCAAATGTACCCTTATACATCTTTAACTCTTGAGAGTGTAACATTATTGTTAAACATCGGCATTAGTAAATTTACAAGAAGTCTATACACAATTAGAGAATGTAGAATAATTGGTATTTTGATCAACATTTGGCTGTTATCTATCCTATGGTACCAACATCAATACAGTATGGAAATGTGGACATATTATAGTTTTGGATCTGCAAGGCTAAATCTCATCAAATGGTGCTTCGTGGCTCAAATGCAGAATAAACTAGACAAAGTGCCAATCGGCACAGGTCTCCACCAGGGCAGGTCAGGTTGTGGCCTCATGGTGGCGCTATAACAGGCTGTTGAGGAAGATTTGGGCCGGAGGTTCGTGTTGGAGGGATGCAGGTACAATGTTTTTCCATGTGTGCATACATAAGTTGTATACAGATCGATGCAGTTATAGCTAAAAACAGGAATTGGCCTGTTATAGTGCCACCGTGAGGCTGATTTTGAGGAAAAAATTGTGGCATGTCGTCCTCGGCCTAGTGAAAATGTGCGTGTATAATTGAACGGAAATTGCACACTGTGTTTGTGATTTGTGGCCTTTTTTGGAAATGGACGAATCGTGTGAGCTTTGGAAGCCAATCTTAGCCAATCAGGATGGAAGATGGGAAATGGTGCCGCTCCGTGTTGATCACATGACTATGGAGATAGTGTATACCGATTTGCGTGAAATTTGGATAAAAGGAGTAATAATAGAAAATGTGTTTTACATATGTCGGCCTCCTGGTGGCGCTATAAAGAGCAGATGTGAACTGCTTTAACTTTTCGGCCAGTTATAGCGCCACCTTGAGTCTGAGTTGAAATTGTTCATGTGGCATTTTGTCCTCGGCCTAGTGGGAATGTGGGTGCACAATTTCACGGAAATCACGCGATGTGTTCATGATTTGCAGCATTTTGTTTGAAACTGAGCACACCTGTGAACTTTGGAAGCCAATCTTAACCAATCAGGATGGAGTCTGAGAAATCTGAAAGAGCGGTTTCGTTGAATGGCTCTAGAGAGACTGTGTACCAATTTGCGTGATGTTTGGACAAAATCTGTAGGTGTACTGTGCAAAAACTTGTTTTGCACAAAGCGGCCTCCTGGTGGCACTATAACAGGCCGTTCTGGAAAGTTTGGGGCAGAGGTTCATCGTTGGCCTCCAGGGAGTGTGTGTGCAAAATTTGGCATCGACCGGGTTAACGGTGGCCGAGATTAGCTGCTCACGGACACACGGACGGACACACGGACGGACGGACACACGGACGGACACGCGGACGGACGGAGTGCAAAACATACTCTCCCCACATGCCTTCGGCCTGGTGGAGACAATAATGGGCCTTGATATGAAAAGGGTTGAAAACCACTGCCCTAAAGGATCGTCTGTTCTCTCCAGATGGGTGCTGTGTATGGAATGAAAAGGCCATTCAAATCATCTGACTGGGGCCACAGAGAGGAAACACTGTTTGATCCCATACAGTATGCACACTGTTATGAGAGTGGAGGTAGTGATGCTAAACGTCCATAAAGCCTATCATCATTTAGTGCACCAGAGATCACAACACCATAAAACATATATTGTTGCCATGGAGATATAATTGGATGGAATGGGCCCAGTAAATCAAAGTGGGTAAAAATGGAAGCTGATTCACATTAGTGATGGCTAATTAGCTCATAGCAACGGCGGCTGAGGGCTGTCTCGAGCACGCTGTGTCATACATCTCATAGGCGTGACTTGAAATGGAAGAGGCACCGTGCATTGTGCTTTCATTGGTTGTTTTACCTCTCCCTGGGGTGCACTGGAAACAAGTTGCACGAAGACCTCTTTCACAAAACAGGAGAGTTAAATAGATGTGAGCAAACACGAAAGAGAACTAGCTATCAGACTTTAGCATCTATAATAGTTCATAGTCTACTCTACTCGACTTCGACTATACCATGTATATCATGTCAGATTAAATGGCTGTCTGGGTGAGGTGATTGGTTGGTGTGCATGTGAGTGAGAAATAGTACCTATTCAGTCCTGGCTACAATGCTTGTACACAGCAGTGCTTTTATTTGGGGGGGGGGGGGGGGTTCTGTGTGTGTGTGTGTGTGTGTGTGTGTGTGTAATCATGAACTCGTGTACGTATTTGTCTGTTTTGTATGCATTACTTAAATACAGTTGGACCACACACTTCCATCATACATACAGTACATCAAAACATACTGTGAGCGTGGATAATTCTGAATGCACTCTTCTGACAAGAGGACCTCTTCCGCTCCAGAAAAGGCAATGTTTCAGACCTTTGAAATTCAAAATAAATATCTTCCACTTCGTGTCTTACTGACAGCTCAGTAATCAGTCCCTATGTAATTCAAAATATCACATTTAACTCAACTGACATGATGAATTGTGCCTTTCTATTCTGTTAGTCTGTTATCTTTTTTAGTATCTTGGCCCCATCTCTTTTGCCATCCGAGCTGTCACATCAAAAACACCCGTCTTTTTTTCTGGTGACTGATACTGTCATTCTAATTCTGGGGCCGTGGTTTTTCATTTACTGTTCATTTAATTCGTGTTTTTGATGAATTTATCATGGTTCAAATGGATTTTTAAGTTGCAAAGTTTGGTTTGTATATAGGAAGGAGGTGGGGCAGCTTTAAATATTGAATCGAGCAACTTAAAAACTGTCTGGGTTGTTCACATAAGTCCGAGTAGACGATAAAATGACCAAAAGTTTTTAAAAGTGATATATCCCTTTAATATTAATTATCCCTTTAATATTAATTATACTACTAATGTGCAAATCTTTGTCCACCTGTGTGTACTTGTGTCAGTTCCCGCATCGTGAAAACCGGCGGTGACCGACTTCAAACATGGCGCGGCATCGCTGACAACCCAAGAGAGTGACCCTTGTCCTTTCCCCCAACTCAGTCTCATCCTCTTGTCCCTTCAGCTTCTCTGAACTTGACTTATCCAAGACTGCGGTCAATATACAAACTTTGTATATCCTGTCTAGTGCATGGATGTATGTATACAGTATGTGTTTGAGTGGAAATTACTAGAATCACAACATATGCAGTGTATTTACAGTAATTCGGTAACAAGCTTTCTGCAGGTGGTGAAGTGAGGTTAATGACACACACAGTCTCCCATCTGTTAACCCTGATGTGTACATTTTAAATTTACATTTTAAAATATGTAAATTATCATATCTGGGTGCATTTTGTTTGAATTTACAGTGTATTTTGTTTTTCATAAATAAATTTTAAATGCAGTCCTACATAATCTTTTTTTTAAATGCTAATTTAAATTTATTTTCGGCTGAGAGAGAAGGAAATACTAGGGCTTACATTAGAGGCATAATAGCTTCTCTTCTGTCAAAACACCCCCTGTAGTTAAGTGACTACGTCAGCGCCCCTGCGGTGCATGTTCTTCGAGTATCTTCTGTTGGGGAATAATTGAGGTATTGAGGGGGGGTATGGATCACCGGGGTTGAACTGTATACAGTAATTCAGCATGTACTCTGATGGTCACTACATACTGTAATTCAACATGTACTAATGTTCAATATACTGTACACACTATGCACTTACAATATACTGTACACACTATGCACGGTTATGCCTACTTCAATATACTATACACCCCATGTGCTGTTATTCATAGGCACCTTGCTAAAATACATTTACGTGCCTAAAGGTTAGGCCTTATTGAACCTTCGTTTCTAACCATCTCTCCTGTTAGAAACGAGAGAGGGAGAGGGCCGTGCGCTGCAGAGTAACATAAACACTTTGCTCCAGAGGCTAGAATGGAATAACCTGACTCTGCCAGATGAGGGCGGTATTGGGTAACCATGTTTCCCAACACTGCAATCATCTGGGATCTCTCAGGCAGATGAGCTGACAAAAATCCGTTCCGTACCGGACCAATCAGCGTGAGCTAAGGGCGGGATATGTGCGAAACCGGACGTGAAGCTATATAGACACGTCAATATGATTGGTTGTGTTTGCACGCCCACACGGTGATAGACAGACGGTCCCATCCAATCATCTACCAAGTATCTTGAAAAAAGGAACAGCCCCGTCATCGAATTTGCTTCCGCGATCCCAGATCCCAATAAGCTGTGAAACAAATTTGTGTAGCAAGCTTCTTGGTTCTGGCAGCGTCAGGTTAAGAATGGAATGGAGATGTGTCAAACAAGCCATGAATCATGCGAGAAAGTTGGAGAGCTCCCTCGCAATTCGTCTGTCCGGGGGAAAACCTCGTATCCCTCTCAATTCGTCTGTCCGGGAGAAAGCTCGTAGGTGACGCAATCTCCAGGCCTAAGTTAACCATACTTAGAGTGAACCAGACTTGGCCAAGGGGGACTGGCTGTTCAGACTGGCTGTTATTGAACAACCAGGGGTCGATAATCAAAACACGAGCGGTAACCATGGCCAAGTAGGGTGCGCGGTTGAGGGGTGGCGATAAGTCATAGCCTCCTCGGTGGAAGATTCAGTCCCTCGCACCATGTTTGGCGTGGAGGGCCGATGACAGCCCCAAGGACGCCTGGGTGGAGCCTGGGGCCGAATCACGCCATGTTAGGAGTAAAAGCACCGATAGGGGAAGGTCCCTTGGGTAAATTCAGAGCATATAAACTCTGGTAGAAACAGAGGTTCTCCAGTTCTACAGCCCGGCAGTGGAACTCCGGGCCCGATCTTGCATGAGACCTTTGACCTTTGTGAGATGGCCTCTATCTGGATTGCACCTTTTGTGGACTGACTCTTCTGTAGATCTAATAAACCCTTTTGATTGCACCAAGTACCTCGTCTGTCTACGTCGTCTATTGGGAAATCACGTACACTTCCTTTTAATTTAATTCAATACTGGGACTAGTTTTGTAGTCCTGTATGGGCACTTGATACAGAATGCATAATACAAGCTAATCTTGTGGTGATGGTAAATATCATGTGTAGCCTATTTTGTATGCTTAATTGAAAAATCATTAAAAACCTTACTGTGTATGCGATGTCGACCTAACCCTAACCCTAACACACACATATTTGTAACGAAGGCTGGAGGTAACAGGTGCCTCTTCACTGTTCACAGATCTCACATAGGGAATCTACACACAAGAAAAAAACGGTGCTGTATACAACCAAAAGTGGTTTTTTTGGCTCATATGGGAACCATTTTTGGTGCTATATAGCACAATTTTTTAAAGGTGCTATGTAGCGCCAATCTTTAAAGGTGCTATATAGCACCTTTGTCAAATGGTGCTGTATATAGCACCGATTGTTAAAGGTGCTATATAGCACGAATCTTTAAACGTGCTATATAGTACCTTTGCCAAAGGGTATAGCACCTTTAATGATATAGGGGCTAAATAGCACCCTTTGGTAAAGGGTGCTATATAGCACCTTTAAGAAAAATGGTGCTAAATGGAACCAAAAGTCGCTATATAGCACCAGAGGTGCCAAATAGCACTATATTGTTTACACGTTAGTCATGCCAGATACCAGATGACTTAATATGCTTCTAAATCACACTTCTACTCAAAACACAAAAAGCAGATACACCCATCATGACATTCAATCTCTGTCAGAGTCTCACAGTCCTCAGTGCACTCTCCGGCACAGACCGCGTTTGCCGTGTTGACATCACCGCTCATCATGACCAGTACCAGTATACTTTTCTCTATCCCATTCTGACCTGAGATCAGATTCATACGCGGTTTCCACTGGACACACACTGGTTCTGATTAACCCATTCTGACCTGAGATCGGATTCTAGAAATGTCAGTCGTTTTTCACCTACAAGCTCAGACCTACAAGCTCGTATCGCGCCACTCGGTGGCGCGATATGAGCTTGTAGATCTGCTATTTTTCAATAGCTAAAGCATAACATGATGCCGACACCAAAATGGGTGCCCGTTCAGAATGGGCTATTCACTAATCTGGTGGCGATTGTAAAAAAACAACAGCAACCATTAATTACAATCTGAACCGTATCGTTGAATGAATGGGGTTGTTTGGTGCTACTTAGTTTTTTGGGGGGGTAATCCACCAATCTGCATTCTCTAAAATGTAGGCCCAATAGAACAAATCGGCACAGTTATCAGTACAGCCTCTCAACATTGTGATGTAATGCTGAAAGCTGAGCTCAGCTGGGATGTGTTAAATGGTCTGTCATCCCAACCAGGCTCCTTGTTGTCACAGTCAGCTCCAAATGCAAAACATCTCCATGCGTTGTAGGAGCTCCAGGGTAAGCCCTAGAATTAGACAATCCACTCTCTCTCAATTATTCAATACAGAACTGGAAGTTAAATTATTGACAAGGGCCGGTGCATTATTGATGTAGCAAGCTGGGACATTTATTGTGACTTCATTGTCTGTCCAATATGAATTGGGCACATCTGTGTTAAATTAAATGCCTGCAAATATTGCTCTCCTATTTCATTGAATGACCACTGACTGTGTGTGTGTGTGTGTGTGTGTGTGTGTGTGTGTGTGTGTGTGTGTGTGTGTGTGTGTGTGTGTGTGTGTGTGTGTGTGTGTGTGTGTGTGTGTGTGTGTGTGTGTGTGTGTGTGTGTGTGTGTGTGTGTGTGTGCGCGCGCGCGCGTGAGAGAGAGAGAGAGAGCGAGAACGAGAAAGAAAGTTTCACATCCTTCCAATGGTTAAGACTTGGTTGTCTACTGTAGATATTTTGTCAGACTAATTAGCTTTCCTGCCAGCATTGATTTCCACGTGTTGGGTGCCAGATTGCAAGCAAGGAATAGCCTATCATTTCTGTCATCAATATGCAAGTGTGTCTGCCGACCTTGAAAGGGTGAACAAACAAGACACAAGCAAAACAACTTCCTCTGCATGCTTCCCTTCCTTGTGTTCCCTCCTAAGGCTATGCTGTGATAAATAGCACTTCTGTGCCACACAGTAGGTGTTTTCATAGTGATACACCAGGCTGCAGATAGCCGCGTGGGGCTGGTGATTTCATAGTGATACACCAGGCTGCAGATAGCTGCGTGGGGCTGGTGTTTTCATAGTGATACACCAGGCTGCAGATAGCCGCGTGGGGCTGGTGTTTTCATAGTGATACACCAGGCTGCAGATAGCTGCGTGGGGCTGGTGTTTTCATAGTGATACACCAGGCTGCAGATAGCCGCGTGGGGCTGGTGTTTTCATAGTGATACACCAGTCTGTAGCTGCGTGGGGCTGGTGTTTCATAGTGATACACCAGGCTGCAGATAGCCGCGTGGGGCTGGTGTTTTCATAGTGATACACCAGTCTGTAGCTGCGTGGGGCTGGTGTTTTCATAGTGATACACCAGGCTGCAGATAGCTGCGTGGGGCTGGTGTTTTCATAGTGATACACCAGGCTGCAGATAGCTGCGTGGGGCTGGTGTTTTCATAGTGATACACCAGGCTGCAGATAGCTGCGTGGGGCTGGTGTTTTCATAGTGATACACCAGGCTGCAGATAGCTGCGTGGGGCTGGTGTTTTCATAGTGATACACCAGTCTGTAGCCGCGTGGGGCTGGTGTTTTCATAGTGATACACCAGGCTGCAGATAGCTGCATGGGGCTGGTGTTTTCATAGTGATACACCAGGCTGCAGATAGCTGCGTGGGGCTGGTGTTTTCATAGTGATACACCAGGCTGCAGATAGCTGCGTGGGGCTGGTGTTTTCATAGTGATACACCAGGCTGCAGATAGCTGCGTGGGGCTGGTGTTTTCATAGTGATACACCAGGCTGCAGATAGCTGCGTGGGGCTGGTGTTTTCATAGTGATACACCAGGCTGCAGATAGCTGCGTGGGGCTGGTGTTTTCATAGTGATACACCAGGCTGCAGATAGCTGCGTGGGGCTGGTGTTTTCATAGTGATACACCAGGCTGCAGATAGCCGCATGGGGCTGGTGTTTTCATAGTGATACACCAGGCTGCAGATAGCCGCATGGGGCTGGTGTTTTCATAGTGATACACCAGGCTGCAGATAGCCGCGTGGGGCTGGTGTTTTCATAGTGATACACCAGGCTGCAGATAGGCGCGTGGGGCTGGTGTTTTCATAGTGATACACCAGGCTGCAGATAGCTGCGTGGGGCTGGTGTTTTCATAGTGATACACCAGGCTGCAGATAGCTGCGTGGGGCTGGTGTTTTCATAGTGATACACCAGGCTGCAGATAGCCGCGTGGGGCTGGTGATTTCATAGTGATACACCAGGCTGCAGATAGCCGCGTGGGGCTGGTGATTTCATAGTGATACACCAGGCTGCAGATAGCTGCGTGGGGCTGGTGTTTTCATAGTGATACACCAGGCTGCAGATAGCTGCGTGGGGCTGGTGTTTTCATAGTGATACACCAGGCTGCAGATAGCTGCGTGGGGCTGGTGTTTTCATAGTGATACACCAGGCTGCAGATAGCTGCGTGGGGCTGGTGTTTTCATAGTGATACACCAGGCTGCAGATAGCTGCGTGGGGCTGGTGTTTTCATAGTGATACACCAGGCTGCAGATAGCTGCGTGGGGCTGGTGATTTCATAGTGATACACCAGGCTGCAGATAGCTGCGTGGGGCTGGTGTTTTCATAGTGATACACCAGGCTGCAGATAGCTGCGTGGGGCTGGTGTTTTCATAGTGATACACCAGTCTGTAGCCGCGTGGGGCTGGTGTTTTCATAGTGATACACCAGGCTGCAGATAGCTGCATGGGGCTGGTGTTTTCATAGTGATACACCAGGCTGCAGATAGCTGCGTGGGGCTGGTGTTTTCATAGTGATACACCAGGCTGCAGATAGCCGCGTGGGGCTGGTGTTTTCATAGTGATACACCAGGCTGCAGATAGCCGCATGGGGCTGGTGTTTTCATAGTGATACACCAGGCTGCAGATAGCCGCATGGGGCTGGTGTTTTCATAGTGATACACCAGGCTGCAGATAGCCGCGTGGGGCTGGTGTTTTCATAGTGATACACCAGGCTGCAGATAGGCGCGTGGGGCTGGTGTTTTCATAGTGATACACCAGGCTGCAGATAGCTGCGTGGGGCTGGTGTTTTCATAGTGATACACCAGGCTGCAGATAGCTGCGTGGGGCTGGTGTTTTCATAGTGATACACCAGGCTGCAGATAGCCGCGTGGGGCTGGTGATTTCATAGTGATACACCAGGCTGCAGATAGCCGCGTGGGGCTGGTGTTTTCATAGTGATACACCAGTCTGTAGCTGCGTGGGGCTGGTGTTTTCATAGTGATACACCAGTCTGTAGCCGCGTGGGGCTGGTGTTTTCATAGTGATACACCAGTCTGTAGCCGCGTGGGGCTGGTGTTTTCATAGTGATACACCAGTCTGTAGCCGCATGGGGCTGGTGTTTTCATAGTGATACACCAGGCTGCAGATAGCCGCGTGGGGCTGGTGTTTTCATAGTGATACACCAGGCTGCAGATAGCTGCGTGGGGCTGGTGTTTTCATAGTGATACACCAGGCTGCAGATAGCTGCGTGGGGCTGGTATTTTCATAGTGATACACCAGGCTGCAGATAGCTGCGTGGGGCTGGTGTTTTCATAGTGATACACCAGGCTGCAGATAGCTGCGTGGGGCTGGTGTTTTCATAGTGATACACCAGGCTGCAGATAGCTGCGTGGGGCTGGTGATTTCATAGTGATACACCAGGCTGCAGATAGCTGCGTGGGGCTGGTGATTTCATAGTGATACACCAGGCTGCAGATAGCTGCGTGGGGCTGGTGTTTTCATAGTGATACACCAGGCTGCAGATAGCCGCATGGGGCTGGTGATTTCATAGTGATACACCAGGCTGCAGATAGCCGCATGGGGCTGCATCTCCAGGGATTCTGCATGGGATTCTTGGTTAATGTGATGTGAGGCAGAGTTTAAAGAATTTCTAATGAGAGGAATGTCTTCACAGCAAATCAGTATAAGCTACTGGCTCATCAAAGGGAGCGTTAGGCCCCTTTTCCACTATGGGGTGGAACCAGAACCAGAACCAGAACTTTCCAGGACCCAGAACTACCAAGAACCATGTGTAGTTCCAGAACCAAGTTCTGCTTCCGTTTCCATATAACCAGAACCCAGAACCTGTTAAGTCTGCCCCCCCCCCCCCCCCCCCTATTCCCCCACTGCTGAGTAGCTCGGCCGGCAGGGCCCCCTCCCCCTTGGCACGGCCGGGGGGGTCCCGGAATACAGAGATATTCATGTTTAAATAATGACTGGTTATTATTCAACAGTGGTGGAAAGTAGCTGTATATAGTATTCTACTTAAATACATTTCGGCCATTTGAAAATAGACAAACTACAAGCTCGATGAGACACGTGAGCTTGTAGATTGTCTATTTTCAAATTTATTTGCTTTATTGTACTTTTTTAAACCAATAATATGAACATATTTTTATATGCCACATGTGCCACAGCTGTGGCAGCCACATGCCACAGCTGTCACATATATTTCCTATACATAATAGATATACTGTATATGCACATACTGTAGTTTATATGAACATGGATATATGCAGCATACATTATATATAGGCTATATTTGCCGATATGGATTTCCTTTCCATGTGGGGAGTGGGACAACAGTAAAACACCCGTTTTAAATGCATTCGACCAGTTGTTCTCCAACCTTTACCTGTCTACAATATTTTGCTTAAACTGCAAGAGAAAAATATATATCATATAGGCTATAGCTCATATGATAAATGATAACCCACCTTTTGAATATAGCATTTAACATTGTGTGGGTTGCAATTATAGTGCCTCTTGAGCAGATTGAGCAAATTGTGCCATAACATCCAGTCCAGTTGTAATGTCAATATCAAGAAATGTGCAAATACAAATCATTTAACCGTTGTGCAGCTTGTGCTAGTTGAATTTAATTCTTCCAATGTGTAGTATTGTGTACAGCACATTTCTAGTAATGATATGCCTAATGCCTTGCCCTGAAAAAGAAAGAAAATTCTGTTCTGGCAATTTAGAATAGATTATATGGCGCTCTCGCGCGCGAGCACACGCACGCAAACACATACACGCACGCAAACACATACGCACACGCACACGCACACACACACACACACACACACACACATCTGCAGTTAGCCTAGCTGTTAGCTGTAGTGTAGAACAACAACTGCAAGCAAACAACTCGTCGCGACAGCTTTATGGCTCTCTCTCTCTCTCTCCCTCACGCACACACAAGCTCTGTCTCTCCCTCTCTCGTGGCCATAGTGTTTCTGTGTGCTTTTCCAGGTTATTTTTATGTGTGTCCGCTGTCGCTGTGTCGCACTTAGGAGTTTAAAATGTACGCTGTTGTGTTGTGTGCGCTTCTCCTCGCTCCGGTCTCCTCAGTGCTCAGCCTCAGAGTGCTGTCACCTCAGCTCGACCAATCGAGAGCAGCAGCGCTGCTGGCCCCGCCCATAGGTTCCCAGAACTCAGCGTTAGTACTACCTCAAAAGCAGGGCCGAAAAAAGGTTCTGAGAACCTGGTCTGAAACCGTGCCGTACCGCGCTGTGCGCTGTGGAAACAAACCCAGAACTAAAAAAAATAGGTTCAGGTTCTGGATAGTTCTGGTTCCACCCCATAGTGGAAAAGGGGCCTTAGTGTCAGATCTGAAACAAACTTATGAATATTCCACGTAGCAACTGTGACTTTGACAAAGCTGAAAATGTGTCTTTTCAAGTTGTGCCTATTCCATGTCAACTTCGCAGCTAAGCACATTTACAATTTATTACAAAGGACAACAGGAAAACCGACAGAATCAGGAATGTATACATTTTAGAGAAGCTTGCAAGACATGCACTGCTGAGTTAATTCTGTGTCATTCATTAGTGTCAGTCTTTGACTGTTCTCATAACTTTCTCTAAACTTTCATTATAATCACTACATTATATATAAGTACCTATAGTGGTGTGTGCAGTTCTGTATATCAGTGGTACAGAGTTTTTGATTGAAAGACTGACATCCTTACACAAAGTAAGCTTATCATCTCCCTTGGAATGAATGAAGGATGAAGGCTTTAAACACAAAGCATTTTAGTTTAGTCTCTTGAAAATGTTAGTTATCCAATTCCCTAGGGGTCGTAGGATCAATCCAAACACACAGCATCCCCTCATGACCTGACGAAGATGTTATAATTCCATCGAAATGTTGTCCTTTAAAATAAAGGCTTTAACTGTGCGACTTTGCTCCACCTCATACCAGTACTGCTCCTGAGATGCACCGGACCAGCCTAAAATAGGCTTGAGGCACGGTGGAACCCCCTTCTACACAACATCCCCTCGTTGTGTATAGAACACTGAAAATTACAAGCTGAAGATAATGAAAGCTGGACTCATCACACCTAAATAAAAACAAACAAACCTATTATCTTAAGGTGTCTGCCACTGAAGCCTTCAGAAGCGAGACAATAGACTAGACACTACTGCTTCCTTGGCTGGCCGACGAGGGCATAGCTGCATGACACCGAGTTGGCCATCTGATGATACACGAAAGAAGAAGAAGGCTGGCCGACAGCCCAGCGGATGTCCTGTGGGAGGAAATCTCTATTGGGAACACAGCCTGAAATCAAACCGTCAATTTTACACATGTCATGTGAGCTGCACTGACTCACACAAGGCAATTCCAGAGTTCATTCCAATGCAGCCAGTGTTTCTGTGGGCGTAATTGGATAAGGTGTCTGCTGGGGCTCCACAATGGAGCTGGAGCTGAGTGTTACTGCTGGTGATACAGGGTACCGTTATTGTCTCCACCAGGCCGAAGGCATGTGGGGAGAGTATGTTTTGCACTCCGTCCGTCCGCGTGTCCGTCCGTCCGTCCGTCCGTCCGTCCGTGTGTGTGTCCGTCCGTGTGTCCGTGAACAGCTAATCTCGGCCACCGTTAACCCGGTCGATGCCATATTTTGCACACACACTCCCTGGATGCCAACCATGAACCTCTGCCCCAAACTTTCCAGAACGGCCTGTTATAGCGCCACCAGGAGGCCGCTTTGTGGAAAACAAGTTTTTGCACAGTACACCTACAGATTTTGTCCAAACATCACGCAAATTGGTACACAGTCTCTCTAGAGCCATTCAACGAAACGGGTCTTTCAGATTTATCAGACTCCATCCTGATTGGTTAAGATTGGCTTCCAAAGTTCACAGGAGTGCTCAGTTTCAAACAAAATGCTGCAAATCATGAACACATCGCGTGATTTCCGTGAAATTGTGCACCCACATTCCCACTAGGCCGAGGACGAAATGCCACATGAACAATTTCAACTCAGCCTCAAGGTGGCGCTATAACTGCCCGAAAAGTGTTTTTACCTCTAACTGCACGGATCTGTGGATAACCTGGTGGAGACCTGTGCCCGGAAGGGCACTTTTTCTAGTTTGTTAAATGTAGCTGGTATGTACGCTACAGTATGTACTCCGTTTGTGTCTCACTCAATTTATCTCTAAATATGTAAAAGAAATTAAAAAAAATCACACCCGTGTGAAGTGAGTGGTGCAACTCCGTGTGGGGGTCCCCGGGGGGTCCGCAGAAGTTCCAGACCCACAGGAACGCGGCCAGGGTGCCGGCCCGTTCCGGCAGGCTGCCCTGTGTCCGAAACGGTCAAGAAATGACAGTTACCATGTTGGGGTCCCCGGGGGGTCCCCGGAACATCCAGACCACCAGGAATGCGGCCAGGGGGCTGGCCCAGTTCCGGCGAGCCGAAACGGTGAGAAATGGTGAAAACAAACCAAGCTATTTTCGTGCTTGGTGTCCAATTGTCCATGTTACAATCCAGTCTCAAATCAGTCCGTGTGGAATCATAATAAACCTAACAATCCTATTATTACAGTGGGGAGAAATGTTAAAATTATGTGATTAACTGTAAGATAATCAGAGATTAACACTGACTAATCCAAAATGGATACGATCACAGCTTGCCAAGCACATGTCTGTAAAAAGAAAGGAAAGAAGAAGGCTGTGCCGATATGTTTGTGGAACAACATTCAGTCAGATAATGCTTAATTTATGCTCCTCTGTCAGGTTTTGCATGGTACAAATAGATCTACAATATCACAATGTGTTGCTTCCGCTAGCATTGTGAGCTTGTGAATCAGCTATTTTTGTCGCACATCAAGTGAGGGAGATTGATTAGGAAACTGGTGGCCTTCAGTGGATCGCTGCTGTTGACACAGAGAGGAGAAGTAGAGGCAAGCAGCTACTCCTCCTGCAGGAAGACAACACACATGCCATGACATTCACTAAAAGGTCAGGCGCTCACCCTATCACGGCACCATACTGCAGTACAATAGATGTAAACAGACAAATGCTTTAGGAACATGTAGCCATTGATTCTCAACATTTTCCATTTTTAAGAACCTCCAGTTTGATATGCAATGGGCCACCGACCCCCTCTGAGAGATTACACATGATACACTCTCTGAGTTACAGACCCATAAGGGTCCATTTGGACTCCTAGATCCAACCACTGAAGTAAGCAACCATGGCTGCTCGTTCATGGATGCGCATATAATGTATGTTACACTGCATGACTGGAAGACCATGCAGTCAGATTGAAAAACGAGCTGCATCTCATTATCAGTTGAAACCGAGTGCACCTTTTTCAATGTACTGTGACAGGTATAGAATCTCACGATCTCAGCAGAGTGAAAGATATCAGGACACAGGACTCGATCTCCATAGTTTCAGGCTCCGTTCTTTATTTTCATATCTCCGGTCAATTTACAACATAGCAAACAAACATACTTCCATCCTCCTCTCCTTTCTCCAATCCCCCTCTCCTCCAATCTCTCTCTCCTCCATTCTCTCTCTCCTCCAATCTCTCTCCTCAATTCTCTCTTTCTCTCTCCCTCCTCAATCTCTCCTCTTTATTCTCCCTCACCCACACTCCAGAATAGCATTGACAGTCAGTCATAGATGATCTAAACATGTCCTTTCTTGGATCCGGAGCAAAGGTAACAAATGGATATATGTGGCACTAACTACAACATGACAACTGACAGGTGTGGGTTCGACTCTCTCCATGAATAGGTAGGTGCATAGCTACAGTGGCCTAATTAGAACATGGTGGCAGCTGCTGGTCACTTGAGATGATGAGACAGTATAACCACATCATGTGTATCTTCAATTGTATAATTGTTTTCCACGTATGACATTCTAAATTTCCACCACAGTTCCACCGCTTTTCATTTTGGAAATTATGAATAATTTACATAGCCCAGGAGATTTATAGAATGACAAATATTACAGATAGAAAATTCGTTGTTAGATTTCTGCTTGGTAACATTGATAGATCATTATTTATAATTTTTTTCTTTTAATGATGGATGTTTACATGGGATCTTAAGTCTGAGATAAAGAAGGCTTCATTATTTATTCTTACATTATATATTTTTTCCCTTTTCTTGCACACTTCACATCTAAGGTAAATAATGTTTATTTTATTTTCTTCTTTTTTTTCCCTTTTCCACACTGCACTTCTAAAGTAAAATGAACTCTTGACTTCTTTTCTTTTTCCTCGTCTTTTATCTTTTCTTTTTCACACCACTTTTCACACCACTAAGGTAAAATGAACTAGTTCCTCACACAAATAACACTTTAAAACGTTAAAACTTAAATGAATCTAGATTGAATTGAAATGATTCAAATGATGATTAAGGTAGGATCTTAAGACTTTTTTTAAAATGGGTTACTTTAGGATAGAATGTAAATGATTAAATACTTTGAAATGAATGTTCCTATCACTCTGGTTACTTCTTCACACCCAGATAAAATAGTGACATTCTTTCTCTCACAAACAGACAGACAGGCCTGACAGATAGACAAACAAATTCTCCTTTCATCTCTGCTCTCCCCTGCTAGCTAAACAGGGAAGAGATGCTGACTGATCGTCAGACATTAGTTTTGTAACAGATTCCACTCCTAAAACAAGGTGGGGTTTCTCTTATCAAATAGCATGCGACTGCTATTTTACATTGATATTATTTTTATCAAATAAAATAACATGACTGTTATTTTACATTTATTGATAATGTCAGATCAACATTTTCCTTATCATATTACTCCAATTAGGATTTTTACGTAAGCTCACTTTTTCTTCAGATGTTTTGCCTACCCACTATGTGGCCAGGTTTTTTTTAGTAGTTCTCACAAATACGTATGTAATAAATTATTACTTCAGTTAGCCTACAGATGGGACCTATTTAATTTTTACGTAAGTTCACTTTTTCTTCAGATGTTTTGCCTACCCACTATGTGGCCAGGTTTTTTTTAGTAGTTCTCACAAATACGTATGTTATAGTTTCAGTCCCTCATTTCAATATCAGCGTGGACAAATCGTCATTTGCACTTTTTTCGCGTGAAACTTTATGAATGACTAAAAATACAGATCTATAATGGCTACAACTTTGTAAGATTAAAATGATTGATGGACCAAATAATATTTAGAGATTTTAACCCTATTAAACCATCAGGAATAATAGCTTCCACATTATTGATTTAACACCTTGAAACATTAATTGTCGAGTATTGTCGTAGTCACATACTAATGGACTAACTCACATATTACGATTGTGGATACATTTTGTACTTGCTTGAATGAAGTAAGACTAACGTAGTTTAAACCACATAGTATTAGATCAAACAAATTCCTTTCGATATCTCAATATTGACATTTAGCCTATATATTACGACATTTCCAGGCCTCCAGTTGAAGTGGACACTCACGCTGCATGTGTCCTGATCTGAAACAGTAGAAACAGCAAACATCGTGTCCCAAAATGCGTGCGTAATACCGGTGTCTCCCTCTCCTGAACCCCCTTTCCTGCCTTCTAGCAGCGTCATCTGGCTGGGGCTCATCTTTTTGGCGTTGGTTGTGTGGCGCGGCCCGCTGTGGCGGTTGAAGGGGACCAAACTGTGGTGGTCGGTGATGTCTCATCCAGAAGGGGATTTTACAAAACAGTGGTGCGGCTGTGGGCATCTGGAGGCGTCGTTGGTAGGGCGCCTGGTTGATGTAATCTGATCCCGAAGCCGTCCCCAAATCAAGCGACAGTCCCTGGACAGCCCTTGGTAGCCCTCCGTCGTCAGGTGTGGCATACGCGTCGTCATCTGTTGCTCCGTTGTCAGGAATCGTGTTGGTTACATAATGGTCTTGGTCATCTCCGTTGTCATCTTCTCCTCCGTTGTTAGGAATCGTGTTGGTTGCATGTGTGTCATCTCCCTGGCCTTCATCGACAGGAATGGTGTTGATTGCCTTCAGTATTGCATTGTAGCGGTGTTGCTTTGCTAATTGCATCACTGCATTTTCAAGCTATTGTTGTAGGCGTGTCACATTTTCTTGTGCTTCGTTCATCACCTCCATCTGGAAGTCGAGCTGCTTTTCACGTATTAAGTAGCGATGTTGCTGGTCAACCCGCTGGTCCGCCATCTGTTGTAGTAGCGTTTTCTCCTGTAGTCGTTGTTCAGTCAAGTCCTGTTTCAATTTCTCTTTGGTTAGTTGTTGGTCTTTTAAGTCCTGTTTCAATTTCTTTCTGGTGCTGGATTTTGCCCCCATTGTTCTTTGAATGAAGTGTTTGCTGTCAAGTACAACAAAACATTCATCCTGTTCGTGACGCCAAATTGTAGGAGCAATTATGAATCTCACGATCTCAGCAGAGTGAAAGATATCAGGACACAGGACTCGATCTCCATAGTTTCAGGCTCCGTTCTTTATTTTCATATCTCCGGTCAATTTACAACATAGCAAACAAACATACTTCCATCCTCCTCTCCTTTCTCCAATCCCCCTCTCCTCCAATCTCTCTCTCCTCCATTCTCTCTATCCTCAATTCTCTCTCTCTCTCTCCCTCCTCAATCTCTCCTCTTTATTCTCCCTCACCCACACTCCAGAATAGCATTGACAGTCAGTCATAGATGATCTAAACATGTCCTTTCTTGGATCCGGAGCAAAGGTAACAAATGGATATATGTGGCACTAACTACAACATGACAACTGACAGGTGTGGGTTCGACTCTCTCCATGAATAGGTAGGTGCATAGCTACAGTGGCCTAATTAGAACATGGTGGCAGCTGCTGGTCACTTGAGATGATGAGACAGTATAACCACATCATGTGTATCTTTAATTGTATAATTGTTTTCCACGTATGACATTCTAAATTTCCACCACACTATGCATGGACATGTACGGTGTACACAACTGTGTGTAAGCACACACATACACAGCAAGTTTCAACCACACTTCTTTGCAGATACTGGGCCTAAGCTGGCCGTTGGTTGATTCATTGCAATGACAGGACAGTACTGTACTGGGGTCAGGCCTATACATTTCAATGTGTGTCAGTTTGATGTCAGATTAGTCATGATCTCTTTTCTATAGCTGGGTATTACTTCTACAATGAGCCTGTGAAATCATAGTTCAGCGCATATGCAACCGTTGAATCTGGTAGTGCTGTTGTGTGGCTTGTCAAAGTGCTCAATCACGTGTCTAGTATTGACAGTCGTCTCTGATATAGGTATACCTGACGGCAGATACAGTAGAGGCCAAACAAAACTAGAAAAAGTGCCCTACTGGGCACAGGTCTCCACCAGGATGAGCAGATGTGAAGAATTCCAGGCAAAGGTTTTTCCTTGGCCTCTAGGGAGTTGGCATACAAAGTTATCCACAGATCCGTGCAGTTAGAGGTAAAAACACTTTTCGGCCAGTTATAGCGCCACCTTGAGGCTGAGTTGAAATTGTTCATGTGGCATTTCGTCCTCTGCCTAGTGGGAATGTGGGTGCACAATTTCACGGAAATCACGCGATGTGTTCATGATTTGCAGCATTTTGTTTGAAACTGAGCACTCCTGTGAACTTTGGAAGCCAATCTTAACCAATCAGGATGGAGTCTGAGAAATCTGAAAGACCGGTTTCGTTGAATGGCTCTAGAGAGACTGTGTACCAATTTGCGTGATGTTTGGACAAAATCTGTAGGTGTACTGTGCAAAAACTTGTTTTGCACAAAGCGGCCTCCTGGTGGCGCTATAACAGGCCGTTCTGGAAATCTGAAAGACCGGTTTCGTTGAATGGCTCTAGAGAGACTGTGTACCAATTTGCGTGATGTTTGGACAAAATCTGTAGGTGTACTGTGCAAAAACTTGTTTTGCACAAAGCGGCCTCCTGGTGGCGCTATAACAGGCCGTTCTGGAAATCTGAAAGACTGGTTTCGTTGAATGGCTCTAGAGAGACTGTGTACCAATTTGCGTGATGTTTGGACAAAATCTGTAGGTGTACTGTGCAAAAACTTGTTTTGCACAAAGCGGCCTCCTGGTGGCGCTATAACAGGCCGTTCTGGAAATCTGAAAGACCGGTTTCGTTGAATGGCTCTAGAGAGACTGTGTACCAATTTGCGTGATGTTTGGACAAAATCTGTAGGTGTACTGTGCAAAAACTTGTTTTGCACAAAGCGGCCTCCTGGTGGCGCTATAACAGGCCGTTCTGGAAATCTGAAAGACTGGTTTCGTTGAATGGCTCTAGAGAGACTGTGTACCAATTTGCGTGATGTTTGGACAAAATCTGTAGGTGTACTGTGCAAAAACTTGTTTTGCACAAAGCGGCCTCCTGGAGCGGCCTCCTGGTGGCGCTATAACAGGCCGTTCTGGAAATCTGAAAGACCAGTTTCGTTGAATGGCTCTAGAGAGACTGTGTACGACTTTGCGTGATGTTTGGACAAAATCTGTAGGTGTACTGTGCAAAAACTTGTTTTGCACAGCGCTATAACAGGCCGTTCTGGAAAGTTTGGGGCAGAGGTTCATCGTTGGCATCCAGGGAGTGTGTGTGCAAAATTTGGCATCGACCGGGTTAACGGTGGCCGAGATTAGCTGCTCACGGACACACGGACGGACGGACACACACACACACGGACACACGGACGGACGGACGGACGGACGGACGGAGTGCAAAACATACTCTCCCCCTAGGCCTTCGGCCTGGTGGAGACAAAGATACAACAATCGATTTGGTATTTATAATGAACCACTTTAACCCTGGCGTCACTATTCTGGGCATTTCATATAAGGCAAATATTAGGTAAAAATGTTGCGTTGTGATCTTGTAGATTGGTGAAAAGAGATGTGTAATGAGAGGAAGGGGGGGTGGGGGTGTCCCTCCCTGGAGAGTTAAGGTCATGGCCAGTGGGTAAGAGGAAATACTTCTGGCAATCATATCAGAGTGTTGAGAGCTTTAGTTGACAGAAACTTGATGATTTACCCTAGTGTACAACAATACATGATGAATAGAAAAGTATTAGCCAGCAGGATAAAGGGTCATCTACTGTACGAATATAGTCAGTTCCCTTTACTATTTTTTAGTTCAAGAATTCAGGGGCTCCGTACATATCTTAGAGGAGAGAGACATTATCATATAGTAATCCACTTGTCCCCACAGTAGCACATCATCGTTTTTCATTGCTTTCCCAAATCCATTACCACCCACACAGGTTAGGTAGGTATAATCACCACCTTTCCATTGTCCTCCAGAAGTTATTTTAACATCACCTCTCCATTCTCCTCTCAAAATCAAATTAGGCACAGACCATTTGGGTCAGCTGTTTTAACCACTTAAACCCTTTAGTTGTCTTGAGTACCCCAGGGCTCTAGGCCCCCTCCGGATTTCTCTCTAAAATAAATATCTTCGCTGAAAATAGCCAATCCATAGATCTGCTATTTAGTATTTTCCAAATATTCGGCACAGAAAAGGAACGCTAGGGTTCATGTGGTTAAATATTTATGTCAAAGGCTGACTACACAAACATGTCCTTTCTACTTTACCGCTACATGCTTTAGCTGGAGTTATGTATGGGCCTGTAGATTGTACAGTGGACAAGGTGGCCTACTCAGCCCCAGTCAAATATTACTCAAATTATCAAGTACAAATGAAGGTTTCTCTGTCAAATGTGCACTTGGGTACTTGCTTTGTGTGTGTGTGTGTGTGTGTGTGTGTGTGTGTGTGTGTGTGTGTGTGTGTGTGTGTGTGTGTGTGTGTGTGTGTGTGTGTGTGTGTGTGTGCAAATTATAAAGTTTGTTCAGAATTGAGAAATGTGTAGCAAATTTTGTAAAGAATCCTCAGGTAAAGTACAGATTTTTTTTTAAACTTAAATACAATACTCAAATATGCATTTTGTTACTGTCCATAACTGGCCATGTATCTCTGAAGCAATACTCATATTGTTGTAAACTTTCAAATGACAACACTGACATCTTCTGGACATGCAGAGAGCCCACAGCAATGTAAAATCATACTTCATTCTGCATTTCTTCAGCACATCAAAGAATAGTGCATATCGCCACCTAACTCCATTTCTGAGGGGTTTGATATGTATTTTTCATAAATCAATGCTGTTGAACACCCTCCTCGCTTGATGTACAAGTAAACCTGACTAGTATGTCGCAGGGACTTACCCAATTCCAACCCTTGATGCTGAGCGCCAAGTAGGGAGGCAGTGGCACTGAGTCTTTAGTATGACCTGGCCGGGAATCCTGCACCTCCCAGTCCCAGGGCGGACTCAAACTACCACGACTCAGGCCACTGATAATCCTGGCCGTTGGCCGGAGGCTCCAGGGAGTAGACAGGTCCACAAGTACTTTTTAGGCTTTTTTTACCTTGAAAGTGCAGTGTGAGTCAGCGACAAAGTACAAAAATAAATAATACTGGCCAAAACAACTTTCCAATAAAACAAAACAAACACTTGAAAACTATATACAATCAAGAGACAAGAAGGAACTGGTACAGGCCTTTCCCTGGCTGGCAGTTCTCTCCTGTTGTCTCTTACCTATAGCCTCAAGTGAGACTGAACTGCCTTCCCCTGCAGCAATCCTGCTCTTAAACAGGTGGGGCAAACCATCCTCTAATTAAGTAAGTGGTCATTAGTCAACTCGCCACACGGCTAACTAAGCCTATGAGTAATTATTCCACATTACTATATACATTACAGGAATACTAGATATACAAACACTCAACTATTTTACAGGTCCAATTCATTTAGAGAACCTAACATAAATAGACCAAACAGAATACAGAGAGGAACAAACACCCCTCCTCCTCTACAGTACTTAGTTGGCACCCTCCAATCTAGAGAGGAGTGCCAGCACTAGAGGGGAGACAGGTGACAGTATACCAATGCAACTTCAGTGTCAATAAATACAAATAAACATTTAAAACTCTTTCAACCATTGTGTTAATTAGTAAGAATGTCATTTGTACAATATATATAAAACCGTTACTTCCAGTCCAGCTGTTTGTCAATTGATCAAGTTGACTTAACTGTGTGGTCTGTTTGCAAGGTCCTTGATATTGTCTAAGGGCCCGGCCTGCCCCGTGACAGTCTCCTATGTCCTAAAATTATTTATATGAAAATAAATCCAATAATCATGTGAGATAATTGTGATTGTGTGAATAAAGCATGAACAGATATGAGATATTAAATGTTTCAAAGGCTATCATACGAAAGCTTTTTTGAAGAGCATAATACCGAAAGGTGGTTAGTACTAAAAACAGAAACATGGTGTTGGGGTGAGCGGTGAGTCGCTTATCACAGAGGCGTGATGTCATGTTGTAGTTTTTGGTGGTCACCATTATCACCTAAAATACAAGTGGCCGAAATCGACGGAGGGGCTGGCATCTCCCTTAGATATAGGGTGAGAAGTTCAGTCATGCTAGAGAGACTCGGAAAGGATAATTATTTCATTGATCCAGTGATCCAGTGTATGTAACAATGTAACAAATGTAACTTTGTATCCTAATTCCTAAAGGATACAAAGTTCTTCAAGTTCTTCTTATTCTTCTTATCTAACTTCTCCGCCGCCTCCACAGCACCAGTAACAGTCCAAAGTTTAGAATTCCTGCACATATGAATATGAAAGACAAAAGAGCCATTTCCAATTGAGCCAAGCGCTCATCTCGCGGCGTATCAGATAACCCAGACTCCATAGTATCATTAATATTTACACTGAGCCAAGTCATAGTTTCACACATTAAAAAATATGTGAGTTAGAAGGATGTATTGTAAGGATAAACAAAACCCCACAATTTGAAGCAAGTGAAGGTGAATAGAACAGAAGAATATATATCATCCAGACTCAAAAGGTATTTATTTGAAGAAACATGTTGAATTCTACATGAACGTCAACCTTCCTTTACAACATGATTGGGACCCTGCATGCAGTAGACTAGAGATTAAGGTGTGATCATGTGGGCTTTATAACCTCTTGAGCTGCACGAGGAGGAGCAATCTCTGTTTGTCAGACAGGCAGTGTACAGCAGTTAAAAGTATACTTGTATCATATACAAATGTAGTGCATGGAGAAGACATAACAAAACTAATATGTATAGCCTCAAGTAATTAAGCTTTACTTTTGAACATAACATCTCAAAAAGTATTTTTTACTTTTGCTACAAATCATAACATTCCAAAAACAAATCTAAATTATAAGCCAAATAGTCTTTCTATAACCGAAATAATGCAATACAGCTTTGTTTTCCCAGACCAGCAGTGATGGTAGCAATACTGAAATCTACAGTATATAAATTCAGTTTTAGTGATATCCTCACAGGCCTTTATTGCAGGCAGCAAAACAGCACAGATGTTCAGTTCTTTCTGTCCATTCCAAATGTTTCCTCATATGGTGGCACCATATGATAGTACCAACAACACAGTATGATTGTGTAAATAACTCATGAAATTTGCGTTAGGTAACAGAGATTACCCACGGTTAATTTAGTTTAAAAAAACTCAACAAACTCTCATAGGGATATAGCTTGAATTCGGTTTTCAACGGTAGGCCTATCGGTAACTGTTGGAGGTTGCTGTCATGGAAGAGACATCATCAGGGGACTTCTGAACATTAACTCCATGACACGAAGCAACTGTTTCAGTCTGTTAGCTATAGCAGAAAAAGAAAAAGCTTCTGCAGCACAAATTGTTTTGAAGTGTTCAGCTCTGGACGTGATTTAGGAGCTCTTCTTTCTCCATCTGGTAGTGACTGGTCTTCCAAACGTCACGGAGCTCCATCAGGGTGCTGCCGATCTCTTTGCCTGAAGTGATGCCCATCTTCCTCAGATCATGGCCGCTAACAGGGAAGCGTGGGACAGCCCATCTGCAGAGCTCCGACAGCAGCTTGGCCTCCCCTTGATACTTGAGCAGCTCGCACACTTTACTCTGGGAGTCCAATTCCCGACTCTGTTAAAAGAAAACATGGTGGAAATTTAATTCCTTCTGTTCAGCTGTCGGATGGAGCATCAGAACTACTGCAGTCAAAGATTATTTAGATTAGAATATATACCTAGACCTGATAACTAGAGGACGACGGAAGTTGGGAACACTGTATGTCGGGAAGACAGGAATGATGCAAGTTGGGAATGCATTCCCCACTGGATCATGCAATACACATTGTACCTGTTGTCAGAGTACTTGCTACTCGTTAGTGATGTGCGGGCCGACCCGTTGTAGGGCGAGCAGGACCGGGTTATGAATATGATTCAGCAATTATCGCGGGGTGGGCAGAGGCAGTTCAACACGCAAAGAAATAAATTAAAATAAATACTTTTCTCCTATTCTGTCTCCCTCCCTTTCTCTCCCCCGTCTCTCTCCTCCTGGAATAATCTGAGCTTGTGTTGCTCATTTTATCAATTATGCACAGCTGCATCTATAATGACATCCCCTCATGACAACGTTATCATTGAATGTGCCTTTAATTATAATGTTGGAGGCCTCTGTATCTACCTACTTTATCGTTTAATGTTCTCTCATGTACACAATTACAAAGGATTACAAAAGATTATTGTGGCTCAGGGGTAGTGTGGCCGGATGGGAACCACAAGGTTGCCAGTTCAAACCCGGGCTCCCCCAGAGTTAGTGTCGAAGTGTCCTTGAGCAAGACTCTGGACCCCTAATTGCTCCCAATGTGCAGGTTGGTGCCTTGCATGGTTTCCTCTGTCATCAGTGTATGTGTATGTGTGTGTGTGAATGGGTGAATGTAATGCACAATATATGTAAAGTGCCTTGGATAAAGGCGCCATATAAATGCACCATTTATATGATACAATAAAAATAATTTAATTGAACAATCAATGGGTATATAAACGGGCACCTGTCTACTCTGGTACGATGCTAGCCTGGCTAGTACGATGCAACTTGGGAATGCTCGTCACCTATTTGATTTTGTTTTTAAGATTTGTTTTTGGCTTTTCTGGGAGAGACATGCAGCAAAGGTCGTCATGAACAGGACTCGAACACGCGACCCGCTGTCAGGCCAAAGCTTATATGATGCCCACCTGGACCACTTGGCCAGCAGGCGCCCCGCTCGTCACCTATTGTACCCATTGTCAGAGTAGTCAGTTCAGTACTCACCACAACCAGACAACCGATCAACCAAATATGGAGATACTAAACCCCTGTCGTCCAACACTTACTGACATCGTGTTGATGTGGGTAGGCCTGTGTCAATTATTACATAATCGCCAGTGCACTTTTTGTTGAATCGCAAATATTTTAGGGAAAATTAGAGAGATAGCAAGATTTCATAATCGTTTCATGTCGCACACACCAAGACTCATGGTGTGTGCGTCCCACTACCATTATTTTTGATATGTTTTGAACGGGTAGCGCACCTACAGTCAGAGCGCGGTGGTCACATGAAGAGTAATACATTGATAAATTCCAAATATTAATCACAGTATTCTAATCTGCAACACCCCTGGACTTGCATCACGGCACCCACTTTGAGAAACCCTGAACTATAAATCTCTCCTCTCATTTGTTAGTTACACCACATACAACACTGATTATTTACTATAGTGTGCCGGTTGAGTGGGAATGCTCAAACTTACATCTATGATGAAGTCAGTGAAGGGCTTGAGGCTGTCTGGGTAATCCTGACTTTTTTGAAGCTCTCGTCTGTGTTTTATGAGGAAGAGAGCCAGAGTTTTCTCTTCCTTGGACACCTTCAGTCGCATGTCCATCCTCTCTGCCTCCTCTGGGCAGCGGAAAAGAGCAGCCAGGAGTGTCATGGGTTTAGGAGAGTGGTCCTTGGCATGCTGCCACACTCGTTTCATCTCTTCAACAGCACCATCTACTGGTAAACCTGAGTGAGGACATATTTAATGAACAGAGTAGAGGGGAAAATGTCTACAAAGCAACTTGTGATAAATGGCTCAGAAAATTTTAAATGTACAAAACATTTTTTTTGATTGAGCTGGTGTAGTTATTTGAAGAGTGCTAGCCCATAATTGTGGTCCCATCTGTTACATTTGTACTTAAGAATACAAAGTATCGCGCCTATTGCCTAATTAAAGATTTGACAAAATACCTACAGTAAAACAAACTTTGTACCACAAAGCCAAACCATCACACTACCAGAAACACTCACATCCATTTAGTCACTCACCAATGTACTGGGCCAATCCCAGATCATACATGAGCTCCACAAGATGAGCTGCGTGGCTCCCAACCATCATTTTCTTGAGTTCTACCCAAATACGCTCTCCTGCTATCCCTGCCAGGCCACGGGCATTCTCCCTGATGGCCTCCATGGTCTCAGGATCATGGTCACCTGGCTCCAAGGCCACTCTGCCATAGAACCTAGGGTAAAATCATTGAAAGGCCTTGGTTCAGGTTATGTGGTTTATATCAGTGTCGCTTCCATGTTAGCATAGGACTATGCAACTTTTTATTTATTTATTTTATTTTATTTGATGCTGCCACAATATTTTGTGTATGGTGCTCACAACAGTTATATATGTACATGTTATTTCTTTGATATGTTCCGTATGGGTGTGTCACATATATTGTCATTTTGTTTGAGTTACTGTATACCCTGAATCTTGAATAAACAAAACAGTAAGAGAAAAAAAAAACATTGAAAGGCATGCCGGACAAACAAGATGAGGATGGGAGAACAACGATAATTTTTCTGCATTCCAGGATTTTGAGTTCATATAATCTCATTGGCTAACCACACCAAACCCTAGTTCTGGTCCATAGCTCTAATGCGTTGCATTTAGAGCTATGTTACTCTCACCTTCCACCGCTCGCATGAATGCAGACCAGCCTCGTCTTTAGAGTAAATAAAAATAACGTTATTGCTACTCACCAAAACAAAGAAGGGTTGTGTCATTAGAAAGCCTACTTTCCTTAGTGGAAGCACTCTGAGCCCCCCCACCACACGTATAAACGGTACTTTTTGGCCAAAAGGGGCTGTGCCTTCTACCGATATTGCCCAGAGAATTGCCTCATAGAGAATATTTTCCTCCGGTGAAAATAAATCCCTTTCTGGCCAAAAGGTATACGTGTGGTGGGGGCCTCAGAGTGCTTCCACTAAGGAAAGTAGGCTTTCTAATGACACAACCCTCCTTTGTTTTGGTGAGTAGCAAAAACGAGGGTAACATAGCTCTAAATGCAACGCATTAGAGCTATGGACCAGAGCTAACCAAACCCATACCTAAAGTATCAGTTTAACCTAATAATACAACTAGTTTTGAACTTAGTTTTTCCCTTGTTTGCTGAACTATGATCAAAGAAGATTATGGTTGAATCACTTTCAATTAAATAATTTAAATTGAATATATTAAAAAAAAAGAATAAAGTGACTAAGACTTGCCTTCCCAAATGAAACACTAATGTCCAAATCCAATCTAAGAGGAGTAAATGCTCTTGAGCACATGAATTGTAGTTCCACTTTAAATTCTTAATGAGGCTCATTTAAAAGAGAATGTATCTCTTGGACTAGTAAAAAGATGTCAGTCCACCTGAAATAACGCAGAATTCTCAAGTAGTCCTCTTGGATCCTTTTTTCAGCGCTGCCAACAAACCGAACTTTACGTTTCTGTAGGTCTTCATATCCATTGAAATAATCATATAAGGTTCCATCTAACCCTGTAAGACAAAATACGACAAAACATGGTGCATTTCGCACTGTCACTGACTGAAGAAAACAGTAATAAGTCTTGTTTGTCAGTGGCCATTTTTAGATTGCACATTACTGGTATACCTAAGAACATTGAGTTGATGGTGAGATCTCTCCGCTCAGCATCTTTCTCCCAGTCAGTGGTGAATTCTACCTCGGCATGTCTTCCATCTGTCGTAACGTCCACTCGCAACGTGGTCACTTCAAAGTTCTCATTGTGTAGCTAGAAAGGATATTTAATGTCATTAACCCATTCTATACGGGAACCCATTTTGGTGTCAGCATCACGTCATGCTTTAGCTATTGAAAAATAGCAGATCTACAAGCTCATATCGCGCCACCGAGTGGCGCGATACGAGCTTGTAGGTCTGCTATTTTTGAAAAATCGAAGAGCGACTGACATTTTTAGAATCTGATCTCAGGTCAGAATGGGTTAGTCAGACCAGTGTGTGTCCGGCGGAAACCTCGTATGAATCTGATCTCAGGTCAGAATGGGTTAAAGATATTTGGCTTTTGGTCTTCAGGCAGAGGCTCAGGGCCACTCTGCTACAGTAAACAATAACATGTTCAACAGACCGTTGGCAATCTTAAACTCGATTCATACCAAGTCTCACACCGAGAACAGCCAACCTTCAAGCTCACAACGCGGCATGGAAGCAACACGTTGTGACCTTGTAGGTCTGTGGCTGCTGATTTCGGCATGCAAAACCACCATTGTGCGACTATAGAGCATAAATGAGGGCTTTACTCTGGCCGTAATGGTCCCATGCTCCTCTCCCCTGTTGTTGATCAGCCTGATCCCTGCAGTCTGGAACATGGTCTTCATCTGCTCTGGGGTGGCTGTGGTGGCAAAGTCCACATCCTCTGGACGCTTCGCAAACAGGAGATCCCGTACAGCACCCCCTGCTATCCTCAGCTCATACTGGTGCTTCTCAAACAGTTCTACAAAGATCACAAGAACATGATATCGCACTTTAAGACACGTAACAGCTATTTAACCACTGTGCAATTTTGTTGTGCAACGCACTGAAAAGCTCACCTGCTATGCCAGTCAGACCCTCTGTGAACAAGGACTGAAACTGACTGGTTTTCAGCTGCATGGTAAAGAGACTTCTGCAACGCCAAACTGAGCTTGGTCTGCTATTTACCAGAGGTTTCAATAATCTGCTCCACATCTGCGGGAAGGAATTAAAATACAGTACGGTAATTTAAATGCGTGCGTTCTGTAGTTAGCTGTCCTCGCCTGACGCCTCAACAGCCATCATGGTCATGGACCATGGCTGTCACCTGTCACATTATATTGCTGACCCTCGCCCCGGCCAATAAGGTGAGCGTCCCTCGTTTGCAAAACACATCGTTTCAACTCACTCTTCTAATAACAACTGTAGTGGTAGAGGCTAACTAACCTGTGGCAGAACGTGAAGAGTTTACGCTATGAAAAAGCAACAATCACTCCATGACATCCTTCTGCGATCCGCCAACAACATGCATGGAGTCAGTGCAGGAAGTGTTTTCATCACGTGTGGTGCTCGCTGACCAGTGGGACAACGTTTCGTCATAAGAAGGCTGGACGACGGGACGTCATAGTCGTTTGCGTTAAAATAAAAAATAGTCACGATAATGATATATAAAGGTTATTCTGAACATTCTATTGGAAATATTGTTTGGAAAATAACACGATTTTTCTTTTTTAATTGTTGTTCCCAATACATTGTAGGACGGAGTCAAAGGGATTCACCACTCCTGTTATCGCGAGAGTGTTGTATCTGCAGGCTGCTCTGCTCTTCCGTTTTCGCGTTGTTGCTGCTGGCTGCTGTCAGTCAGTAAGTTAGTAATAATACAGCAGTAACAACAGTATTACTATAAATAATAGTAATAATAGTCACCGAAGACAAATGGCCAAAGAACTGGAACTCGCACCTCTCAGGACATGGGACGATTTTCTCCCTGCTGCGGATAGATTTGCCAAGCCTGATATGAAAGACTTGACGAAATGGAACAACAGAGTTGTCAACAACTTGCTTTACTATCAAACTAACTATTTATTAATGGCCATCGCTGTTTTCCTTATAGTTGGGTAAGTGTGACAAATTGTGCTACATGCGCATTAGCCTATGCGCTTGTTTGCTTAATAGGCTGTGTTGATGATCATTCGTCTCACTGCGTGACATGTGTGTCATGGTATTTGATCTTGTTCAACATTTTTATTTTGTTGTCATGAATCATGATATGCCTTAGTCTATTATTAATGTAGGTAGTAGGTACAAGTTATTCGTGTTTTTACTTTTATAATGCTTTTTTATAAGGTAGTTTGGCTTTTTAAAGGCTCGCCATGAAGCTCAGAAGCTGTGACATAATTAAACTGTGAAACGGAACGTTCTGAACCGACGTGGAACCACCGATGCTCCAGGGCTTGGGAGGTCCCCCAGCTGAATACCGAGATATTTAGCAAAACATCGAAGATGCCAATAGTGGTATATTTGCTAATAACTGCATAGGCCAATGAGGGTATAGTGGGGGAAAGGTGTCTGGCCAATATGTTTGTTTGTCATTTGTATCTGGATTCTGGATTAGTTGGCAATTCTGTTTTTTGCTAGAGTGCTAGACCCTTTGGAAAACATGATATAGAGTTCTAATAATAGTGCCATTCTGTGATGACAGTGTTGGTATGAAAGGCTTCATAATCTCTGTCTCCAGTCAGCTGTTAATACACTTTTTCATATCAAGCCAAATAATGAATATATAATAATATTATATATAATTAATTATTCTTCTTGAAAATATTTTGTGCTAGAGAACCCATAGTAGTAATTGATTTGTGTAATTAAAATGTTTTTGGAAATAGCAGATCTACAAACTCCCAGCGCGTTACAACGTGCTGTAGATCTGCAATTTTCACATAGCTGATATAATATAGCCTATATTAGGGTTAAACAGGTTTTTATGGTATTCAAATGTTGAGAACCACTATTGTGCTGAGATTACAGCTGTTCACTGTTCCATGACTAAGGAGAAAGGACAGAAGAATATTTCAAGGATCCAATGCTCAATAAGTCAATAGTGAGTCAAATGTGGTTGAAAAATACTACTAAACGGAAAGGACTGTTGTCCAAAGGTTAGGTTAGGCCTCACCTCGGTGGTGTCTGATTAGAACTTAAACCGGGACGTTTAGCACGTGTAATTGGAAAGATGGTCTAAAGGATGCTAGCAAAGGTGGGTTGCAAGGCCGGATACATTGGCTCGTAGTGGTTGAGATGTCCTTGATTCTGATCCTCTTCTGAATGTCAAAGGTCTTGAAAGTAGAGTCTTGAAGAGGTCTGTGTCCTGAGATAGATTCTGGGGATTTGAGATTGTTAGAGATACCTGATTGCGTTGGTTCACATCTGTAGACTAGAGGAGCTTTTCTCCTTGATACTATTCAGGTTATCCTGCTGTCCGAGTGATGTATGGAGATCCAGTTTGATGATTGTGATGTCAGACGTAAATTAAATGTGCCAGCTCTATTATGGAGATTCAACCGATCATGTCGGTGCTGATCCGTTCCATATATGGAGTTCCATGTGATGAAGAGTCGGTAATCTTAAGGTTGTAGTGCCAACTTGGCAGGTAACTATGGTAATCATCAAGATGAGGTGAGAGCATTTCTAACAGTGGTGTTAGACTTTAACAGTAGTCAAAAAGCAGGCTCAGGTTTGTTCAGTAATAAACACTGTGCACGCGCACACACACACACACACACACACACACACACACACACACACACACACACACACACACACACACACTGTGCACGCACGCACACACACACACACGAGATTCAGAGCTCTACATCTGGAATTCGAAAGGACCCCCCCCCCCACACACACACACACAATTTCATAATATATCCACATACAGCAATATGTCATCGGCATCGCAGTCTCGGAAGACCATAGATATCTTGTGCCTGGGAGTTAGGTCTTTTTTCTTTTTTTTTAATTTATATTTTTTGTCCCACAATTTTGTAACCCATTTTTCACCCCTGTGTCAATCATCCTGTGATGTGATCCTGGGCTCTACACACCCTCCGCCAACCTAGGGAGAGCAACGGACTTAACTCATGCTTCCTTCATGCTTGAGTGTCCAAGTTGCTCCTTTACACCTGACAGGGGGGAGTTTCCCTGGTTGGACGTAGCGCGTGGAAGGAGCACGTTATTCCAACCAGTTCCTTTCCCCTCCATCAGGCGTCCCGGCTGGCCAGGGGGAGGCAGTTTAGAGACCAGGATTACTGCATGTTTTTGTGAGGTTACCTACCCTAGGGGACACGGGGAGAACATGCAAACTCCACACAGAAAGGCCCTTTCGCCAACCCCGCCTTCGGGTATGGGCACTGATGACGGCGAGAGGAAACACGCCGCCAGCACCCACAGCGCCCCGAGCGGGAATCGAACCCAGGACCTTCTAGCTGTGAGGCGACAGCACTACCAACTGTGCCACCGTGCCCCTGGGAGTTAGGTCTTGATGCAGCTTCTGATGTGGCTGAGAAGACCAGCACGTGAGAGGCAGATTCTGCCGCAGATGACACGCGTGTGGGCTGGTCCCAGAGTTGTTGATGGTGTGGTGGTGCGACTGGTGACCAGTTGTTTTTGCTTTCTCTTTGTCCTCTTAGCTTCATGGTGTTGAGCCAGGGTGGTTTCATACATTTGCAGCCCATTGCGGAGTGCCTGCTGCCACTGTATCACTTTCCATTGATACTTTCTCCCAATGTCAGTCAACACAGGCAAAACAGTATATCTGGGATAAATATATATAATATATATGAAAAAAAATAGACTTACTGTACAGGATGTTAGTTTTCACATGTGGAATGAATTATATGATATCATCCTAGACAGACAGTGACTCATTGGTTCATAATAGATTCTGATTGCAGTTGTGTTTTAGCGCAAACAAACTTTTAACCACTAGGGGATGCTAGTGACCACAGGGTAAAACGATTCTGTCTACTCTAAAGAAGCATTAAGCCCTGCCTTGTGTCATCCTGTTGCCCTGCAGGTTCCTGAACCCTTTGGGGATGTTCATGGGGTGGCCGTGGTGTCAGCGGTCTTCCTGGGTTCGGTGTGGGCCGGCGAGAATAAAGCCATGATCAAGAGCTTTAAGAGGGAGAACCCCTTGGCATTTGTCTTTGCAGTGATGATAGCCAGCTATATGTTGATGTCTCTGCTAGGAGGTGTTATGGTCTTCATGTCGGGAATCACTTTCCCCCTGGCTAGTAAGTTACATTGAAATACTAAAAGTTGACATTTGTGCCACCGGAAGAATACAAGTAAAAACAAGAAAAGAAAAGACAACCAAAAAAATGAGGGGAACATTGAGGAAAAATGACATCATTTTTTTTAAATTTAATTGTGGGGGTGAATGTTATAAGATACCGGTAACTTCAAACTGTTACATTGCAATTTGAATGTCATCTTTATGATAATGATGTTCTAGTTTAGTTTCAAAGCTTTACACAATACATTTACATGTACACTGTACAGGTACTCTTGTACCTTAACTAGATTGCCAGAAAAATATGCCAAACAACAGTTAACATATGCTTCCTCATCTATTATGCATTTCAGTGATATTGGCTCATTCTTCATTTCGCCTCCGTAACATGAAGAATAAACTGGAGAACAAGATAGAGGGGGCGGGACTGAAGAGGTCACCGATGGGCATTTTGCTGGAAGCCCTGGGACAGCAGGAAGAGAACTTCCAAAAAATCCAGAATTTACTGGAGGCAAAACTTAAGGGAGGATTGTGAATCAGAAAGCTGGATTTATACTTGGTTTCTTATTTTGGTTGTTGCGGCACACAACCAAATATGAACTAAGCATAACAAACACATGCACGTACCCAATCCTGTTTTGCCATAGGTCATTTGGTTTTATTTGGTTTTTTAGGAAAAAACTTAATTAACTTGAATTGTGTCCATAAATGATTGTAGTTTCATCTCAACCCGTTTAATATGAAACCATATTATACATGCAAGTGTGTTCATGTGTGTGTTTGGCGAGGAGCAGCTGACAGCAAGCATTGTTGTGCAAAGGACTTTCACATTCCCTCAGGATGTTTGGCACTCCACCCAGAACTTGTTGGGGCACTTCTCTCAAGAACAGCAGTGATGAGGGCACCTCAATACTGCCTCTCATCTTTGCTGTGCAGTTTCACTGTTCCTATATGCGGCAAGGAAACCATTCACAGAAGTGACTTAAACTACTGAAAACATTTATTTGGTGTACCCTCTGCTTCGTTTGTATTAAAAATATGAAGTGCAGTTGACTCAAGGGATTCGGGTCACTTCATTTAATATAATTTAATTGAATATAACGTCCGTCCAGCTAAGCAGCTTTGGGCTTTCATTTCTTTTTGTTTTTATTTTATTCATGCACACTAATGTAATGTGAAAATAGGGTCTCTCTTTCTTTTTTTAAAAGGGTAACTGTGCTGAAAAAAATGTTTCAATGGAAACGCATGCAATTGTCATGCAAAAGTGTTTAGTCTGTATGCAATCAGTCTCAGAAATTGCTTTCAGTGTTGCCAGTACACTGAAGTTATGAAACCAATCAGAACCATGCTGTTTGCAACAAAGATGAAAAGTGCACACTCAACACACAGCACTGCCAAGATACTCCAGGGACTGGCCTGTTTTTCAAGTCTACCCATTTGGATAATGTTCCCCCATAAAATGTAACTGTTAACTACATGAATGGGTATAGATAGGAACCCAAATGCAAATAAAAGGAACCACACAAAATGAGCATATTGTGTCGATCTGAGTTTGACATAGATTTATGATTTATAGCCTACTACGTTCTGGGTCAGATCAAATGGTCCTTGTGCAAATGTTTAAATTAAGACTTCAAAGGCATGTGAGGTCTTGCAGTGTCTATGAATGAAGACTTCAAAGGGGCATGAGGTCTTAACCTGTGTCTATCAGTATTCATCCTGCACCTGAGTGTTTTTTTATCTTGACAGTGCTCCCACCCCCCTGGGTGATGGATTGACTAACTTTACTCTCCTCTCCACTTTGTCCCAATGCTAATCAGTAGGCTGCATTAGATCACCCCAGGACCTAGCTCTGGTCGCCCTCCTAACGCTATGGACCAGACCATGGGTTTTCAACAGGTGGTCCGTGGACCACTGGTGGTCCGTGAAGGTGTTGCATGTGGTCCCTACCGTAATGTAGGAAAGTGAAGATTCGTATTTGAATTTATTGTATTGACCACAAGTTGAGAAACAATGCAGTAAATAATCTGGTGACAAATGATGACGCATCGATCTTGTCAGTTACTGGGAAGACGGATGTCAAGAACTTCCACAGAAAAGTGAGTTAGAATCTCAAGGGAAACTGTACCGGATTGCCTGTTTATAAGGAAATGTGCCCATAATTAATCGCAATAAGTTACAATGAACAGCAACATGAGTTTAATATGGAAGGTTAATTTTTTTCCCCCACACCACGACCATATCCCCCCTCCCAACACAACAATGGTCCCCAGGTTGATTCTCAGTCAGGGTGGTCGTCCCCAGGTTGATTCTCAGTCAGGATGGTTGTCCCCAGGTTGATTCTCAGTCAGGGTGGTGGTCCCCAGGTTGATTCTTAGTCAGGATGGTGGTCCCCAGGTTGATTCTCAGTCAGGGTGGTGGTCCCCAGGTTGATTCTCAGTCAGGGTGGTGGTCCCCAGGTTGATTCTCAGTCAGGGTGGTGGTCCCCAGGTTGATTCTCAGTCAGGGTGGTGGTCCCCAGGTTGATTCTCAGTCAGGGTGGTGGTCCCTGGTTCATACTCAGTTGAAAACCCCTGGACCAGACCCAAACTTAAAATAATTATGAATTAATCACTTAAGCCCTGTTCCAAAAATAGTGAAAATAGCTGATCTACAAGCTCACTGTGCACTCTGAGCTTGTATATCTGCCATTTTCTGAAATTCTTTAGAAAAATGTTTGTCATTTTTATGGGAACCACTGCATTAGATTAGTGTGTGGAGAGCATGATGATAGACTGGGTTCATCTGCAGGCACTCCCCCGGGCCGTACCTGAGTTTAGCCACTGTCAGCTTTTTGCCTTTCATATTGGAATCCATTTGAAATTGCACATAAACGGAGTGCATCTGGAGTATTCTATTGATGCTGTTATTCACATCTAGGTGGTAGCAGATTGGAGAGGGGGAAAACATTCCTGTCTTCTTGAAAGATGTTCCATTATTGTATATACAAGTGAGTGATGCTGGAACTTTATTATTTTAAACAGATTCTTAAATGGTAGCCTTTTAAAATGGGGATTAATTGAATTCCCAGTGGAAATACGCCCCCCCCCCAGAAATCGGAAGTACAGTATATTGTTTTGGAATGAAGCCTATATTTATGCTGTATGCATGAGAGAGAAAGCGAGATCATCACCTGATGACCTTGACATATTCAGGCGTAAGTGCTCTCTCATTGACACTGGTGTGGAGTTGCAGGGCTTTTCTCTCTGTGCTGCAGAGTGAAGTCTGTGAGGGGTACAGTGTATGCCCTTGTTCTTCCTCCCTCTCTCTCTGCAGCTGTTGTGTTGTTGGCAGGATCCTCACAAAACATGTGTGCGTCTGCTGGGGTGCAGCGCAGCCAACAGTCATGTGCCTGTGGTGCATTCTCCTGAACAGATGTGGGATCCTGGCAAGGACGGATTTCTTTACTGCACCATGTTCAAAAACAAGACTTATCTTCTTGTGCTGTTTTGCGAGAGTATAATTATGCAGTGGCGGACGATATTTCAGTACTGCACTTAAGTAGATTTATTTTGTGAGTATTTTATGATGAACCGTTTAAGCCTTATTTAAAATAATAGTGAAATAGCCGATCTACAAGCTCACAATGGGTCGCAATTAGGGATGTCCCAATAATGTTTTTTGCTCCCGATCCGATTCCGATCGTTTGATTTTGAGCATCTGTCAATACCGATTTTTCCCGATCCGATATTTATATTTTATATATATATATATATATGTTTATGCCATATCACAATAGTAGAATATCTGAAATCACACACAATATCCAGTCTAATATCACGATATGGATATCATTGATAATAGGGATGTCCCGATCACGTTTTTTGGCTCCCAATCCGATCATTTGAAAATGAGGTGATCGGCCCCGATTTCCGATCGTGACAACACTAGTCACAATGTGATGCCTTTTGAGAGATGCATTTTGTAGATCACTATTATTTAAAAACAGCAATGCATTGATATTACAATGAAAATGTACTTCGCAATTTGCACATTTGATACTTAAGTATTTTCCAAAGCATGTACTTCAGTACATTAACTGCAAGTACAAAATTGACAGAGCAAACTTCACTAGTCCACCACCAGATAGTATGTGATGTTAATACCACAGCTATTCCATAGTACTGTACAATGAACACAAAACCATGTTCTTTTTTTGCATATGCTGTTCAGTAAGAACACTGCTCTTCTCGCCACAATATGTGTTATGTCTTTTGAATAACATCTGTATCCTGTTTCCATTGTCTCAATAACGTGTCGGCATGAATTGGAGAGTAATCTAGCGTAATACAACATACAAGTTCTGCTGCTCGCTCAGGCACAGCCTCAGGCGAGCTGCCTGTGTGTGATCCATCGTGCAGACGGCACGCTTGGCCTGCCCGAGAGTGGCTTTGGCGTAGCTAAGCTGGTTAACTACCTTCATCACTCAAACAATCTGTCATTCCGATTCAGGTCTGGTTGCAGGGGCCATAGCCATAGCTGACCATGTAACTTTATTTTATTTATTTATATTTATTCTATTTTATTTTAATTAAGACTCATTTATTTTCTTTGGCTCCAATGTTTGTTTTGTTGTTTTTTATATATGCATATGCTTTTTTGTGATCATGTCGACACTTCTCTCAAAAACATATGTATGTTTTAGATAATGTTATACACTCTTTGAAAACTTCACCTACTGTATATAATGTCATGCCAAAAAAAAGGACACCAGGTTTGAAGTGGTTACTCATGACCCGCAATGACCTCTGCAGTGTATTGCAGGTCTCTGTGGGAGCAATTTGACCAGTTGTGAATACGCCTATATTGCACTTTCATTACTTGGGGGAAGGTTATGCATAATAAAAATGCGGAAGTGCACATAACCTGACAAATAATCAGAAGCATTAGCTCCTATAGATAAAATTGCATGCAGCTGATATCGGGCCCACTAACAAGATCTGACCTGCATTGAGCTAGACAGGAGTCGTAATTGTGTGTGGGTTTGATTACATAATCTGCTCTCAACATTTGGGGTTTGAATTTGGTCTGTACTGTGTGTGTGTGTGTGTGTGGGGGGGGGAGGGGGTTTGCACATAGACACCATTGTTTATGTAGTCGTGTGTCAGCTGGAACAAACCTCCCCCTGATGTCTGTGTGCAGCTGGCGTCCAGCAGAGAAGCAGAGACAGAAAGACAGCTGGATCTTAAACACCGTCCCTTACTCTCCTTACACCCAGTCTAACCTCAATGAGCTGCAGACTCTCCAACAGCACGACCTCCCTGGGGTTCATTCAAGTTAGAGAGCTGCAATCCATAACTACAACCAATCTGTATGTTAGAGTATGGTAATATTAAAAACTGCAGTGGTTGGAGGTGGTCTCCCTGCCCTTCTACTAACATTTATATCAAGTAGGACCAGAGGTATTGGAAATAAGTAAAAGTAAAAGATTTGGCACGTGCAAGGGAAGGGACCCAGGTTTCAATCCAGGGTAGGACATGAAAGTTACGGATAGCAATTTGAAGAAACATGAAGCCTAATTCATATTTCATTTGTACAGCTGTTTACGGCCAATAACTAAAAAAAACTAGGGCTGGAACTAGGCCAGGCTGGTGTTGCCTCTCCAGGTATGTGTCAGTCATGGTGTGCAGCAGTCAGGATACAAGGAAGCTGTGAAAGGAAATCGTTAAATGAGGGGTGGAGGTTCTTCTCCTGAGAGTGTGCGTGCAAAATTTCATGACAATCGATTCAGCAGTCCCCAAGATTAGATATGGACCGACTGAGAAGGGTGACGCATCAAAGTCTTGTCGGTGAGTGACACTGCAATACTACAAGTTATAAATGAGCCATAACACCCTTATTAACTGTTCAAATGTAGGGCAGCCTGCCGTTTACGGTTTACTGCTGCAGGACACAATGTAGGAAACCCTCATGGCTGGTGAAAAATGTGTGTCATCTGGGGAAGGAAGCGAAGTGGTGGGAGTGGGGTCAAAGGTCCCAGGGTCATCTATGGAGGAGTGCAAGCCCAATAGATGTGTACAACAGGCTTGCTTACATGGACACCTATTGAGAGGATTGAGTGCCATAAATGCTAGCTTGTCATTCACAGGGAGGGCAGAAAGAGGTTATTTGGTCAGAGTGGGTGTGTCAGGTTTTAAGGACTGGTTTGGTAGCTTTATGGCTTAAGTAGACAGAGAACCAGCCTGACAACACTGGTGGGAAAGGGCAGCAAAATGCCACAGAACACTTATTTGTTTTGGCTGCAGAAGGTGTTCCTAAAACAGCATTGCAGAGTTAGAAGAGTAGACTAAATAAAATAGCTTTACTTTAAAGTGTGTACATTAAGATAAGGCCCAATGTTGAAACACCCCAGCAGACGTTAATCCTTCTCTGTTCAATACAACCAACATCAACTACTTACACACAATGCAAAGTGTAGATTATAAGTGTAGATTATAGGGCAAGACAAGATAAAAGTTGTTTTTTCCCCCCCGCTTCCAGCCATTACATGTAAAGGGGACTTCAGGTTAATTAACCATTCTTGAAAACCTTTAAGTCGAGAAAAACATTGTACTTTCCTCGCCATTCTACTAATTGAATTGGCTGATGGGGCATTCAATTAATGACCTAGTTAAATGGGGTTGGTTTAAAGCTCATGCTGGGATGAGATTCTTTTCTTCAGCCTAATCAGCCTCTTCCTCATTCTGTATTTCCCTCTCAAATATTTCCTTTCTGTGAATTTGCAATAATAAAATACACATGAAATGCAAATCAAACTGGCTCAAAATGTTTAGATCGTTTTTAATTCAAACAAATGCAATTATACAAATTACTAAGAACCAGCTTAACAAAAATTGATTGTTTGCTATATATTACATGCTTCTTTTTTAAAAACATACATTAAAAAGGCTCCAAAAAGACCAATCTATTTACAATATCAACATGTACAAATAGCTTCATTCTCTTGGGAGAAATTGAGAGCACCGGTCCATGGATACCAGCATGGGATGCTTGTCAAATAAAAGCTGTAATTTACTGTAATGACCAATGAGATGAGGCTTTCGAGTATTAAAATAAAACTGTTGGGTTATATACTTGAGTGGTGTGTTAGAAACTTAGAAAGTAGAGTTTGGCAATTGGCAGTGAGCTGCATTTGAATTAATGTGACTGTGTTAAGGTTGAATATGTCGCAAATTACTTGAATGACAAACGCATAAGAATAGAAAAAGCAGTGCAGTAGTTCCAAACAATACCATGACCGTTTGTCTCAGCAGGTAGCCATCTTTCCACTCAAAGGAGTTCAGTCCTTCATTTTCTTTTTTTAAATAGCGTCCCATCTGTTCTCAACAGGTCCTTCATTGTTACAGTGTTCACACACGAGTATAAGCAGGTTGAGGATGAGTCATACTTTGTTTATCGTGCCTCAGTATCCTGACTTTAGGTACGGTCCTAGAGTCCTTGGTCTTGTGAAGCCAGTGTGTGTTGAGGAGCACCAAATAGAAGATGGCAGGGATAAATGCAGGCGTGCGTGGTCCCCGTTCCCTTTGGCAGTTGCACACAGAGCACGGCAGCTTCTCTCACGTGCAAGCACAGTGCACGCAACACAAATGCCATCACCACACAAACTCGCAATGGCGCAATCTAGAACACGCCAATGCCCTGTGGGGTGGTGGTGGGTGTTAATTCAGAGTGCACCCAATGATCCCAGTTTGGCATCTGCATGTACAGTAAGAGAACTAAAATATAAAAACTTGGTTTCCCTTTATGGGCTTAAGTCCTCAGTTGTACAGTTCTTCCTTGATTCTTTGGATCCTTTTCCAGAAAAACAGGTAAGTGCAGTCTAAGGCACGTTGTCCACATGTTAAATGTTAAAAGTGTAAAAACCACATGGATGGCTGATCGACAACTAAACTATTGTTCCTGGCTTAGCGCTCTCATGCCAACAAATCTGTTCCTCTGGGTCAAAGTCGCTGTTGGTTTGGCTGCTTAAGTGCGAGTCCATTTGGTTCACGTCAATAGAGGATCTGTAATAAACATGTACATGTTAGACCAGTGAACGTGAGCTGATGATTCAATGCAAGCAAAGGAATATAATTGAATGGGAGTCCTTAAGGTCTTTACAAACCAAGTAAATTTTATTTGTCCGAATGTTTTGCACGTCATAAAATCAATAGTTGAGACGTGACAGTTTTCTCTGTTTCAGTCAATATGCTTGTAAGGAGGTTTGGTTGCTCAATGTCCTTGGACAACAGATGTGGAAAAACACATGGAAAATTCAGACTTGATATGCAAAGACCTTTAGAATTATTTAATCCTGGGTTGAAAAAACAGTATTATTTTAACCTTAATGTATTTCTCACAAAAAGGAAGGAAAAAAACCATCAACTTTGCTGCTTCAGGTATTTTAGGCAGGGTTTTGTTAGTCATATTCAGAATGAAAAAATGCTGAGGAGCGGTTAATCTTTCAGACAACAGATCAAACCCAGGATCAAACATATTCTTAAACCCTCCAATCAGAGCAAATGCACACAGACACACACACACACACACACACACACACACTCACAAATCACACAGCAATTAATTCAAACATCAAAACCTTCAGGGGTCACATTTTCTCCCTGACACAGAAATGTCCTCCCACCACCAGTGGACACCGGGAGAAATGAATATTTGTGTAGTTTTTGTTTGTTTTGTTTGTTTGAAGTCCCTGCCACATACAAAAGAATGCATCACCATCACCATCACATCCACGTGGGGGAGTTCAGTGGTTTTGTCTCTCACCCTTTTTCTTTTATGCTGTGCCTTTGATTATGGGGGGAGGAGGGGGTTAATTATCCTGGTCAGTAGCATAGGGCCTATGTCCCACAGGCCCCCCCATCCTATCACCACCGCTCCGCCACTCAAACTCGGGGGGACATCTGTGCATGAGAGGGTCATGGGTCATGGGTGAATGGCAGCACATGGGAGGGGCACTTCTAAGGAGGGCAAGGGAGAGGGGCAAGACAGCAGAGGACACAAGACAAGTCTGAGTGGTGAATGCACACTGTAAAGGCTTAATTTATGCTCTGTCGCACGACCGCATCGTACATCAGAAATTACATTTACAAATTCCAACTGAAAAAAAGTGTTGGCTGTGACATGCATCGACAATTTACAATTTTGGCCTTTAGCAGACGTTCTTATCTAAAGTGACCATTCTACTACTCTGCCACCATAATGTAAGGAATGCCCTGACGTACATCATCCATTAAACGATGCTTCTTTCAAAACTAGCCTGAACAAGCATCTGTAAACTACAAGTAGAGATACATTTTAAATCCTCTTGACATAAAGGGGTCATACACTGCCACTGATTTAGTTTTTTTTCCGTTTTCCCCTTTTCTCCTCTGTAAATATAACTATTTGTATTTGTTGATGACATGTATTAATGTGTTAATAATAATAATAATAATCAGAATATCCCCAGGACCTTTTTGTGTTATCCTTTTAGCCCAAGTGATTTACTGTACCTCCGCGGTGTTTACATTTTTGACTAATAAAGTATTCAATCAATCAAAAGAAAAACTACAAAGTTGGGTGACTCTTAGTCACAACAACAGGGTGACTTCTAAGAACATAATTAAAGGACCACTTCACCACTTTTCAACCTATCTTCATATAATAGGTCCTCACTAATAATCATGATAAAATGGCACGATTATTTTCTACTCAGTCTGTGTCTCATAGGAGGGCTGTGGGCAGTTTAGAAACCGTCTTCCAGTGACATCATCATTAGGCAGATTATTTTTTAAACAAGATTTTTTTACAATTTTTTTTAGATTTTCATTATCGTGAGAACGATGGCTTCCATTTTCACATTGCAACTTTTCAGGACTAGAAAGCCTGCAGTTTTTATTAGCGTGTATTCCCAATCGATGATGTCACTGGAAGACGGTTTCTGAACTTCCCACAGCCCTAATATGAGACACAGACAGAGTAGGAAAAAATTGCGCCATTTTTTCATGATTATTAGTGAGGACTTATTATATGAAGATAGGTTGAAAAGTGGTGAAGTGGTCCTTTAAGTGCTACAAAATAACTAGTATAGCAAGTTGACATCAAACCTATCAGCTGTCTAAATAACAATCATGGCATACTGTATGTGGAGTTTGTGGACAACCACACTGCATACATCTATATCTATGGAATATAAGTAAGCAACATACATCAAATAACATAACTAACTAGTATTCTCCTCTGTAAATATCTCCTCTGTAAATGTAATTATATATATTATTTAATTAGGCAACAAGTATAGATACAAAGACATTATGTGCTGGGTGATGACAGCTTTTTCAGTTATTTTCATCATATGACACTGTCTTGCGACTAAGTATGAATCAAGCCTTAGGAGAAATGTGACCACTGGATGATAACATGGCAGTTGAATGAGGACAGGGCAGCCATGATGGCTAACGGTTGTACAAGCCATGCAGTCGTCTGATCATACACGAGGAACAAACAGGCAAACAGAGCAAAATCCAGAGCTCACGGCTAAAACATCCAACAAGCAGCCTATGAGGTCACTGCGGACACACTGGAAAAAAAGCTCAGACCTCATAGGCTCTGGCTACTGCTGATTACTTACTATGGTGGGCTACCCTTAGCATAGGACACCTTAGTGAGCCTGTGCCCTCTGGAGGCGTGGGGCTGCCCAGGACTGGAGACCACCCGCCTGGCTCGACGGCCAGGGGAGGAGGAAGAGGAGGGGAGGGAAGAGGAGAGGAGGGAGGAGGTGGAGGATGAAGCAGAGGAGGAGGAGCTAGCGGGGAAAAGGGCACAGCGCCTCTGGCCATTGGGGCTGCACCAGGAGCCCTTAAAAAGTTGGGCGACGGTGCCATATCTATAAAAGAGCAGGGCCCAGTGGACAGTTATGGATCGATGAGAGGAGAACCAGTCTTAAGCTCTATGGAGGAACTGAGCATTGCTGCCCAGATCCTATAATCCCTACCCAGGAACTTAGGTAGCCATGCTAAGTAGTTGGAGAATAGACTTGACCCGAGACGCATCCATTCCAAGACTTCAGGAAGATGTTGCAGCAAAGAATGTTGACATTGGCTTACACATACAATATACATTCACATTATAGCCATGTGGAGGGGATAACACAGACAAGGAATAGCTTATATTTTCTGCAGCCATCCTTTTCAGGTAATTAAACAGTAGCACTTAGCTCCGGGGATAAGGAGGATCAAGGAGTAGCTAATTGGATAAAGACATGAATTAGGGCCAAGTTGTTGTGTTTTGTTTTTCTTCTCACCTGTTATGGGTGGTGTGACCGTATTGTGCGTTGTTGTAGGAGTAGGACTGTGGCGCATGAACAGGTATGTCATACTCTGGCATGCCAACACCCATGTGGCCGTGCCAGTTGCCAGCAGAAGAAGCTGTGGACATTGGAGGCAAAAACTAAAATCAGAAAATAATTTTAACAAATAAACAAATGACAGTTTTGAAAAGTAAGATAAATTTTATGAGTGAATACATGAATGGACCATTCTAATATACTGTAAAAGTCTAAAAACACAGCTGTAGATAATCAGACTGGATATGTTTGATGTAGGTGGACCAGTTAGCATGCATCAACAGTAGTCAACAGTATTGTCAATGCTTGTTAAATGGTATACCAGTAAAGCTGCAGCTGTGTTTACCCTGCTACAACACGTCTGTGAAAAGAGTCCATTATCAGGACTAAACAATTGCCTCTAACTTCTATGGTGTAAAAGAATGGTGAGCTAACCTGGTGCGTAGGCCATGGTTCTACTGTTGTGGCTGTAAGCTGAAGGCATGGTCTGATAGCCAAGGCTCTGCTGGGAGCCTCTGTCATATTCATAGTCGTACGCTGGCTGCTTTTGTACCGTGTTGCGTTGGTACCAGCCTCTCAAATGCTCGGCCACCAAAGCCTTCTGAATGTTCTTGGTCACATGCTCATTGCTGCGGGGCACTGGACGGTTCCTGGGCGGCCGCAACGTAGCATACGGGTTCTGCGACATGCTGTCTAGCTCGTCGTTGCCGTAGCGGCTATACGTGTCCTGCCCACGATAGGTGGCTGTGGTCGGGTGGTAGGACGGGTTGACGCTGTAGTGTCCCTCCATCTCGTTGTCGTAGGTGTAGGCACCGTTGGTGTATGCTGGCTCAGGCTCCACGTAGGCAGGGTAGCCTGTCACGTAGTAGGCCGTGGTGGTGGGCCGTGGCCGTGGCTGGTAGTTGTAGCAATGAGTGTCCGGCTGGGCGAGGTTGGGCATGCTGCCCGCGTTGGCGTAGACGTCCTTCCTGTGGCGGCCGCGGGCTCTGCGTCGATAGGCGTGGTGATTGCCAGGGGCGTTGTACTCCACGCTGGACTGGCTGGTGTAGGAGGAGCCATCGTCCAGCACCTCTGTGCTGTTGCTACGTCGTGCTGGAGACATGGCGAAGGGCGGAGCCGGGGGCTCACTCTCCGTCACGAACTGAGACTGGGACTCCAGGCTGCCGCTTCTCTGTCGGAAATGCTGTGCTCCGTCCTCCGACCTGAAGGAGAGTGTGTTATTATATTATCAATTTATCATACATTGATACACACTACCAAAAACAACACTCGTATAACAATGAGAAGTCGTCAGCGTTTAGCTGTGTAAATTGTGTGTCAGTGACACACAGGGTTTTTTTTAACAGCATGCTGGCTCACTATTTGGCTCACAGGTGTCTGTGATGAGGCTGAGATGTTCACTCATCAAAGCGTATGTGAATGGGCATGCAAGGAGAGGTTGATCTGGAACACCTGTACCTGAGCTGGGTGCTGCTGTAGGCGTTGCGGGTGAGGAGGGGGGTGGGGGGCATGCTGCGGGTGTCACGGGGCTGTCTAGAGGACGACTTGTATGGGCTGCCGTGACTCGACAGGGCGTCGCGGTGATTGTAGTGCAGTGATTCCTGGATTTGACCGTAATTTAATCTGGAAAAGATTAAATTATTTTAGATAAGAACAATGCTTTCAAAACGTTTTCTGCTTCTTACAGGGAAGAGCTCTCCATCAAGATAAACACTGCTTGTCCTTGCCCGCTCTCAAAACAAAACATGAAGAACAAATATAAACCACAGTTTTCCTACATCATAGCCTTTTTACTCATCACATTCACCTGGATGATTGTCATTTCATAGCTCATTGATCTTTCTTTTCATGGACCGGCAAACAAATATCATTACAGTAACAGACAGTGTCTGAATGAAATGAGTACGAATAACTGGCTCTCCTCTCTGGGCAACACATCATCCATATCATTTAGTAGTCATCCAGCAGATTTAAACTCTCCACCACCACTTTCCCGTTTCCCCTCCTCCTCCACTCTGCTTGGGATTGTTGTCTGCTCCTTAGCAGGCAGTGACATGCTCAACTCCTGTCTATTTTTAAAGCCACGACGCGTTTGGGCTGATAAGAGAAAGGCTGGCAGGGAAGCAGAAGAGAGAGAACGAAGGAGGAGGTGGAGACCAGCAAGAATGTTTCCCTGGTTCTAATCTACAGGTCCATACTAGCTGCTCTCAGGGCCCCAAGAAAAACAAAAACGCTATGGTATAAGAAGACACGTCCTGTTGTGCGTCAGTGCCCACAGCTGCTGCTGTCTACCTGCTGTCTGAGAGCTGGTCATTGGCAGAGGCTCGTCTCTCCTGATGGTAATGGATGTCCAGTGTGTTTGCATGGTGCGGCCTGGGGGAGTACTCGATCGATCGTGAACGAAGCCGCTGGGAGCCGATCTCATCATCTGAGGTGGGCAGAAAATGCGGTTAATATCCGAATATCCAGTGTTAATGTGAAAGGAGGAAACACATTGTTCTCAACAGCACTCACCATCATCCAGGTTGAGGCTGTCAGACAGTGAGCTGAGCTCTGCAGGGTTTATGTCATCTAATAACATGAGGAGAGAGAGAAGGGTGTTCAGAGATGACTACTGATGTTTCCCTAAAAAGGGACATCATGCATTTAATCAATTTCCACCAGATAACAATCAAAGTCCCGAGGTGTTCTGCTTTTGACTTTCAACCCGGCACAGACAAAGTGCTGCAGGGGAATCAGGCTTTGATTCCTTTTATAAGCTCAGTGCAGCATAAAGCATGTTATCTTGGTGTCTGTCTGTGATGTTTGTGTACTGATAAGACACCTGGTGTACCTGCTATGATCAGTGAGGCTCTCTGCGTAGGTTTCCTTCCCTTCTTGATCCTGTAGGCGTTGATCTCCGTCTCCATCTCCTGCAGCTTCCTCATGGCATCCAGGCAGTTGCTCCTCCTCTTCTTCTTGACCGTCTTACACAGGTCACCCTCGCTAGCGAGCTTCATGGCTGCTTCCACGATCTTCTGCTGCAGGGCGAAACGGCTCTCCAGGTTCCTGAGGTGGGGGTCCTGAAGGGAAAGGTACAGAACAAACATCAATTAATGGGGAATTTCCCAGCAATGGAAGCAGTAGCTGGGCCATGAAAGTATTTTGAACAGCCATTTCAGGGACAACTAGAAACTACATTTTGAGTATACTGTATACCCAATATAATTGACATGGATTATGCAATGCAACGGTTTTTGGGACAGTTGTGTTGTGTTGTGAACTACACACACGAACAGAGATTTTGTGCATCTATAGTAGGATGACTTGTTTCAGGTCTGCCTTAGATCAGGCTATAAATGTAAGCTTCAATATACATGTAGCCTAAAATTCATGTTCACTGGACACATTCTTTCCCAAAAAAGGTAACAAATGTAAATGAACTGATAATAGATTCAGGTCAATAATAGATTGTGGATACATTTGCTGTAGTCATACTAACCGCATCATATGGGAAAAGATCATCCAACTTGAAGGCTGTACCCATGCGACGTCGGATTTGGGGGGCTTTTTCACCTGTAGCCAGGGGGTATTCCTTGGGCAACCGGCCTGTGAGTTCCTGGACATGTGACAAAGACGAATTGGAATGAGAAAATGACACACATAGTCATAGGACACATTCATTATCAACACCCTGAGCGGCATAAACAGAGTTCTCCGTCCTATCAAATAGTAACGCCCAGCGCTCAGGACGGAGATTAATAAAAGGACTGAGTTATTGATATCAAAACCGATCGCATCAATTCCACAGGCTAGGAGCGTCTGTTGGGCAACATGTTCCCCCCCATCATCGCGGTCCTGTCGCTAGTCACGTTAGAATTAATCATACCTCCCGTTGTTGTCGATTGCCTCGGGGGTGTTTTGGCTACATCTAGCTACTTCAGCTACAACCGGGATAGCGCCTGGTGCGTCGCTAAATGTGCTCTGTTGCTGCAAATCACTGGGCGCTCTGATTTAATGGTCCTAAATACCCTCGGGCGTTCGAGGTGGTTAAGTGAAGAAACCATTCCAACACAAACACTCACCGCTTCTCTCAAGCAAATCTTCTTCAACTCCTCCAGTTTCTGAGACAGATTATCTTGAAGATCCTGCTCTTTCTTCTTTAGGTCAGCAATCTTCTCTTTCTTCTGCTCCTCGCTGACCTCGGTCTCGGCAGAACCTGCAAGAGCCGTGGAGCTTATTAACATTGAATTAAAGCGATAAATCATCTCTCCCATCAGTGTGATGTGAAGCAGAACAGAACAGTAGCTGTTAGGGAGATGGATCATTAACTCTTCACACACCAGCTGAAATGAGGCTCCCGTTGCTGGCCATGATGATTTGGTCTTTGCTGTTGATGCTGGACAGTTTACTGATCCGCGGTGCACCAATTTCGGAGAGGTCCATGGCGATGTCTCCTGAACTCCTGGTTGTTGTAATCTTTGACTGCAAGGAAGAAGGAGGTGAGTGGGGGCAAGCAGGAGAGGGACAGGGAGAGGAATTTGTCAGTATTTCATCTTAATGATGGTGCAGTGCGTAGTGGCGGCTACATTTGCATGCTTGGGAATCCAATCCTCATCAATCAGTCCCGGCACTATTCCTGAACAGTAACACTGACACACCATCTGCCTCCGAGAGAAACAGGCTGAATATCCTCATTCGACGGCAGCCCCCCAAACATTCACTCATCATCATACAGACACCACTCATACCCTACCCTATAATGGCCCTGATGCTCTGCAAATATGGACCATAAATACAATACCTTCACAGCATTCTGACACTAAGTTGCGAACAATTTTCTTGGAAAATGATTTAGAACCCAATTTCTGGTACTTGCTGATGAACGAATCACAAGGACATAGCTGAGCAGAGGTCTAGCCATGTTGGGTAATGCATTAAGCCATCTCCAGGGATGAGCCAAATGTACTATAAATGTAGATAGAACGGAAAGATATTGTCTGGGGAGCTTTGATAAGAAGAGATGATTAGACCCCATGGCAAGGCAAGGAGCGGAGAGGAGCAGAAGAGAAGAGGAGCACTTACTTTGCTCTGCTTCCTGTCCAGGTAGAACTGGTGCTGACTGATTGCCATCCCCCAGATGGTTTTAATCAGAGAGTGGCTGGCATACCATGTGTGGATGACCTGCCCCGACTGCCCGAAAGTACGCTTGGTCACTGTCCTTCTGAGAAACATACAAACAAGCATGCAAATAAAGCCTCTGCGATATATTATTTGTGCCTCTGCAAGGTATTATTTGTACTGCAGCATGAAGCAATTCTTTTTTTAGAGGCAGCAACAACAAAAACAACCAAGTCAATACCTTCATAAAACAACTTGGGAATTACTGTAATTTAAAAAAACAATATGAAATCTTTAAAAGCCACGAGCCAGGTATTAGAAAACCACTCTATAATTAAACCATCAACCCAATTATACAAGTGGCTGATTCTGTAACACAATACAATGATGAGGAAGGGGGAAGCAGCGTAAAAGGCGTCTTTAGTTTGGATCAGTGGACCGTAATTACAGCTTAGGTGGCTCGTAGCACCATATAAAACCTGTGTGAACGGTGTAAAGAAGCCCTTGGAATGCTGCAGTGGTGCTCTTAACAGCAGGAAGACAAGTTACGGCCATTAACATGGTACTCTACATGGGCAGCGGGCTTCAGACACCTTTCAAGCAGGCCAAGGTGTATGATAAGGACATCTAGGCTATAGCTAGAAAACAGTGGTTAAAATAGAAAGTGCCTCATGAGCAGGGGCCAGCCTATTAGGGGAGTAGTTAGTTAAATTAAGTAGTATGCGTTCTGACCTTTGTGGGTCGTTCACTTCCACTGCGAATTTCTTCTCTCGGAAATACAAATTCTCCAGCTGCTTCCAGTGAAACAACTGTAGAGAGAGGAACACATTGGGGAAGAGGACAGTGAGGACACATCATTGAGTACAAAAGAAACCATGCAAGAAACCACACTCAATTTGAATATGGGCCTCTATTGAAATGGGGTTTCATAGACAGACACAGATGCAAAAACAAACATTAATAATATATCCAGTTTTTCAGAGGTGGTTTCCCGCACGGCGTGCAGCCGTGCACGTTTCTCCATAATAACAATGTAGGCATTTAGCAGTGCAATTCAGAGTAAAGGAGTGACAAAGTAAATACAGGCACTTGGGCAAAAATGTAGTGCTTCAAATAATCTAGGACAACTGGACAACAGATGAATCTCAAACCAACATCTGTAAAAGAGCAGTCCAACACAGCAGTCTGCCTCTGTCTTTCTGCACAGATTTCTAAACAAAGTTCAACTTAAAAGTTGCACTTGAAACATTTGCACAGTACAACACACAACATGGACAGGGACATAACAATAACCAAACTAGCTGTGGGCCCTGCCATCATGTGCAGTCGACTGGACAGTCAGGTGTAAGATCGGTCTAACAGAGGATCAATTATGATGCTGCTGCAACAGCAAAGAGTAAAGTCTGGCAAGCTTCTCATTTCACTGTGCCCTGGAGCAAGAGCGCTGAAAACAGGACAAGGAGTTTTCTAAGTCAGGGTGAAACATCTGCTCCAGGGAACCAGTGCTGGCTGTTCAGAGCAGTTTGCTTGTAAATATAACTTCCAATGGGTTCTCTTATATTGTTCAGGGTAAACCTACTATTTCACTAAGAAATGCACAGTTACATGTATCATTTTATCATGTTAACAAACTAGTTGGCAGTTGGCACACACCTTGTTTCCACAGTACATGGCTAACACATTTGTAGAACATACCCTCTATATCTGAAACTGGAGTGGACACAAACCACACAACACTGTCCTGACTACATACAAGGGAACAAATGCCGATTTTTAAATAATAATATTAATAATAATAATAAATACATTTATAAAACAATCTCTGGTATCATTGTCAGGTATAATAAGTGTACAAAATGGTGGGGCTTACCGGGAGGGGGGGGTGGGAGTTTTGTTTCTGTCCCTAGTGAATTCTCTAGGTTTTGTATTGAATCCTCTAGTTTGAGTTTCCCACAGGGCTAGAGCTTCCTCGAACAATACTCTCTCTTGTCTGATCTCAGGAGAGCCATGTAGGTGTCGCAAGAGTTTCAGCTGAGCTGGCCCCGCCCCCTTTTAACGCCCCTCCTCCTCCCTGTGACATCACATACACCTCACACCACGCTGGCAGGCAGCTTACTATGCTTCGCGCTGTTCCGCACAGAACGAGGTCCACCCTGTGGTCACATGAATTCTCTTTAGCACACTCACCGTCCTCTCACACTCACTGTCTGTCTCTCACACACGGATTGATTATCACACACGCACGCAACCAGGCTCGATCTCATTCTTTTGCCCTCTATCCTACTTGCTTCCTTTTCAGTCAAACCAGATGAACAGGTTACACACACAGACTGTAGTGTCGCACGCACACACACACACACACACACACACACACACACACACACACACACACACACACACACACACACACACACACACACACACACACACACACACACACACACACACACACACACACACACACACACACACACACACACACACACACACACACACACACACACGTAAGGTCCTGGTCTTCGTTCCTGTTCTTGAGACCAGTTCACTTCACCTATGTTTTCTCTGCTCCCCTTCAGGCTCGGATCAGAGGGGGGGGGGGGGGGGGGACGACGACAACTTTTTCTGTGAATCTCCCAATTCCTTCTTGGGAACACGCCTCTGCTTTTCATATTGTAAATACCACACAAATCCCTGTTGTTTATTGAGTCCAGTCAATGCTACACTCCCACCGCAGCCCCGAGGCAAACATGTTAGTAATATACGACTTTGGTCTAATCATTAATAGCAGGGCCTCAGCAGGGCCTTCTTCACCTCCATGTGAAGACTCAACAGTACTTTCATTCGTCCCGAGGAAGAATCTCTCACTGCCCTTCGAAAGACTGTTCTTAATATACAGTGAACTAATGATTATGAGTGGTAATATAATAACAAGAGGAGTTTTGTCGGAATTTAAGCCATTAACTTTTAGGACTCTTTATTTAAACACAAACTACATTAATCCTAGCGCACCTATTCCGGGTTTGTCATAATAGACTAAAGGTGGTTGCACACTGGACGTGTTTTTCGGAAAACGGGACGGAAATGCCACAAAAAATCAGAAAAACGTGTCCAGTGTGCAGGGGACCTTAAGACTCTGTGAAAATAGGCACACAAATTAACAATTGCCAACATTAGCAGATCTAAAAGCTCACAACGGTCAATAATATATTACTTTGTATGGCACAGTAAGAACTGGGTGTGTTTGAATCCAGTAACCTTTAATATTCCAGTGGAGATCAAACAGTAAAAGTCAAAGTCATCTATCTTGGCTTCCCTAGGCTTTATTTTTCCCTAAGAAACTATAGCTCCCAAACAAGAGCTTCATAATGATCCGGCCAACACTGGGATCCTATTCAATCATAGCCAGTCTGCCAGCCCAGTGAAACGAAGAGCATGGTAATTAGTAAACAAAAGGGAACCAGCTCCCCACATCCCACAAACCCATCCCATTGTGGGGGTAACACCCCATGCCAATTCACACCCTGAGGACGCTATTAGTTAGCGTCATTTACGTTCTAATGACAGATAACGTGCATTACACTCAAATCAAATGGGTCATTAGACCACAGGTGAAACTCCACACTTGTGTGTCAATATGCATGAAACCTTTGGAGAGCAGGCAACTATAACCACGATGAACTACTGCCAAAATATGTCAAATATGTGACACACCTCAGACATCTTAGTCACATTTACTTCCTGTAAGTATACATGGGAAAACAAAAACAAGGAACCATGCAGCCCTGCACACAAGCTACACAAAAGGTAATCGTCTCCATCCAGGTAAAAATCGGGGTCATTAAAACATCCCGGTAAAAACAAAACGAACAGAAAAACACATTCAAATGCAAATCATACTTTTCATTAAACTAGCCCTGAAAGAAAGAAAAAACAGTAGCTGAAATGGCCACATGATGTTTGGCTAATTATACAGAATTTCCCTATCTTCAGTGCATTCATTCATATCCCTCAGTTTTGTTGCAACTCCTCATTAGAGGTAGGTGGAAGTGTGCCAAAAATGCCTGTGGTTTCAGATGGGCTCCAAATGTTCAAGATCTGGACCCATCCCACAGCCTAAAGGACCCCCGCGGGCTGAGAGGCTACAAAACCATCCATAGATAAATATGCGTCAAAGGTCCTGACTCACACACGCCTGTACAGGATATGCCACCCCACCCTGCTCGCACCACGTCACACAGTCAACTTGAAGTAGCTGGCAGCTCTGTACATTTCCACACTAAGCTCCAAACATTGCTGTAGCATTAGAAGACAATAACAAGTCACATGGGTATGTTTTTGTTTCAACACACACTGTACATCAAATATGATAGACAGAGCAAACTTTTTTCTTCCTTTTTTTCTTTTTTTAGTTAGCTGGCAAGAAGACTGTGGGAAAATTAGCTGTAGTAGCTGTGGGGAAATTCCTATTACCTCTAAGCTTTAAGTGTCTGTCATCCATAATAAACTGAAGATTTATTTTGAGTCTGCTGGGTCATCATATGTGCAACAGCATGTGGTGGGTAGAGAGTGTCCTATTACACGCTGGGAGAGGGTGCAAGGTAGCCAGACACGACAGAAAGTAACGAACCAAGGTGTCATGCAATTGCTCAAAATAGAATAAATGGTATCTTTCTGTGTCTGGTTCCTTCTGGTACCACGTTCCTCTGGTGTGTTTGATTGGATGATCACATTCTGTGCTCCTTTGACAGCTCATCTCTCCCCTCTTGTCCCAGCCTACTTCCACACAGTAAAATCTGCAGTGTTATTTGTTCTCTGACAGTGTAAAAATGAACCTGTAATGGTCGATTTGAATTTGGGTCATTTGTTACAATCGCAGAGAATAAATCATTAGGATTTTACTGTGCAGAATATGCTATTTTTGCCTACTGATGCTGTAGATATGCTGTATCTAGTATCTATATTAACAAGTCTAAAGTTGTCACGTGCGAAAAAGATGTGCGCATAGCCAATGAAAAGATGTGCGCATAGCCAATGAAAAGATGTGCCCATAAAGCTCTCAGCCCCTCCCTCTTTGGCTGCTGTAATGTGATCTCCCCTATGGATCTCCGCACTCCGCAGAGAAACCTTACCTATAGTCGCCTCACCATTTCGCTTATTCCTTCTAAATCTCTGCATTTAAAATATAGGTCGCTCAGCGAATGTCTTAGTTACATTAACATTGTTCTTAGAAACTACTTGGTTTGTACCTAACTACTACGATTAGACAGATCGCGTTTGTTATTTCGCTACTGCCAGTACTTCTGATTGCACGCACACACACACACACACACACACACACACACACACACACACTACCCCGTGTCCCCCACACACACAACACTGCCGCGCGGATTTAAGCTGTCAAAACTATTTTGTTAAAGTTACATATGCCACAGACACTTGCCTGAACTGTGCAGCTGATATATATACAGCATTGTCATATTTAAAAGGCGCTTTATAGCTTCTCTCAGCTCAAAGCGTGTATGAATGAGATAAATGAACAGCTGACGTCGGAGGGAGAGGACATCAGCTGTGTGTGTGTGTGTGTGTGTGCGCGCGCGTGTGAGAGGGAGGTACCGTAAACAGTCAGCAACACGTTACATTTCTACTTCTACTAAAGAAAGAGGCAGCGATGGAGCCATAAGTCCATATCCATAAATTCGGGGACATAAATTGCGCAAAATACTGTTAAACATGACGGCATCAGCCTGCTGCATCCTCCTAGCTGTTGTGTGCTAAGCTAAATCATCAGATTTAGAACAGTCAACACGGCATTGACCAGGGTTGCCACATTGACTGAGAGGGAAACAAGCAACCAGGTCTATGAAAATGTTAACAGGCCAGATCAAGTCAGAAAATAAATCTAGAATAAGCAACAATATTGCTGACTGTCAAACATCATTGTCCAATGTTGTTTTACAGCAGTGGTTCTCAAACAGTTTCATGTCATGGACCACTAATATTCTATATGTATATATATATTATATATATATATATATATATATATATATATAATATATATATTTACTATATATACACACACACCGGTATATATACAGTGTACACAAACCGTATATCTAGGTGTGCCCTGGGACAAAAAAGGTTGAGTTAAGCGGTGCCCAAAAGGTAGATCACGATCTACCAGTAACGTCAGATCAGGGGTTTTGTCGGCCAGCGCCAAAAATGCTCCCCGACAGCATAATCGGAGCAAATACCGGGCAGTGTGTATGAGCCATAACGTGTTGACTACACTACACTACACTACACTACACTACACTAATAAGGACACATAATAATAACTAATAACCCATCCGTTACTACATGTGGAGTCAACTCCCGCAATTTCCTTCTTCCCATAGTGCGCGGCAAAGTAACTCTGGGATGAGCGGCCGTGAAATTCTAGTACATAAACGAGAGTATTCAGATTTCGAGAAGTGCCAACTTCTCTTAAAACACAACAGGGGAGGGGGGATCATTTGAGCTTCAGACCATTCATTAAGTGGTGAAAACACTGACATTATACAGTGAAGATAATGAGAGGTTAAACTATCGTAGTGCAGGGCTCCACATTTTAAATGGAACACTGACCTGCAAAGTTAAAATATTGCTTTAAAAAAAAAAAGTAACGTATAATTGTCTCCGCCAGGCTGGACTATGTTTTTGCTTGCCTCCGTCTGTCCGTGTGCATGTCTGTGTCCATGTGCATGTCTGTGAGCAGCTATGGACTGATCAGCGTGAAACTTTGTTGGGGGGCCAAGGAAGAACCTCTGCTCCAGATTTAGAATTTAAATTTAAAATAAATGATCATTGCAATACATTGCATTGTTCAATACAAGGGTCAATGTTCCAGTGACAAATTTTACTTAATGTCAACCCCTGGTTACTTGCTCACCTGGTTTCTGAATGTAACCAAAACTCCAGGGTGAAACCCATCTATCCACACCTCCAGATGCATCCCTCTACAACTGCTGCTGTCCAATTCCACCCCCACCCCAAAAGCCCCCTACCAAGGTAAATGTGTTTTATTGGTTGAACACACACACACACACACACACACACACACACACAGTACTGAATGAGAACAGGCTGAATTGGGGCGGGGGGGAATGAATACAATGCCTGACAGCTAGGAAGGGAAGACCTATCGATATTCGCCAGATCACATTACAGAAACAAGGACATAAGTTGTGTACATTGAAAAGATTTGCTGTGAGTGCCCCCTGCTTCTTGTGAAAAGGTGTTTGGGAATGGGGAAGACAGTTTAGTTCAGTTTGCTAAAGTAAACTCCCTCCCCCCCCCCCCCCCCCCCCCACCACACCACACACTCTTTAACCCCTACCTCCCAACACCAACTCCGACCCCACCCAACCAGCCCATGCTGGCAGAGTGCCAGCCCCAGCGCACTGCTGCTCCCCACAGAGTGCCATAATTATACCTTCCACTGGGAGGGTTTCAGAGAGAGGCGCTGTGGTGGCTTTAATAAGTGGGCCATGCCCATTAATGCCTTGGTATTCAATGTTAACAGCATACCCGACTATGTCAACAGGTTGCTGCAACGCTGCCACACAGAACAGGTACGAGGGCAGTAATGAAAGGGTCTGGGGGGGAAACATGTGTTTGGGTTGCTACGAAAAGTTAACTAAATTATACCTCACAAATAAAAGGGGAGGGTAGACTCAGGCAAGTTGATAGTTTTTTTTGTATTATTCCAAAGCTGTTTTGTCAGGTTTTTTATAATCCTCAGGGCTATTCATCATCCCAATATTGTTATCCCACCGTCTGATTTTATTGTACATGCTCTTATCACTGTAAACTTCATTCCACCCCAGTCAAACCAATATTTCCCTCCTCCACTCCCTGCAGTTATCTCCCTTTTTTTCATTTCTCATAACTCTCGACAGGAAGAGTCTTTTTTTCTTCAATTATTTGCAATTTTGTGGGATCAACATGTGGGAGGAATGGGGTGATGATGGGAGGGAATCAATACAAAGCACCATTATTCATGTAGAAACACTGATGGATGCATATACAGACCTTTATCTGTTTTTTTCCCTCCAGGAATCTATACTTGGTGCCCTTTTTACCCACTATATACACCAAATCTCTTTGCCAAAAAAAGCCCATCTACACGATTTGGAGTCATGATTACATTTGTGTGAGTTTTGGACAAAATCAGATAGAAAATGAAACATCTATGAAAATTGAGGAAGTTTGGGGTAGAATCAATTGGTCGCCAGTGGTGCCAAGATAAGCTGCTCACAGACAGAGTCACAGAATCCCGCCACACGCTGTTCCAGCCTAGTGTTGATATCCAACCTACCTTTCTTGGTTTCAGCTTGTCCTGTAAATCGTACTGGCCGATGCCTTTGTAGCCAACTCCCAGCCACCACGGTATGCCCTGTTTATCCTGTGAGAAAACGGACACACAGAACACCGCTCATTAGAGGAAGGATTATTGGTTTAATCGTTTAAAAAGAAACGACCAGCGCAATTAGCCCATTAGGCTTTGAGCAATAGCGATGCAAGGAGGGATCAAATGCATTTAAAAGGAGCCTTAAAAACTCTGCAGACAGAGTCATTTTAACACCACTGTTTGATCTCCTCAGAAACCCTGATTTAATGAGTTTAGGTAGAAAAAGTCAGTTGATGTGGCTCAGGAGCAAGGAAATAGCTTCAGTTTCTGCAAACTAAGCATATTTTGAAAATGAAAGCCATTTGTATTTTTTCCTCACTGTGTCTGTGAGACTGCACCTTGTTTTAATTTTAATTTGTGTAAATCTAACCAAACACACACACACACACACACACACACACACACACACACACACACACACACAATATATATATATAATACTGTACGTAAATAAAAATCCCTGTAGTATGGAGGAAAAGGTTTGCTTCTAATGAGTGAAATTATTCCATAGATCAATGTAGACAAGAAGAGGAGAAGACGGAAGTATTGACGGAACATAATAGAGACGTTTTTGGCTGGCGACCCCGTCCTTCACGACTCACCAATCTAACAAAATACACACGCACTGAACAAAATGTGCATGCATGTGGCGAGCGTGTGCGTAAAGTAAACTTACCAAACATGTGCGTGCACAGATACAAACTGCTATAATTAATTGATGAAATAAAATAGCAAAAGCATTTTTATGTAAAAGCCGCTGCTCCAGTACCCAACCACATTCCTTCTTATGCCGAAAAAAACGATACTGGTTTAATTTATCAGTGTCATTTGTCGTTTGGTGTGGAAATATCACATATATTAATATATATGTGAATCCAAACTCTGCTGGTATTTGGATCGCAATGTAAACAGCTGTGGCCCTCAACGTTACACCCACAGAGTTTCTCACTTGTGGTCACAGTCGCGAGCGATACTCGTCAGATGTTTGGTACTTTTAGATCGATCTTACGGAGTGTGCTCACACACACACATAGTATACACACATACCCTCACTCTCTCCTCCTCCTCTAAAAAAGTTTGTCTAATTCATTCTTGATTTTGCTTCCATTTTATTGTGCTTCTACTGAAATATTAATGAAGCAATAAAACATTTTTAAATTATACATTTTTATTAACATTTTCTTTTCTTTTTGTCTCCACCAGGCCGAAGGCATGGAGGGAGAGTATGTTTTGCACTCCGTCCGTGTGTGTCCGTCCGTCCGTCCTTCCGTCCGTCCGTTATCAGCTAATCTCCGGCACCGTTGGCCCGATCCATGCCAAACTTTGCACACACACTCCCTGGATGCCAACGACGAAACTCTGCCCCAAATATTCCTCAACGGCCTGTTATAGCGCCACCATAAGGCCGATTTAGGCAAAACACGTCCGTTATCAGCTAATCTCCGGCACCGTTGGCCCGATCCATGCCAAACTTTGCACACACACTCCCTGGATGCCAACGACGAACCTCTGCCCCAAATATATCTCCATAGTCATGTGATCAACACGGAGTGGCACCACAACCTGCCCTGCCCTGGTGGAGACCTGTGCCGATTGGCACTTTATCTAGTTTTCTCTCTTTTGCACATTCAGAAAAGTATCTGACAACCCCTCCAAAGTATTTGGCAACCCCTATGGGGGTCGTGACCCCCAGGTTGAGAACCGGTGTCAGTTAACAGAAGAATGTGAAGAAGACAGTGTGTCCACTGAAGCTATTGTATGTGTACGCAGGGTGCTGGTCTTACCTTCACTGGGTAAAAATGGACTCCATATGTCGGCAGGGACTGTACTAGGGCAAGATACCTTTGAAGAAGAGATGGGAACAGGTTAACAGTAATTCCACCACTTACACTTAATCACTGTCAACCAGTGGCTGCTGTACTGCGGAACAGAGTGGGATTTAAGCCCTATAGCTATTCAGAAGCCACAGTCATTTTCAGTGGAAGGCCAATCGATTTCTTTCAGGGCTGTGACAGGAGTGAGAGTTCATTGATCAATTCAAGGGCACAAATAATTTGTGCGTAAATGGCCTGGGTTTGCTTTGAGCTGCAGTTCCTGGGGAAAACACACAGTAGAGGTCTGTCACCCCCCCACCCATAGCTGGCAGACTGACAAGAGTGCCGATCCTAATTAATGACACATTCTGGCATGGGGACCGCCATGTCCTTACACAACCACCACCATAGGTCAGCAGGACAGCACAAATGAACCCCAGCTAGCATCCCTATAGGGGCTGAACATTCTGCCAAAATAGTTAGAATGTAGATCTGCTATTTTCGGCTATACGCATATAGTAGCAGTGTCAAACATTTGAGGTCACAGGCTGGATTGGGTCAAATGCATCTTCACACGGGCCAGACAAGGTGTGCAGACTACGCAAATGCAAACGAACGTGCAAATGTTTTTTCTACTAAACCTGCGCTCATGTCTGTCGGCCTATGAAGTTTGTTTGAAGATTACATAGCAAACACACTCTCACTCTCTGACACATTTAGTGATGTCAGTCTTTTTTCATGAGAAAATGGCTATTATGGCTACATTTTATTTAAAGGATAGCCCTCGGGCTGTCATCTACCACTCAAACCATCTCAAAACGTATGTTGCTGCGGTGGTTGAACCAGGAACACAACAAATCTTTGATTAAAAGGTTAAATGTGAAGTAGTGGATTTGTGAGAAAGAAGACAAGCTCTAAAATTTGCAACCAGCCAATTAGCCGGTGGCTCTTCCCTCCTGTTACATGCATAAAACTGCCACACAGAAGCACTTGCAGAACACAATTACATTCAATAGCTACAAAAAATGCCACAGAGAAAGTATATATGGTATTATGCGAGATGATCATTTTAAGGATTGACACATTTTACATACTGTGATTTTAACCATGTCAATCAGTGTGTGCTTGAAAGGTGATATATAAATACAATTGTTTATTATTGGTACCATTAATGCCACAACTTACTGCACAATGGCTTGTCCTCTGCTCAGCGCCTTCAGCTTCTTGTAATGCTCGATCACCCTGTCCTCACTGCAATGGAAGGGATCAAACCTTTAATGAAAAATCCATCAAGTACTACACACCACCAACCAGAGAGGGTGTATGAGATGGCCCTGTTTCTGACAAACACCATGTTCGCTCATGCAGGAAATTCTGTCTGGCCCACTAGTGCCTCTCTTCTTCCCCTCTTCTACGTGCATGTGCACACACGCACGCATACTACATATCTGCAATCATACCCTTTTACAACGTTGTCGGACTGTAGATCCTATAACTTTGCAGAAACTTGCGCATGCACGCACGCATGCCCACACACATACACAATATAACTGGCAGTTGATTTAAGTCCCGGTGCTACAGTCAGATAAATGGCAGGCACAGAGGAAAAGGAACCAAAACTCTAAAGAGAGAAAGGAGCAAATATTCAAAGAGAAAGCCAGGCAGGAACAATTTAGGATTGTAGAGCGGCTGGCCTCACCTCTGTCAGCATTACCCTTTCTTTCTCCGAACTAATGGGCAAACCTAATTAACATAGCCCTGGCATTAATTAGTTGCCCCATCAGAGGGAAAGATTCTGTTGGTGCCAGGCAGGCATGCATGCTCAACTCATCTGGGGAAATAATTGCTTTGTGCAGCCAGGTGTTACAGAACGCTGAGGCCATTTGATGGGTGTTTGGAGGGGGTGCACGTTGCAGGTGGAAGAGGGGCGGCAGGCAGTATGTTGTGCTGTATTTTGTGGTTTCCAGAGGTTCCAGCAGCTGACACAACTTACCAGTAAGCCAGAGAAGGGTGCTCCCTCAAGACTCGGGTGGGCAGTACTGGGAGCTGCTTCAAGTCTGATCTAGTAGTCTCAGCACTGGGAGAAAAGAATAATGTCTTATATGATTAACCAATGCACTAACTCTAGTGTCCTTAGTTTCTACTTTCTAGTCATTCATGTGGATGTGGGTACCTCATCTATTCTACAGAGCTGGGAGCCTGGGAGGGACACAGTACAGTCTCAGAAATTATACTGTTGATTGATCAAAAACATGTTATTACTGTCTAATTACTAGGCCTCCTACACGTGACACCCTCAGTGCTCATAAATCTCACATGTCCCGTTTTGACCTTAAAGGAGCTCAACAAACAAGTATGCAAAACGTATGAGAAGTTAAGGTAAATGTTTAGATAAGAATACCAGGAGATATGCTAGGATAGAACGGAGAGACTTTCTCCATGTGTTTATGCAGTGTGGTTTGAATTTCTAAGACTTAACGCATGGCAGAGATAACTCACAATTGCAAATCAAAGCCAAAAGGTGCTGTGTCAGGATTTTTGTTCTTATCTATAAGAGCACTGACGCTTGCCAAGATTATTCTGTAGCTTTACTTATGTCCTGCCAGAGTTAAATTATAGAAGCACATGAGCAGGAAACCGTAGGTGCCTTTTAAGGGGCTAAAAAAAGTACTTTAATAAAAACGTTCTACACAGTCAAGTCCTCTGTGTTAATTTAACTTGTGTAAAAATGGACCCGGCCATAATCTAAGGGTACTTCAGCATAAAGTTATGTATAGAATGAACATCATGCCAAAGTACTAATTATATAATTCAGATCAACCAGCCAACCATGTAGTAGCCGGTAGAATTCACCCAAAATCACAGACGAGAAATGTTAAGCAGAGACCGAAAGTGATCTAATGAACACTGCAAATATAAGAACATTATCAGTGTGGACAAACTGTGGTGTATGTCACTGTCAAGGTTTGCGATAGTGAACCCTGAGTCACTGCAACAACATGTGGGGGGAGAACTTGGTCTACAATTGCTACAGGACAAAGACGGCTATGGCTTGGCAGGCCAGTCTACTGGAGCACTGAACAAAAGCCATTCACCAGCACTTGGCAAACCTTCCCAGTGTTGAAAGGTACTGTACGAGTCCCAGTGCTGTTCCAAAATAGGCCCTGGCTTCTCAAGACAGGACTAGATCGCTCCTATGGTTCCAACATAACATCAAACATTAGGACATCCTGGAACACTTCCATTGTACTAGCTGAGCTAATAACCACGATATTAAGAGTTAATAAGACCTTGGTAGGGTAAAATAAATTTACCTGAACTTGACGTTTCTCAACATGAAGTGTACACATTAATCCTAGGCTGATAATCATGACAATGGAAGCCAACGATCCCATGCTATATACTAAGGTGGCCTTTAATTATCCAGTTGTATGAACCAGCTTACTAAACAAAACCAAAAAACTAAACATAAAAAGGGGGCGGGGGAACGGCTGCACATGCAGAGCTACTTGAATAACTGCTCCTACTAGCTGCCTCTTCTAGGCTGACTGGGTTTTGCTGCCATGGCACTTCACTGGGAGTTTGATGGCATACATTTTATGGGGCGCTGGGGCCTGGCGTTGTCGGGGTGATCTACTCCACAGCCACACTGCCCTGTCAGCAATCTGGAATTCATTACTACGTCTGTTATCTTCCTGCAGCGTGGGGGCAATTCCTACACCCAGTACAGCCCAGCCCAGTACAGCTCAGCCCAGCTAGTGTGGGAGAGATAATACTCATGTGTCAGCGATTGCATTGGGCTGAGACTGGGTGACTGTTGAGGTAATACAATGACAGAGCCTGCGGGATTCCCCATTGCCACGAATGAACCAATAACTACAGTCTACACATAACAAATCGAGCAGAGAGCTAAAACGGTCATGCTGTTATTGACTCAAGAGCACTGGAAACATTAACATTGGTCTTTCTCAAACGTGGTGCAGTAGCAGTGCATTATATTTTAGTAAAACAATGGCATGACACCCATGTCATGATTGCTTTATTCGTCATGCTAGCCTATATTACAGATCACGTACACGTCGTACAGGACCCATATAACACTAGAAATGTGACATTTGCATTTAGCAACAAGTAGACTAACCTCATTAACCCGAGCATAGCTCAAAATCAGATGATGTAGTTTAATTTAACGTTTGGCAGGGGCCTTGCTCAGACCACCATGATGACGACATCACTATGGTGAGTCCTTCCGACGCCAGACTGTCTACATTTTGAGCAACACAGTTCATCCTCCATAAGGCAGGCTGAATGCTAGCAAGGAACAGGAGTTCTACTCCTCCACATCTAATCTCACTGCTACAGGGCCCTTTGCTTGCTTCTGTGTTGAGGAGCTGCATATGCTTTATGAGGAGATTAACTGGCCTTCCTCTGCCACAGAGGTACAAATGAAAGGAATCAGACAGGAGAAAGAGACACGATAACATAAATAGGGATGTGGCAACACTTTGCTAGCATTGAATATTCTTGAGACAATAACACTATGACTATCAAATTGTATGTTGCTGTATTAGGAGAGTTTACCCCAGGAGTACCAATGTCAAAAAGTGAATTTGCATTTATTGCCTTCAGTTCAGACACAGTATGTTAGATGCCAAACTAGTGATCAAGTAAAAGTAATGGAATGGATTGTATTGATACTCCCGGTGGGACAAAACTGAAACTGTATATGCAGCATTGGTGTCATTCGTGCAAGAGAGGAGAGGAAAGAAAACCTACACAGTAAAAACCTCAGTGAAAATTTAACACTGCGTGTACAAATACATCTGTTTCAGTGTTAAATAAACACAGAGGACATTGATTCTTACAAACTCTCTTGGCAGGTTTTCTAACAGATCTCTTGGCAGGTTTTGGTTTATTGTGCTTTCACAGTGTGGACAAAGGACGGCCCATCCCAACACCTACACAAGTTGGAAAGTTTGGACTAACTCACACACTGCACTCCAGGGCTAAGCAGTAAGAAAGAAAAATACTGTTAATAACAAACCATCCTCTATCAACACTTAATAAAACATTGGAAGATTAACAGTGATGAATGGATGCTGTCGATTTTGTTCTTGAGAGAACTAAGATAGCAGTTTTGCAGGAACTCAAACTGCATTTTCAGCATTCTATATAGCTATGTGCAGTCACAGCGTACATGTACTACAATTCCTTACAGAGCACAAAGCTTTGTGTTCAAATAATGCACAGGGGCCTCTAGGGGCACCATGCTGGGACACACAGACAGAGTCTGCTGCCAAAACCTGCTCGGCTACTCTCAGTTAGACCAATGTTTACTCATCGCAGCTTGTACCCTTCATTCCATAGACTGAACACTCCCTACAGACCATATCAGTGGGTCAAGCTTTTCACTAAGTGCAAGGCCTTATACAAAAACACCATCCCCACCTGGGAGGTGGTCATTTGGTTAATGATTTGTGGTCTTCTCGTGCATAACATCACACCACTACTGTGTCTGACCAATGCTGTAGGCAAAATTTGTAGTCTGAGGGTCACCTTTCCCAGGTACATGACACTCACTACCAAAACATCAGAGGGACAGCCATTTAGGACATGTTTCTTTAGGACATGGAACAATTTCATCTAGGAAATGCAACTAGGCCTATGTTTTAATTATTATGTAAAAGCAACATATTTCCATTCTCCAGCATGAGAGTGGAATTGGCCAGCTTGAGTTTAGTTTAGTAACAGAATACCATCAAGGAAATTATTAACTGAGGGAACTCCAGCATGAAATACAACTCTGAGCAAATTAAGTTGAACATTAACTAACTACACTGAGCTTTGGCCAAACAGATCAATAAACCAAAGTACTTCCTTGTCAGAATACTGCAAGAAATACTTGGCTAACCACAGTAGGCTATAGTATAAAGCAGAAGCTCATTTGTGTTTGCAGCATTATGTCAATAGACCTTACCTTGTGAATTCTCCTTTGGCTTCCTTTAGAAAAAAATAAATAGAAAAGAAGACGCATGAGCAAAGCAATTCACCCCGAATAAGAAATATCTATGATCTACTCAGCTGACTCGTGTGTTTATAACCTCACAGCCTACCATCCATATGTAAACAATGGCAGCAGCCAACCGATCTCTCAGAGACAACTGTTTTCAAATGTTGCATGCAGCGTGTGTGGACGGTAGTGGACCTTGGAGTATTCTAAGGTGTGGACGCACATTCACGGCTTTGATTCAAATGTCGAGTTAATAACATTCAGTCTCGAACGCCTAGGCTGTGTCAAACTTGCGCTTACCTGCAACGCGAATGCCGCTAACTTGAAGACATGTTCACTCTCCACCTCGATGTTCTCCTGTTGTGGGAAAAGCAGAAGTAAGTAAAGCGATTCCGTTGACAAAACAAGTGTAGCTTTTCCGAAACACTTGACTTGAGAGAAGAAACCTCCTCCTCCTCACCCGTACCTCGTCCCACTGTTACCGACTGAACCATTACCGCTCCGAATAGGGTGCGCATGTTTGGAATGCTTTCAAGATCGTATATACGCTCGTAATAACCTATTATTAAACACGAGTCATATTTAAATAGTGTAAAACAAATGTAAACAACACACGTACAACTAATAGGCTGCGCAAAACTCGACGTTGTGCAGTTTCAAAGCTACAACTCGTCGGTGAAATGGTACAGTCTGAAAGCAGGTTCAACAATCTCCCGTCTCCCGTGGTGACAAGTCTGCCCACCCCGCGAAAAAAGTCTGCATTGCAACATTGTTTTACAAACTGAACAAAGTAGGCATATACTGAGACCGTGAAACGGTGTGCAGGATGTTGTTGAACACGCGCCACGCGGTTCGTTCTACTGTAGCCTACTACAGCATGTGCATATGCCGATATGCGACTGTCGCAGTTGTACGTGATATTCCAAATAGGCTATTCAGGCGACCTACTCCCTGCAGTTCTCTGTCGGCATAACTTCAATGTATTGGTTATAAATCTATTTAGCAATAACCAATAACCATACAAAAAATGATTCAGTGTTTACACTAGATATTGACATGCAGAGCAGACATAATTTGGTCTTCACTTCAGCATGGTAAAGACATTTCACAAAACTTGTAGCAGCATAACATTCTAATCTAAAGTATAAACACTTACGTTAAACACTGACGATTTTGCATTCAGAAAGAAGAGCCCCACTGTTGTGTTGTCCTTTAGGAATGTGATCTTCTCAATGTAAAACCTGTGAAGAGTTCATTTTTTGTTGTCAATGTAACAGTGCTTGAATAATAGCACATTTAGCTTTACTTGTGTGGAATGTGCGCTATGGCGGTAGTAGTGTTGTCAATGTCATACAAGCTGTCTCTAAATCAGGTCGCTTGGTGCCATCTGCTGGATGTACAGTAGATCTACAACACTACAGTACAAAACTTCATGTAAGAGGTGCTCACAGCTCTCAAGATAAAAGCCGTGTCCCAATTCAGGGGCTGTGTCCTTCAAAGGCTGCATTTGAAGGCCAATGTCGTCACAGTGGTGCAACCAAGGATGTCCCCTTTCAAAGGCTTCTTCAAATGCAGCGTTCAATTTGGCATTCAAAGGACGCATCCCCTGAATTGGGGCAGTGCTATTATTTGTTATACAGAAGGTCAAATGAAATGTCAAGGCAGGCCGGCATCATTCTTGAATGTCTCAGTTATACAAAAAAAAAAATCATGTTTACATTCTAGCTCATATGGGTGAAGCTCTAACTCTAGAGTGTTAAAACAAATGCTGTAATAACAACACCACTCACCTGACTAGAAACTTGAGTTCTAAAGGACCACTCTTTTTGGAGAAGTCATGATCAAGTACCCTGCGTTCCAACTGGAGCCAGTTATTCTGATCACTGATGAAAGAAAACATGTTAGCTTACAATCCCCCTTTTTTAAATGCATTTTGCTACAGGTAGCAAATGGTTTTCATTTGACCCATAACTGAAACAGTGTGATTACACACACATACACAGTCACACACACGCTCACATGCATGCGTGCACGTACAGCACACACACACACACACACACACACACACACACACACACACACACACACACACACACACACACACACACACACACACACACACACACACACACACACACACACACACACACACACACACACACACACACACACACACACACACACACACACCTATATGCCAATCATAGAATGTAGTGTAGCTTTGGAAATGTACTTACGTGTCATCTATGAAGGAGATCCCAAAGTACTCTTTCTCCTTTAGGTTAAAATGTGAAGACACCAAATCCAACAGTTCACGGGACAAGAGCTTGGGCTAAAGATTTGATGACAAAACAAATTAACAACGCATGACAATTATTCAGACAATACAGCATAGGCAAATATATTGTACATTTTTGCAAACACAAAATCAAAGAACAGGTCATAAGGCAATTCATATAGCATCAACAATCCTTTCCTAAGACACAGACCATCATTTCTAAATAAGAGATTACCTGGACCAGCAACTCCAGCTTCCTGTCATCCAGGAGGTGCACCTGGCACAGACGGCCCTCCGTCATCTGAAGCAAGAAGAACACAGACGGGAGTCAGCGAAGGTACTAAAAGTACTTACGGGGACATCGACATTACATGATCATCTGCACTGCGGGAGGAGGGGGGGTGTGTGTGTGTGTGTGTGGAGGGGGGGGTCCAGCTTGGCAGCCAGTCTTCTGTTCCACTCTCTGCATCGGCACCAGTGTAATGAAAATAAGAAAAGACCAAATCATATTGTCAGCGCTATTCCTGTGATGCAAGGAAATTGAATCATGAAGGGATTGAGGAGGCATCGAGGAGGTTAAATACAATTATCTCTCCATTGTCCCAATGAACGTCTGTCAGGTTCATTTTGGTGCAGGTGCAGTCAGCACAAGCACTCTCCAGTGTCAGACAGACATTAAAACTACCGTGTGGGTGAATGGTCTTCAAGTGGTATTTTGTTTTTGTTATGAACACATATTATAACTGCACACAATTCTATATTCCTCAACAGTAAACTGCCACGCTCTCAAATAATTCACACCGATGTTCAGACTAAACCAAATCTAAATGTCCCACATAGCACACTTTCCCCAGCTTAATTAACACTGTATCTGCAGCTAAATATTTATGCAATACACAGGGATGGGTGACAGGTGAGCACTGGCCTCCAAAATTAGAGCTATAATCAATTGCCCAATACCCTGTGAATTTGCATTTAAATTATATTTTATTTTATGTATTTATTGGGGGTTAGGGTTGGAGGGGGGCACCCACAACGATGCCCAAATTGTATCTGGGCCCACTCAGATTGACAGCTTTCACCCTGTATGAGATCATCACATTCCAGCCACACCCGCTTTTCAGAAGCGATGAGTGCGTGTGCCAACCCAAAAATAAGCACCTGGTCTCTTTATTTCTGCGTGCCGGTCACGGAAAGCAGTCAAACAGATAGTGACAGAAATAGTTATAATAAAAAAAACCTGTGTTCAAATGGATCCAATTTAGTTATTATTTAGTAGCTTAGGTTAATACTTTTTATTATTGGTTAAATATTTATAAAAACCCACAGACACAATTAATCACTTTCAACACTTTCTGGCTTCCCCAGTTTTCAGAAATGTTTTCAAAAATGAGAAAAGAGGACATCTACAAGCTCGTCTCATTGTGTAGCTATTTTCACTACTTTGTTTTCCACTGCCATAAAACAGGGCATTCATCTTATCTCTATAAATGCACCATGTCTCTGTGCATGTACGTAAGTGTGTACGAGTGTATGTCTGAAATCCATGTAACTCGAGAACAGTTCGCCCTACCGACTTAAAATTTGACAATCGACACACGTGTTCCACATCCCCACAGGGAGTGCAGTGCCCGGTGTTGAGTAGGTCGGACCCACGGTTGTCCAAAACCGCCACAAAAGGCCACGGGTACAACAACTATTGCATAGCCGGGTGGGGGATGGATCTCCAACTTCCATCGTTACCAACTCTGTACTCTACAGCCGGGCACTGGTCTAGTTTATGAAAAAACTAGATCCATATTAGGATGACAAATAAAGAGATACAAGGTTTGTTGTTACTCTCCTATACCAGGGCTTGACATTAAGGCTTGTCCGGTTGTCCGGGACAAGTAATACATCTTTCAGTACAAGTGCATTAAGAATGTACTTGTACGTTGGATAAGTGACTCCTGATTTAACTTTTTCTGTGACTCCTATAGCAGCCAACAATATTGTCTGGCACTATTATGTGGCTTTCCTAATAATCACCTTCCCAATATTGTTAATAGCACTAGAATGTCTGCGATCTTACATACATTTCATCCATCCATATTCAACCGTGCTCCAGACTTCCCTCTCCAGAGAAACATTAGTGACTTCCTCCTGGGGGATCCCGAGACGTTCCAAGGCCAGTGAGTCAATGTGTTTCCTCCGACTGCGCCTTGGTCTGCCCCGGGGGTCTCCTCCCAAATTGAGAAAGCCCGGAGGGGCGAAACGTTGTTGTATTAGGTTGAAATAAAAAAGACGGGGAGCAGAATTATATCGTGTGCGGACATTCCACCTTTTTCTTCATTTAATCATTTTTGGATCCAGCACCGTATTCTGAAACTGGGATGTGCATATCGTTTTCTTGCTTTCCAAATTCACAGCCATAGATCGGTCCCAGACGGTTAGCAGACTGACCACGTTGGCGTTTAAACTATACACGCAATACAAACTTTGTGTGTACTAACCCAGTAATTAATTCCCAAGAATGGAGTCAGATATTGTCTTCTAGTTTCATATCCATTTGAAAGTTCTGGCAGAAAATGTGTGTTAAGTAAAATATTGCGACTTTTCCGCGAGAAAAGTGGCAACAGTCCAAAACTGGGAACAGTCGATGTTTGGGAAGCACAAACATATGGGGCACACAATAGCAGGTGTGTTGCGATTGGTGTGGGGTAATTGATCACACCACCTATTTTGTGTGCCCCATACATTTGTCCTTCCTAAAGGAAGTTTTTATGTGTTCAGTCCTGCACTCATTCCGGGTCCCTCACCACAGCTTGTGGAAGAAGTGGAGAAATAAAAATACACGTTTTCTGCTAGAACTTTAAAATGAATATGAAACAGTCCCCAAAACTACTCCAATGCCGACGAGGTCAGTCTGCTAAGCGTGCGCGGATAGGACCGATCTATGGCTGTGTATTTGTAATACATGAAATGTATTTAAAATCAGACATTCTTGGGCTATTAAAAACTTGTAAACTGAGAATATTTATCTAATTTTCAAACCTGTATTCAACAAAACCAACTTACAGTTGATTTAAAATGTATTTGACGAATAATGGGAAATGTACTTGTCCGAAGGACAAGTGCCTGTAAAAGTTAATGTCAAGCCCTGCCTATACGGACTATAATGTCTTTCTCTGTTCAATTCTTTAAATAATAGTGTAAAGTGTCCATTGATGATGATGTTGCTTGGGCCCCTTGCCCCCTGACCCGGTGGCCAGTCCCAGTGCTGGACCCTCCCCTTTTCCTCTCAATAAAATATATAAAAGGGAGAAGATGACGCTCACACTGCCCACTTTTTAGGATTACTTTTCTTACACTGCCCACTTTTTAGGATTACTTTTCTTAGTTTATACCTTTTGAAAAAGTATTTTAACAAACTTATCAAACCACCGTTTGATCTAATTAAAATGTCCTTGTGGTAGTTTCTAGAGAGCATGGCTCTCAAGGCACCAGCTTCCTACTGAAAAGACTGGTGAGGGCAACATGTATTTCTGTGACTAAGTGTAAAACATGTGGCTTCAAACTGCCAGAGCCTGGCCTCTCTAGTGGAAAGTCAGGGTCATGTTGACTACCAGTGCGACCGCAGGGCGTGAACACAGGCTGGTGTTAAACCTTAATTCTACCAACTCATATTGTTCTCGTCACCACAACAGAGCTGTCCTTTCTCCTTTTTTTTTACCACAATTTACAGCCTACTTTTTTGCTTTATATTTATACACCCACAACCTCATTGACATTTACGGTTTTGCAGGCAAAATTGTGACTATGAATAAATTGTTTCATGTCATGTTAATGTCTCCACCAGACCGAATGCATCTTGATTGTCTCCACCAGGCCTTAGACATGAGGGGACAGAGTAGGTTTTGCACCCTGTCCGTCCGTGTATAGCTAATTTACGGCACCGTTGGCCCCGGTCGCTGCCAAACTGTGCACAGACCTGGATGCCAATTCCAAACCTCTGCCCCAAATCTTCCAGAACGGCCTGTTATAGTACCACCTTGAGGCCGATTCTTGCTAAACACATTTTTGTATATTACCCCTAAAGATTTAATCCATACATCACGCAAATCGGTACACATTTTTGCAAGACATCACAAATATTCCTGATCTGGTGCTTCGAGGAGCGCTTTTTCTAGTTTCAATTCAATTTCTTCCATTACTGGATTTGTTTTGCATGTCTCGTATCACAACATAATGTATATACTGTACATTTATATATATATATACACAAAGGTACTTTAAAAGAAAAATAAAGTACTTCATCTGACCTCACTAAACAACAGAATTCTGTGTGATTTGTCTTGGTAATTATTGTGACTGTTAATTACACAAGATCCACTGTCTAAGCAGGGATTAGTCACTATAGAAACCCTTTCAAGGATTGGTAGAGCTGTCCAGTGCACAATCCCGATTGGAGTTTGTTTATCAATGTTGCATTGTTACAGGCCTGTGAAATCAAAACACAGAAAACGGACAAAGGCCCTACAGTTAAGTCAGATTCGCTAATCACAGCTAACCACAGGGAACCAACCAATGCCAGGTTCACTTCTCAAACCTATCTATGAGTTTAATAGGATTCACACTCCCTAGGTCATTTTGTGCATGCATGAGTTTTGAAGGCAAAGTTTATCCTTTAACATGAACATGAAAACACATTATTTCCCACCATACACTTGCGGACCTCTGCGGCCTTAGCAGAGGTTTTGAGATAAATACAAAATAACAGAAAGGCAGTATACGGCTCGCTGGCCTGAAACCAACTGAAGAGATAACCACTTCTTTGTAAAGAGAGGATCACCATGTTGAAAAGGAAGGTCAGATGCTATGTAATGACCATGACGGCGAGGTCATCCCCCTAAAGCCCTGTCATTATGGGCAGAAGAGCTCTGATGGAGCCCCTTTCATATGACCCCCAGCCCCTGACCTATAGATGGGGTTAGCAGCATCCACCCTGCCGTTTTTGACAACCACCACTCCCTTCTTCCTCTCTGAAACCTGGTAATGTTGAGTCACCCATGTGACATGAAAGCTATTACGAAATAACAAATATTGACAGGGACATTTTGAAATTAAAATACTGTAAAATACTGTGGGAAAAAAAAGGGAGAGCATAAAAGGAAACCTAGTTGAATACTTTTCGCTGTGCTGTACTTGTACTGTACATTGACAATAAATTGAATCTCATCTCATCTCATCTCATTCCAGTAGACACTGGAATTCCAGTAGACACTGGAAAGGCAAGTATGGAACACACGGTGTTCGGTCAGGTGTTCCAGCACCAAATAAGTTGCATTATTTTCCATTTGCTTCACGACAGCCAGACGGTGAGATCAAACAGTTGGTCATGTTGCTTTCTAACGACTGCCATATGTGCGGGGAGACAGACCCTTGTTAAAACAGGCTGTGTGACTCACTAGGAAACAGTATGTGTGTTGTCCACAAAAGCAAACACACGTACACACAAACACAAAATTGTTAGTGCATTTGAATAAACATACGGTAGAGTTTAGCTGTGCTTAAAGGAAAGCTGGTTTACTCTTTTGAATAAACAATTAAAACGTTAGACGGGAAGTCACCATAAAACACCTGGTGCCAAGTCGTTCCAAACATAATCTGTCAATAAAGCAATCAATAAATTCCACAACACATAATTAGTATGTATACTATGTAGTAACCCTCAATTAGTGAGTTGGCCATCATTCTACAGGCCAGCGTACCTGGTCTCCGATGCTGAGCAATGTCCCTAGGAAGCGACGGCACGGCATCAGTCTCCGGTCGTACCATCTCTTTAGTGAATGGTGTGCCACGCTCCAGAAAAACTGGCTACCTGACGCTACCAGGTCATCCATGTCACGCACTATGTGCACAGCCATGGCTGGTAAGAGTTTACTGCTGATAAAGCCTTCTTGTTTCTCAGAACTAACTAAAGTTTCTGCCAGTAAAAGAAAAAAGCAGACTCTGTCCACTTCGACCCGAGATGCTCACTGGACTGAGCAGGCAAACTGCACCACTTTGTTTGGCTCTGTTCTCAGAAAATGCTACAGTCCTGTAGTACTATGTGTGAGTACTTAAGTGATGTCAGTGCTCTGGAAAGCCTGGAGTAGTGTAGCATGCCTCAGGCTTGCATCCCAGCCATCCGCCCTGGGCCCTGGTCCAAGACACAGCCTCATTGCGAAGAGGGGAGGGCCGGACAGGGCAGGACTATAGAGTTTCTGCCTTCAAGGCTCTGCCTTCCATCCACACAAGACAAGACTTGTTTACAAATACAGGGTATATTCAGAAACAAAGTCTGACCGTCCTTTCCACTCTCTCTCCTCAAGAATGTTATCATCTCTGTGACTCATATTCGTATTCTTTTTAGTTTTAGTTTGTTTCTTTAGTTGGGAGTTATATTTTTGTCTCTGTAAACTTCAGATGCAGAATTCAGTTCGTGAGAATATCACACACCTTTTAGTGTGTGAACTCTTGCAAATGGCATTGGCTTAACTGTTATATCACAGCATGTTTTTGCATCGATATTTTATTGCCACGAAAGGAGAGACAGCAATTATTTCATACTCTGGGTTCAGATCTGAATGGACAAAAGATCAAAGTGTCATTCACTTGACTCATGTCAACTTCAGTGGAATGTCCGCTGTTCTCTATCGTATCAGAGACTATCTCTCCACCCAACATATTTCATATGTATGGGGAATGTCCCCACCTCACTTGTGACGTGGATATCTCTTTAAGACACACCAGTTGTACTGGCACGCACGGGTATATAAGGCCCAGGTGTGCGTGATGGAATGTCCGCTGTTCTCTGGTGCGGTTCATCTGGAAAACGAATGTCTGCCTGTTTGCGCTACGCTCATTTCTAAGAATCCTAAAGAGTCCAGTCCAACCCAGACACAATATGATGCATACTGTATACCCCACAACAACACATGGCCCAAGTGAGCAATAGCAATAGCAGCATGCCAGCATCTGTAAATGGTAGCGGCAGGTACAGTATGTAGTCTGTTATACTGTAAATACTGGTCTGTCACTGAAAGTTCACCGGTTCAAATACATAGATTGGCTAGAATTGTCTTCAGAAAATGTGAATAATAAGTATTCATGACAATCATATGCTTTCCTGATCGGGATCAGTTAAGCATCGAATTGTATCTAATCCATTTAAATCCACAGATGTGTGATTGCCCTTGAGATATGGTATAAATTGAAATTGAAACCATAGAGGTTTACCCTCATTTGCAAAGCTGTCAAGAAAATATCACATATACATTATTGCCCAATGCCCATGCAAACAGTGGGCTGGCAATTACTGAACAGTGGCAGCTGTGACATTGGGACAGTACGGAATAGCAAGTCTCAGTCAGGCATAGGGACCGACATATTCATCCATGCAGATGCTGAATATTGTACCATGTAATCGATGGAAAAATCTATCTCCAGTCCTAACCTCTGTAGTCTGTACTCTGATTGTGAGGGGAGAGGGGAGATCGGGGTTTATTTCACATTGCAGAATTTAGCTTTCATAAATATATTCACAAACACATTTTTATGTAACGGTTCTTGAACACTAGTGGCAGGTGCTTTCATAAACATATTCATGAACATGTTTTTTTAATGCAATGGTTTCAACACCAGTGACAGGTGCCAACAGAATTAACCCATTTTGGTGTTTTAAACAATGTTATAATTTAGCTATTGAAAAATAGCAGATCTACAAGCTTATAGCGCGCTACGAGCTTGTAGGTCTGCTATTTTTGAAAAATCGTGAAAATATTTATTTCAGAAAACTGGAGGATTTAGAAGACTTTTTCAAAAATTTCGAGGTCAGGCCAAAATGGGTTAAGGAAACCAAACAAAGGCATCCTGGAGTTGAAGTAGGGCTGGAGACAATAACCGTATTACCACAGTTATGTGACCAGCTCAGTGGTCACAGAGTGGTTATAGAGTCCGCTCTGAGATTGACCAGCTCGGTGGTCACAGAGTGGTTATAGAGTCCGCTCTGAGAGTGACCAGCTCAGTGGTCACAGAGTGGTTATAGAGTCCGCTCTGAGATTGACCAGCTCGGTGGTCACAGAGTGGTTATAGAGTCCGCTCTGAGAGTGACCAGCTCAGTGGTCACAGAGTGGTTATAGAGTCCGCTCTGAGATTGGGAGGTCAGGGTTTGATTTCTATTGGTACCACATAGACTATTAAATGCTTGTACATCATGGCTGGGGGATGTACATGTACATGAAGTCACCTCACGCAGTCACGCTACAGAAACAGGAGATAGGCTCCTGTCTAATGGCTCGGCAAGAGCCACGGCATACTACTTTATTACCTTTATACCATTCTGACCTGAGATCAGATTCATACGAGGTTTCCACTGGACACACACTGGTCTGATGAACCCATTCTGACCTGAGATCAGATTCTAAAAATGTCAGTCGTTCTTCGATTTTTCAAAAATAGCAGACCTACAAGCTCATATCGCGCCACTCGGTGGCGCGATATGAGCTTGTAGATCTGCTATTTTTCAATAGGTAAAGCACGACATGATGCTAACACCAAAATGGGTTCCCGTTCAGAATGGGTTATGTGATGCATACATTTTTGAAGATTATTTTATATATTTAGTTTATTTTATTTTGTACAGTTACAGTAGTGCATATGATGTGTGATATGAAATCTAAACTTACCATAAACACAATAATTAGTTAACATAATCACTGACCGCCTTTCATTCAGGCTTTTGGGGAAAAGTCTAATTCAGCTTAGTGAAAGGAGTAGGGGCCTGTGAGCCTGTGGAGGATAAGTTCTTGAGCTGTACAGAAAACCTTCAAATTCAATAGACAGGACAACAGGACAAAGACATCTGTATGTATGAGACAGAAGCATAAATATTTGTTTAAAAACAATGTTTTTCAGCAAGCCACTGTTATAGGCCTACACTGTTGCATCGACTGTTGCGTCGACTCTGTAGCATCGAGGCAATATATGACAAATATATTCACTGCGCAATAAAATAGGCCCACTATAATCTAAAAATCACATCAAATGATTTCCATCAACCCTCTATGACACATCAAATGATTTCCATCAACCCTCTATGACACAGTTTAATTTACGAGCTACACTTTTAGGGTGAGATTTATTGATATGACTGACAACTTGTTATTCCAGTGGTCTATCCATCTTCTGAATGTTTTATACACTTCATAGTGGCAACTACTTCCAGACCCAGGGGGGGGGGGGGAGGGGGGGGGGGGGTGGAAGCTTTTCTGGGTTTAGTTTGGCTCGGTGGCTAAAGCTCATATGGAAACACTGGAGATTTAAAGGGTTAAAAGAATTAAAACGTATACATTGTACTAAAATGGCATGTAGGGGTTGTTTTGGTGCCGTCCTTAAACATACCTAAGAACATTTTATCCTAACCTATCCTTGTTAACTGCTATACCATTTTAACATGAAAGTAATTTAAAAACACTCAATTTATTATAATACAAGAAAGGTCTTTGCAACAGAGGGCCCAGTGACATAACCAAGTTGGTATTGATGTTATTGATGGAGGGATGAGCATTAGGGCGTGGTTAGAATTGGATTGATCCATTTCTGGAGGGTACAATACATTAGGGACCCATAGTCACACTGTACTGGAAGCAATGCTGTAGTAATTACACATTATACACAACAGCAAAACAAAAGACCAAGAGAACACAGCTGACCTCAGTGACAGGCGTGACCGACAGATGTGGCTGGACACACACAAGTCTGTCTCGCACGAGTCTGTCAAAAAGCTTAACAGATGGAGGATAAAAATGTTGTAACATGATTTTCTTTTCTTGTATCCATTATTAATTCTATGTACTGCTGACACACACACACACCCCTTCTTTTCGCTGCAAAGTAAGGCTGTACCCTAGCCCTGTTTTTTGTGAGAACTTCGCCAGGAATTTTCGAGCGAACCTTCGAACCACTCGTTTCTAATGAATTCGCACCCCGAATGTTCAGGGACAGCCACACCAGTGCAAAGCAAGGCGTTTCATCTGGGGAACACAAACAGAGGTGGTTCTCCATCTTTCATCTGAAGTCACCACACTGTCCGAATATGGAGCTCTAGTGGACAAAGTCTACACAACTGGATCAGGATGCATTCAGTGTATAAGATTCTCCTTGCAGAGAAAGACAAAACAAGATGTGTTTTCACAACACAATAATGTACAGGTTGTCATTATCAATGTCATCACATGCCAATGCATGCGCACGCACGTGCACCTCACACAATATCCACAGATCACAAATCGATAGTCCCAGCTGACATCCATGCTGGATGACCAGAGGTTTGATACTGTATGAGGGGGTGCAGCAATAGGCAAGCCAGCTTCCAGCTGGAATTACCGTGTCTGTATTTTTGGAGTACATGAATTTACTTCTGCACAAGCTCTAACAGAGGTAGCCATTCTCCATTGGATCCACCAACTGTCTGTCCTCCTCATCTGAACATAAATGCTTCCGTAATAAATCACTTCATATTATCATTTGAAGCAATGATGATGCCATTACCATATTGGGTTTAGCTCTGTATAATGACTCAGCCAGGGCCATGACTAATAAATATAGCTTAGATGTTATTCTCTGTGCTTTGTTGCTCATAACTATTTTTAAGTCAAAACATTTCCCATTGTCATCATCTTCCTTGATTCTGATTCATTGGGTGACCTGACCTTACTGGTTGACCTTACTTACGAAAAATGTAATGAATTCAACAGACAGAGCTGTATTACAAATGTATTTGATAATCAGTCAGATCAAGTCTTGGCTACAGGCAGACAAAGATACCAAATTAAGAATTAGTGTACAAATGTTTGATTATTATTTTGTTTATGTACATATATTTAAGCTGTGATACTATTTGTAATTTGTACTTATACTGCCAAATGATACAAAAGCCTCTTTAATCTAAATAAATCTACATCATACTAGCTACTAGTAACGTGACATTCTCACTCATTCAGCTGGTAGTGGTCCCAGTTTAACCACTTTAAGTTAGAAAAAGGAGAAAAAGACAATTTAGAGACAGATTAGATTCGTTTTTTGCAACACAAACCGTTTAGACGGGGGTCTGTGATTGTGATTTCGGGGAAAAAACACACCCGTGTGAAGTGAGAGGCGCTCTAATCATCGTACATCATCATCAAGAATGGTGGTCCCTTATTGGCCAAGGGTTTCCACCGACATATGCCCATTTGCTCAGACACATGACGTAAATTCTCCATTCATTGTCAATGGCATTTTTTTATGTTTGTTCAGACAACATTAAAGCTGCGCCCCTCAGAAATGACAGACGTTTCGGCTATCCAGCCTTAATCGGTGTGATTGCCCAAATACATTTGGTGGTCCTTGACATGAAAAATCTGGACAAACACTGTCCTACATAAACACGTTCACATTCCACCGCGCCTCAAGACAAAATCAGGCTGATCCGGTGCGTCTCAGGAGCCGACACATATAGCTGAATAACCCATTCTGAACGGGCACCCATTTTGGTGTCAGCATCATGTTATGCTCTAGCTATTTAAAAATAGCAGATCTACAAGCTCATATCGCGCCACCGAGTGGCGCGATACGAGCTTGTAGGTCTGCTATTTTTGAAAAATCGAAGAGCGACTGACATTTTTAGAATCTGATCTCAGGTCAGAATGGGTTCATCAGACCAGTGTGTGTCCAGCGGAAACCTCGCATGAATCTGATCTCAGGTCAGCATGGGATAAAGAAGGCACTGGAGCAACTTGGACGATTGGGGCCTTTTTATTTTGATAACAGGGTGCAAAGCACAGAAGGAAAGAAATCTATATAAGATTACATCTTCATCAGGTCACGTTCTCACCCCTATCACAGACTCTCCCTGATTCCTGCCTGGTACCACAGTGGGCAAACAGCATGACCTCACACCACTGCCCATCACCGACTCTGATGTCACTCCAAATGTCGACATTTCACCAACAAAGCCATATATGCTCCACACAAGACAAGATCACGCCATTTTCCATGACGCCTAGAGGCCACTTGACAAGCTATTGTTTCCCTCAAACAAAGTACAATCAATTGTTGAGCCCCAGCTAATCAGGGTGCAATAGTCACTTGTCACCAGCAGATGGGGAAATGTCACTGGACAGTATCACCCAGAGGGGACAAAACAAGAAAATACATTTATGCTGGAGATTGCGCACAAAATTATGCCCCGAGTACCTAGTCTATTACCTATATGAAAAAACACCTATTTTCTCTCAAATGGGGAGTCTCATTTAACTCGTAGTGCAGACGATGCTCTGCCTCAAGCCTGGCCTGAAAGGGTTCTGTCTGTATTCATTTAGCAGACTCCTCAGTTCAATTCCCAAAGTTCAATGTTAATGGGCTAGGCTCTGTTGAGAATACATGGCAGAGCAAGGGGAGTGGCGCCGCCAAGATCATCATAGTTCCCTGTCCCCAGGCTCATTTCTAAGGGATGGCAATTACCATTTACAGTAAGTGGTAGATTAATTGTCTGAAAGGGGAAGGCCTCCCACTGAAACGTTCATATTCTGTCGTACGACAGTGTTGCTCGCTCGAAAATAACAAAGATTTTCGAGTGTGCAACATGACACAGTTGTGTCACGACGAAATAACGAATTAGAAGACTCAAAAATGAGACTGAACAGAGCCTGAGCAGGGAGGTCAGAGAAACAGCTGTCGCCCACATGGCCCCACAGCTGATGGGCCATGCCACATACAGAGACTGCAGCTGACGGGCTGAATGGAACACATACCGTACACAGTATGCACGACACACGGCATAGCACACGTAAGCGGCATGCCCCGTAGCGCTCACACACCCTTTTCCACCTGCTGTTGCCCCCTTGCCTTCAAGGGACACTGTCCTCACTTGACTATAGCTAGCTTAGACTGACTCAATAGTTCGAAATGGAGCAGGTGGGTGTCATGACACGCTGTGGTGACGATTTGTTTCTATGAATCATAAATTAATGGATTAAAAATACATCTCATAAAACATGAACAAAGCAAATTGTCTCAAACCATGCATACATGCGAATGCGTTGTGTTCACTGCTGTGATGTGTGTGAAAATGAGCTCCTGGTTTTAAGAAACATCTGCCCTAAAGGCCTACAAATCCTCATTATACTGTTAGTGTATATCTTTATTGTCTGGAATAAAAATTGCCACCATATCTGTTTAAATCATGAGGGATCTCAATTATGCCCAATTAAAGCCATGGGATAAAGCTTCAGTTGCCAGATGAATGGAGAGAAAAGCGTTTTTGTGTGTGTTGATGTGATACAGTCAGGCCCAGCTTTGTGCAGCCCGGCAGGGGGTGGGAAGAGAAAAGAAGCAAAGCAGAGGGGAGAGAGGGCCTGGGGGTTGAGGCCTGCCGCCACTGGCCCCCCATCAGCTTGTCTGTTGCGGCTGGGGAATTGGGGGCTGGCCCTCCATGCTGTACGGAACGGCGCTCAGGGCCGCGCTGGGGGCTGTGGGCCATGACAAACGCTAGTGTGTATAACCCAGATGCCATGAAGCAGAGTAGGTCAGAGTGTGTGTGTATGGGAGGGTGGGGGGAACAGAAGCCATAGTGTGGGCCACCATCCACAGACATGTCTGCTATATCAAAATCCCCCCCCCCCCCCCCCCCCAAGCACTCCTCAGATGGTACATGAAGAGTCACTGGTTGTCAACGAGTATAATGAATGGGCTCATTTCCACAAGTGCCTGAAGACGGACAAGAGCCGCGCCCGCATCCGAAACGGTAGAGAAATGACGGAGTTACCATGTGAGGGTCCCCGAGGGTCCCCGGAACAACCAGATTCCAGACCCCCAGGAACACGCCCAGGGGTCTGGCAAGCCGCTGCGCGTCCGAAACGGTCGAGAAATGACAGAGTTACCATGTGGGGGTCCGTGTGGGGGTCCCCGGAACATCTAGAACCCCAGGAACGGCCCAGGGCTCGTACTGTAGTGTACTCACTTTACTCTGTGCTGTACTCTACTGGCCACTTTAGGTGTTGCAGCTTTCCGTGCTCGGACATACAGACAGACACAGACATACGGATGGACGGACACATATCTCCGTAATGGAGCGGAGGCACCGCTCAAAAACTAAATATTCTGCAGGTCTACAGTGACTTCTCACGTCTGGCATGAGCCCTAAACTTAAGCACTGACTGATATCTCGGATTCATATTATTTTAGGCATGTATTTAACCTGATATATGATACCATTACCATAGTATCAACACATTTCATAACACTTAAACTGTCCTAATGAGAGCTACAGCCTATAGCATGTTAACATTTAACAAATTACATTTAATCTCTAGAGATAATCCTCTTCAAGTTCGTCACAGTCAATCCAATTTGCCAACTACATGATCAATGACATGATGTTTATCACACAAAGCATGCAGCTACGTGTATGACAGCTGGTCAAGAGGGCCCTGAGAGCTTTGCCATTGGAATATTGTCTCATAGATAGAAAATGCAAAGACAAATGCATTGAAAACGGCTCTGTCACAATAATGTGAAGCAGTATTTTAACTTCAGGGAATGTAAGTTCACAGAGAGTCAAGTGAGGACAACTGTGTTAAAATGTAATGCATTTAATGCTCTACTGAGCAATAAGGCGTCAGAGGAGAGGATCTGTTTATGCTTCACTTCACTTCAAGTAGAAATTTTAATTCAACATTGTCCCTCACTGTCTGCACTAACATTTCTCATGTTTGTGGAATTAACTGTGCACACTAAAGGTTAATTGTCTTTGCCAGGCCGATGGGCCAGGAGGCAAAGACTATGGTTTCGCCCCTGTGTCTGTGTGTCAAGGAAGACACTCCATCCCAAATATTTAGAATCGGCCTCATATAGTGTCGCCCTGGTGTAGGCCAGTCCTCTTTGCATTTTGGCATATAACTCTTGAACTGTATTTTGTACAATCAAACATTTTCCCCTGGATTCCTTAAAAATCACAACGCAACTGCCACGGCCATTTCCCCTTTAGAAATCTTTTCCACCATTTAGCATTTTCTTCAAGCCAACACTTTCTGTTACTACTCCTGCAGATTGTTTCCAAAATGTACACAAATCGGTACACATGATCTCTGGACTGAGTCATGTGAAATTTGTGAAAACAATGCATCATTCAGAAATGTCTCTATTCCCTTCCAATTGGCTATGATTCCAATGTTTGCGAGCGGGGCCCATTTGACCAAAAATAATTAAATCACACATAAATCACAATAAATCACACATTGAAAGGCCTCTAAATAATGCAGAGTTGAAAGCAATTCATGTTTCACATAAACCCATAGGGGGAGTTACCAATCCTACAAATGTCAAACAGAGGTTTGGTAATCCATGCTGTTTGACTATAATTTCCTTCAAAAACAAAAACACACATCCATTTAAAGCCCATGTTCGAATTGCATTTTGAGGGGCCTCTATAGGCAGAAGCGTTTCCACTTCTGCCCATAAAGTGTCGCAGCCCCGCCCACTTTCAAGACTAGGGCAACGGAAGAGAATTTCCCATTCATTTTTCCATAGAAGTTTCAGAAAGTATTTATTTAAAGACCTTTAAGCCAACTCGGCTCCTGACAAATCATGTTTATAATTCTAATTATTTCTCGGCTCCTGACAAATCATGTTTATAATTCTAATTATTTAGTTTGTCGCAAAATAATTGTGTTTATGGTCATGATTTGTCAGGAGCTGAGTTGGCTGTCTATGACTAAGGCCGTCTATGGACGGCCTTAGTCATTTAGTTAAACGTCTTAGTTTTAGTTATTTAGTTAAACGTCTATGGAAGGGAAATTCTCTTCCGATGCCCTCGTCGTTCTGAAAGGGGGGGGGGGGGGGGGGGGGACTGCGACGCTCTATAAATATGAAAATATGAACCATATGTTGTAGAAACTATAGAAACTATTTCCCCCTGGAGCTTCCTCATGTCCTGATGCAGCCCTGGGTATGCCACACAGCCTGGTGAAGACCTAGCCGGCATGCCCAGACTATAAGGGCAATTTGTTTTGCAATGGCAGATTTGTCTGGTTTCCAGGCTAGCAAACACAGGCACTCCAAAGAGTGTCCTTATCGCTTTTAATGACATGTTTTCAACTGACATAATTGTTGATGCAACACATTTGTGCAATGAAGTACTAAGATGAAATTCTTTCCTACAGTTTGAGTCATGTAACTACATCTTCACACCCTTCAGACATGTATTTCTGACAGAAGGTGCCAAACACGAAAATGACAATCTGAATGTAATTTGGCTGTCAAACCTTCAGGTGAGAAAATAATTTCCAAAATTCTAGCAACAAGATCATCATCCTATAATAATAGCGATTAGCCACTGCCTTCCCCGTAGGGGAGCAGGAGTATTACTTTACCACCCAGTGAGGTTGACACCTGTTACAGTACAGTACTCTGCTATAGTAGTAGTAATACAGCCACAATGCTTTTCGAGTGATGTGCATTTGCTGCCGTCATATCGTCTTTCGCTGCGTTATCCAGGTCACATGATCGGCACTCGGCAGATACCCTACACACACAGACCTGACATCGTCAATTTAGCCTGATGGCTGTGGGCAAAGATTGATTGTGACTAAAGGGTAACATCATATGAGGTGAAGTGGTAGTGTAGTTCTGATGAGCTAATGTTGCTGATGGACACCTTTAGTTGTCTTTATGAACGCTTACACGAGGGGCCCCAACGCTACTGTAAATGTGCTGCTATTTGAGCCAGGCATGCTCCTGCAACAACAATAGGCCATATAGTAGGGGAAAGGGTACCCATAGAGCCATTCTAACAGGATAACCCACGCATTGATCCATCGAGAAGTGGCCTAGGCGCCCGAACAGTACAGTGCAGCAGGCCAGTTTTTTCTATTGAATTAGTCACTCAGATAGCGCTTCCTTCTGGCTGTGTTATGAAGCCAGACACACTTCCTTTTTCTCGCCCTCTGTAACACTGTCCTTTCTGTCATGCATGGTTTAGAGTAGACACACTCCCACCCCCTCTCAGAGCTCATATTGGCCTGTCTGACTGGACCAGCAGGAAGCTTGGTTCTGGTCCACGGGGCGGGTGATAATAACTTCCCTCCTCTCCCTCTGCTCACCGCCTCCTCCTCCTTGAAAACCCTCTGCTCCTCTCCCGCCTACACCTCCTCCAGGCTGCAGTGGTGAAGGTGACTGCTACCTAAATGGATTGGCCTCTAAACAGCAATGGGTCTGAGGATGTTGGAGAGACACGGTGTGAGGGAATAGCATAATCGCAACGTCCCCAGTTTGATTCCAGCTATAGATAGAGAGCTAGATTCTAGCTGCTAGAGACTTGTCTTGCATGCCTTCTGCTTAATTTCCCTTTGTGTGTAATCTTTCTTGCTAGATTGTATGCATCCTTGATGTCTGCGGTACGTGTGCCTTTCAATGTGAGCGAGTACTGGGTAGATGAGAGTGACCGTGTCTGTCCAGGTCGAGGGCGGGTATCTCTCTCTCTGCAGTATTAGCTGTCTAGAAGAAAAGAAGGGGCTCATATAACAACCCATGAATGATGAATGCTAAGCTCTCCCAGAGGGAGTGCACCCATGATCTACACTACATTGTCTCTATAGTATAACATCACACCCTTTTAACACTCCTACACAAACCCACCTCCACTAGTAGTAATTGAACCACACCATGTGCTTTTCATTTATACCTTTCTAGTTTGTCTTACTTTATTTGTATACATTTGTGATTCATCTTTATGTGAAAACGTGAAAATTCAATAAAAGTGTTTAGATTTTTTTTTTTAATAAACCACACCAGACAGCCAAACTGAGCACACCCACAAAGGCAGCGTTTGGAGATGCCAAAGACAATCGTGCACGCCTACCTAATAACAGAATCAGGAAATCACTCCAGGGTTCACAGATGAGAAATGGGTGGGGTGGAGGGAGGGGGTGGTGGTTCTCAATATATCTCATACACAGTAAAATCCTCAGTGTTAATTCATCCATTTGGGTATTCTCCACTTTAGTGCACCGTCTATCCCCTCTGGCAGTAGAGATGTGTGAAATGCTCACACGGGATGTTAACCACAGTGAGGTCAGTATTGATCAGTGCGGATCCAGGGCTGTGGGGTATGTCTGCTCTGGGAGCACGGCTGTTTTCCCGGCCTTCCACAAGCTGTACCTCTCTATTTGCGTCAGAGAGGGAAATAATAGCAGCTCAGGCCTTTCAGTCCACGACCACTGAACCCCCTCCCAAGCAGCGTGCAATGGAGACATTAATGGTCATTATCATACAAGGTACAGGCCATCAAAATACCCCCCCCCCCCCAAACAGCACTCCTGTTGCGAGTGTGTGTGTGTGTGTGTGTGTGTGTGTGTGTGTGTGTGTGTGTGTAGAGGTTGAGCGCAGGATGTAGATGGATGGGTGGATGGTGAGAAGTACACAGGCAGCATAATTACTGCAAGGGTCATTGACAGCACCCCCCCCCCCCCCCCCCACACACACACACACACACACACACACACACACAAAGTAGCTACATCCACCGTCAGACAAACAGAGAATGGGTGGGAGAGGGCTTTGCTTTGTTGATATTTTCAGCGTTTTCTTCGCCTCAGAGCAACGCCATGCTTGGCTGACAGGCACAGGAACGTAAACAAAAGCATGGCTATAGTTCTCTGTAGAAAGCTGTAGGGAATTTCAACCTGTGGTTCATGTTTCCCTCTGTGACTGAATGCTGCCCGGGGTAATGATAAAGCTCCTAGAATGCACTGACAGGCACAGAAGAACTATGCTAGCCTCACTAAAATGCAGGCAGGAACTAGTATCTGCTCTTTGTAAGCCATTAAATGCAGCAATCACACAGACTTCACATCTCTCAGTACTCTACCGGCCCAGCAACATTCATGACTCAGAGTGCTTATTTTTGCCTGATGTTAATCGGAAAGGCAGCCGTTTTCTGCCTATTCTAATAAAGATAATTGGTGTATTCTGACTGAGATAGTGTTACAAACAAAACAACACAAAACATATTCCTGACAATACTCCCAGAGCCACAGACCTTTCACCACAAAAACCTGCCACCATTTCATATATTTAAAGATAACGTTTACCATTTATTTAACAGAACTATGGTTTTCATCCAGTGGTCCAGGTTCCAGGTGGTCCCCAGCTAAATGATTGAGTTGGTAGCCAAATGGAGCCTTACAAGATGTTTAACTCTTAAGAGTGTAACCAAATACGCATTTTACACTCTCAAAAGTTATTAATTATTGTTAAACATATGAGCGTCGTGAATGTCACAGACATGCGCAAAGCAAGTTCAGTCAGGAAACTCAGTGCGGTTGCTGCCGGCCGTTCATTGGGCCGACTCAGCATCACATTCTCATTCACAACATTCACTCATCCAATCACACATCTTCATTCCGGCTATTTAAACTGGTAATTTGTACTGCTCTCGTCCTGTTTGCTTGCTGCTGCACACACTGATTCTGCTGCTGCTGCTCACCCTTCACCACCTGTCGTTTTGGATCTGCTGTTTAGGTACGGGGGAGTCCCTATGGTTGGGACTGGTGCTGATGGTGTGATCAGAGTACCTACAAAGCACATCCAATTCATCGCCAAACCAATATAATAAATATATTGCTCATTTTATTTTCAACTAGATACAGTCTCCACAGGTCTCCACCAGGGCAGGTCAGGTTGTGGCCTCCTGGTGGCGATATAATAGGCCAATGTGAAAAGGATGCTGTTGTCTCGCAACAATGCCATTTCTTCTCACGCCTTGGATGGCAATTGGATGATTTGAGGCATTTTGTTCCAAAAATGTGTTTTGCAAAACTTCACCTGTTGGTGGTGCTAACAGGCCAATGTGAAAAGGGTGGGATATATTCCTCAGCCTAGTAGGACAGTCCATGAAAGATTACACGTAAATTGCACGCCGTGTTCATGATTTGAGGCTTTTTGTTCAAAACGGGCCAGTCCTGAAAACTTTGAAAGCCAATGTCAGCCAATTAGGATGGGATATGAAATCCAGCTTGAATTCGGCTTGAACACATGACTATAGCGATAGTGTGTAACGATTTTCGGGATTTTTGGACAGAATCTAGAGGAGTAATATAAAAACATTCAAAAGTCGGCCTCCCGGTGGCGCTATAACAGGCCGCTCTGGAGAATTTCGAGCAGAGGTTCATCATTGGCATCCAGAGAGTGGGTGTGCAAAATTTGGCATCGACCGGGTTAATGGTGCCAGAGATTAGCTGGTAACAGACAGACGGATGCACACACACACACACACACACACACACACACACACGGACGGACAGACTCACACACACGTGTCACACACACACACACACACACACACACACACACACACACACACACACACACACACACACACACACACACACACACACACACACAGACGGAGTGCAAAACATAATCTAAAAATCCAAAACAATAAGGAAGGGCCTCAACTTACTTGAAACAACACAGGCAGCAACAACGACGTTTTGACCTTCATGGTCTTGTTTGGTTTAAAACATGTTATAAGTCTGGAGCAAGAAAAGTGAGCCCTTCCTTTATTAAAACAGCCAACTGTCTCTGCAGTGAGTGTGTGTATAAAGCGTGCACAATGCACAGCAATATTTTAACACATGTATCTATACCAGACATATGATGAACATATGATTGATCCATGATCAATTTGGTGTCTATAAGCCTTTACACAGCCCTGGCTAGGCAGCCCAACCTGGTGGAGATACAGCTCTGATTTGTCTTGGTCTAAAAACCACAATTTAACTTTATGACATATTCCTCTGGGATACAGGGCACTTAAAGTGAAGTGTCCCAGTCAATGGCCACTGATACAGATGGTAAATCTAGAAATCAATGCCATGTGTCCATTCTCTAAATACGTATATCATGTCAAGGAAGACAGCTGTCAGGATTACATTTGCGGAGAATCTGTTCACAAACTGCCAGCCCTCTTTGTTTAACTAGATTGGAGCTCTCAGCTTATCCCAATACAGTCTTCTTCGTCTAAAACGATGGAAACTGTCTCTCAGAGGAATTGCCAGCCAGCTGAGAGCCTGATGCAACTGTTTTCCCATTACTCTGAATGGAAACACAAATTGAAAAGAAGGTACAGTATGTCATTTGTCTTGACTAATCACAGTCAGTACCATGCATTAGTCACTCCGAAACCATAACAATACAGATGTGAGATATAAAGTTATCATTGCAGAGTCAAACACTTTTTTAAACATGCATAGAACAATCTGTGAGAATTGCATGTGCTTGTGATATATTGCAGAAAGCCTGTTTTGCACGTGAAAATGAGCCAAGGCACAGACTGTTTTGTTTTACAGAGGATGTCCTGTCTGCAGGACAAAAGAAGACATGAAACAAAGAAAAGGGAGAGAGCGAGAGAGAGAGCCTATGCACTTCTGGTTCACTGCCAAGGAGGAACAGATTCCTGTTGATACATGTGACAGTATAAACCATGTTTGCAATGGTCCTCACTTCCTCAGGCTGAGGCCACATGGAGCACTGAGGGCAATATGAAGGGCTGTCCCATACACAGGTCAAATAGATTGATGTGATAACCTACAACCTTGCTCTTTTTGCCTTGTCCCACAAATGACACGGGGCAGATTTCGCAACAAACCTCTTTAACCATGCACTTGAACCCTAGCAGCATCCCTATTCTGGGGCTCACAAAGCATAACAAACACACCACAACGCACCACCTTAATATGAGCTTGTTGAAGATATTTACTGTCGAGGAAACAGGAGGTGGCCTAGTATAGTAACTACAGTAAGTATGGGGTTTGGTCATCTCATCTGTGTACTACGGCAGCAACACAGATGTTCTCCCTGCATGGGGATCTGAATTGATTTCCACTGTTAAACCAATAAATTACGGCCATGGCACAGTCACACCGCAATGCCAATGCATTTCAATGGGAATGGAGCGGTTTTCTGCCATTTGTGGATTTCTATTTATTTTTAGGTTTTTTAAATAACGCTTTATTCCCATTGAAATGCATTGACAGAATCAGCCCTCATTAGGTAGAATAAAAGTGCGGCGTGATCATGCCCTCAACCTACAAACAGACACATTAAGCAATCCAATTCACATGCACAGTAAATTCCTCAGTGTTCATTTATAAATTACCAGAGTGTACGAATGGAACCAAATTGATCCAGAAGGTTCCCTTTCCTTTGTACTCTATCAGAGTTAAATTGTTAACAGTGAGGATTTTACAGCATACATACTGTACATACATACAAATGTGCAGGTCAGCTCACAGCACATGCAATGATCAGATTCACCTTCATAATAAATTCCAAAGTGACAATTGTGAAGAGTTGAGAGATGTTTGTCTGTGGAAAGAAATGTTGTCAAAACCTGTCCAGCAGGAAATGTTTTCGTGTGTGGAGGACCTACACAACCACAGTATCATGTGTCTCTGACAGCCAATCCTCTCATTCAAATATGAACGAAGAACGTTAAATGGATGAAGACGTGTGGGAAGAAACAGAAAGTGCAGATAAGCAACTTTAAAACAAAAACAGCGGTGTGTGTGTGTGTGTAGGGGGGGGGGGCTAGGTGGGAAAATATCATTAGTGCGGTTCACAGCCCCAGTTTTCAGGATGCTGTGTGACCTCTGCAGGATCAACAGTTTGGCCGAGAAATAAGCATTCCTATGTTTACCCGATTAGCCTTTTACAGACTGTCTTGTATATGTCCCAGGTCCAGGGTAAACTGTTGCGCTCTTCTTTGTCCTTTGTTCAGGGTCGACTGCAGGTGCTGTGGTCTCAAACTTTTTAAGGAAAACTGGCAGGAAAGGACTTGCACTCTACATAAACTTTCAAAGGAAGACTCCTTACACAGAGACTAAGAAAACATTTTTCTCTTTTATTTCAACATGCTCATAAAGTGCTCTGTACGTGCTCAAAGTGAAAGGTCAAAAAAGCAGCAAACAAGTATTTTTCTGCCAGTTTTCTTCGTATAGGCCTATGTCCATAAATGTTAGACTGATTGCCACATAACTCGCTATCCATGCTAGCCAAGCAACAGTGGTGGAATCTACTGTGACAGTATAGCTTTATTGAATTGAAAGTGCTGACCCCATTAAAAGCAACTGAACATCCTAGACTAAAATAAACACAATGCTGCACTGTACAGCCAGTTTGTATAGGTGTGCACATGTCTGTGCGTGCGTGTGTCACAGACAGACAGACAGACAGACACACAGACACACAGACAGACAGACAGACAGACAGAGACAGACAGAAGAGCATGTTATAGAAGAAAATTCAATATTTGAATCAGCCACTGTAGGCTACTAGTACTTTCTTCTATATCAGTGACAAACGGACCTAATGGCAATGACTTTCTTCAAGTCAGCCCATTTGTGTCAACCACTGCAAAGGGCAGATAGAGCATGACTTACAAGACTCGATTTGTCGGAGCACTGTTCATTTCATCTGTAAAGTTCTTCATCCAATCTAAAACTTTTTCGATTAATCTAAACTCTAAAGCAAAGCATGTCAATTCATAGGTGCCAAATACATTTGACATCCTTATGTTTAAATGGTCGTGGGTGACACACGACACATAGGCTACTGTAGCTGTAGGACATCACGTCACGTGTCTGCTCTCTCCCATTGTTTCTTCATGTCCAGGAAACAGGATATTCACACAGAGTAGGCTAGAGCTGACCAGCTGACCCATGCAGGAAAGAGAGAAGGGGTCTTTTAAAAGTAGACCTTCGTTTTCTGTTCATCTCTCTCTGTGTGTGTGTGTGTGTGTGTGTGTGTGTGTGTGTGTGTGTGTGTGTGTGTGTGTGTGTGTGTGTGACAGTGTCAGATAACTTCCATGTTTACCTTCTTGCCACTGGACATTGATAAATAATCAATGATAACGATTAAACGTGAGTATTATAGGCTACACTTAGCCTCAGATTTAGACTCTCGTAGATGTATTTGTCGATTCTGACATTTAGATTGAAAATATCAGAATCGATCAATACATCTACGACGAGTCTAAATCTTAGGCTAGGCTACACTAACAGTGACAAGTCAATAATGCATCATCAATTGCCGGTTGTCTTGTCACCAGGTAACACTACAGCATCTAAATAAATATATAGTTAGTTTAATAACTAACTTGACATACAGATCAATTCAATTGAGGGACAAATTGAAAGGGGAATAGCCTACTTAATATTTAATAAAGATAAAAACAGCTGTGCAACTAAGCTTATAACAAAGATGCAACACTTAAAAGCGAGATAACAACAAAGTAGTAGTCTGCCCTGTACTACAAAGGAGCAATACAATAAAGCGAGACTGAAATATTTCGCTGCAGGTGTCGTTGAAAACCGTGTGAAATTGTAGCGTAAAAGCGACTTTCATATACGCATGGCCGTGACTGTGTGAGTGATAATCAAACAGGTTAAACATATAGACTACTGCATCTTACCTTGTTTCTTTTGTTGGCGAGTTCACGTTGTTGTGGTCGATGTGAAGTGAACTCCACTTCTTTCAAAAACCGGCGCCGGTGCCGGGTTAGCCTATTTAAGAAAAATAATAATAATCTTGTCTCCACCAGTACTGGGAAAACTCATTATGTTACAACAAAAAAAGCTGGTGGTCACGGTGCTCGGTTTGGTCCAGGAAGGGAATCAGCCTGGTCGGCATTGTGTCGCGCGTACACACAGAGCCATTTATCCGCGGCGCGCACCCTGTCTCCCTCACTACCTTCAACCAATCCATCCAACAAACGAATTTCCCTCTAGCCGTGCTTGTGCAACTGCCGGCTGACCAATGGAAGAGCGCTCTCTGGTGCGTAAACACGCTCAAAGCAACAAAACAAAAAAAAATCCGTTACTGCCGTTATGGGGTGTAGGTCTTAAGAAAATAAAATGTATGAATGGAACATTTATGTGACCTTGCCAATATTATCCTTGGGGTATTAAACGGATATGCCCCTAGGCTACTACTATACGGCATTTATAAATCATGTAATTCACTTATGGGTCAAACGGTCAGTCATTTACTGAAGGTGTGGATCATGGAATCGCCGTCAACCACGATGGAATAAACAAGCCGAACCTTCTGTCTTAGTTCTTGTTTAGCTTTTTAAACAGCTGTGGGTGAAAAAGCACGCAACACCCGGGTCTCAGGGCCCAGGGGAGATTTTGATGAATTGAAAATGGAGGACCCTGATGTAAAACAAGTCTGCTTCATCTGGTTAGCAGTTTTTGTATTGACCTGTACCTTCCTTGGACTGTACCCATTCTGTAGCCTCGGTACCCAGGCCAGGCTTACCCATTCTGCAACCTGTTAATAAAAAAAACTATCAATCAATCAACAGTTTGCAGAATTACAGTACATTTCAAGCACAAACTCAATACAAACACTGTTAACGGTGAGTGGACGACCCAATTAAGCATTACACTTGTTTACAAGAGGGTCCACCATGTTCAATTCATCATCACTCAAGCCAAACCAAATGTAGCTTAGAGGCCTACTCCTTTTCCAAGGGATAGCCCCCTAGACCTACCCAATACCAAGGTCTAAATTACCAGAGGCGCTATTTTGGCTTACCTACAGCAGTAACCTATATTAACCTGTCATGATATAGCCACCATATGTCTATTTGTTACATTAACACTTTATTCATAAGTGTCAACATAATATATATATTTTTTTTTATTATGATTATATTAGCCCATATTTTTATTATTATTATTATTAGGGTATTGTCATTTCATGATTCAGTTGGTGTCCTGTTCATTTCACTTTGTGAAAGAATGGATCTATGACATTTCTATCCAGACTTGTGATTTCATGGCTTGCATGGTTGTGAGAATGTATACGAGGCTGCTGCTCAGTCAGTGCTCACTGTTCCATATTTTCATCCTGATCTCAATTGTTATCTGGTAATAATGGGCAGATCAGCTTTTCATGTTAAGTTCCACTCGCAAAAGATGTAAGAAGAGCATAAAAGCTTTAAGCATCATGTAGGCTTTGATAGGATTGTTCAATGCTGCATTCTTTTAATGCATCATTTTGGACAATAATGTTAAAGAGGAAGGAAAGGAGTGCCACCTTGTTGCGTAGCTGTGGCAAACTGAACAATGGAAAAGCCACGTAATCCATATGGGAACTGCAAAAGAAAGGAAATGGGAGGGCCACCCAATTTCACTGTACACCAGCTGAGACAGGTTGCAGGGCCAAAGAGGCAAGAATGTACTGTACACGGCCATCGTGTACATAGAAAAATATAATATCTTTGTGTCCAGGAAAAGGACTGCTTAATTTGTTACTGGAGCAAAATGCCTTCTTCAAAACCTAATGAGTCACCCAAGGGAGGGACAGGCCCCATCCCCCCATTTGTGAGGATTTCTGCTACCCCGTGATTAGGCTCATCCCAGTGCCATGTGTGCTATATGTACCCCCCCCCCCCCCAAACCAACCCCACACACACAAATAAACACCCCCACACACACAAATAAACACACACACACACACACACGCACACGGACGCACACACACGGACGCACACACACGTCACTCTCAGCTTGGCTCCTATTGAGATTAGCCCCCGGGCTATTGTGATGATGATAATAATATAATATATAACATTATTTTCTTGGCTTGGTAATTCTCCCTGAAGGATATACAATGCAATATGCATAGGGGAAATACAAGTTAATGATTTTTTTTAATGCAATCAAAAAGACACGTCTAAATTGATTTTAAGAAACATAGGTGCAAGCCTTACATCTAAATTAAGTAAAGTCATACGAATTACTACCCATGTTTCCACTTAGGATTTCATTAAATGAAAAGCTGAATAGGACAGGCAGTCTGTGGTGAAAAGCTGAATAGGAAAGGCAGTGTGTGTCTTAATTATTTAAACATTGATAAAAACAACACATTAATAGTCAGCCTAAAGATAAGCAAGCACAGAATGCAGGCACCATTGTGTGTACAGGCCAGCTAGGGAGAGGACTATGAATTTTAAGTACAGGGGATTATGCTCTTGCTCTGCTCCTTGTGGAACAACAGATGTTAACAGGGAGAGGGTTAACCTCTATAGAGAGAGAGAGAGACGAAAGACACCCATGTCTGACTGACACTGTGACTGTGCCATGTCTCATCTGCCTTTTGTCAATGTGCATCCTGTGTGTCTTCTGCAGCTTCACTGTGGCACATTGCCCCCCCCCCGGGGCAAGATTCCCTCGGCCTTGACCTTGATTGACTGGTGGCATTATCCTCTTTTATGTGATGACTGACATGAACACATGAATACGTTTTGCAGCTATCGGGTTAGAGAAAACTTCAAACTGAAACTTTAAGGCATCTCAAAATAATGGACTATCATAAGTGAATACCATCTCTCAGAGTTAAATTCATATTAAGGATCTTGCTGTCGTGTGCTGTTTTGCTGATTGCTCGTTGTGGGCATGCTGCGTGCACATGGAACCCCCTCCCTTCTGCTCCAGTTACAAATGCATCCCGTTCAGGGACCTCAAAACAGGTCGACTGTTACGGCATTGTCCTCATATACCACCAGCAGCACACATTCTTTTCCATGTTGTGGTCATTTTGTGTTTCTTTAGTGTTTTCCAGGTCATATAGTGTCTGCATTCACTATAGGGCCCTTAACCATACACCCGCAACCCCCCCCCCCCCCCCCCCAACACACACTATACTGTACACACATACAACTGCCCATTCATACAGTAAAAGTGTGACATAAAACCTCCTCCTATATAGGAGGGGTAAAGGTTTAGAACATTAAATACACCCTAGCCTAGCTGATCCCTTCCCAGTCCTGTACCCCCGCATGGGCAAAAATGTCAATCATTTAATTTAGTAGGCCATTGTCTTACATTATGTGAATAGATTTTACATGAGGCGATCGTCAGATTTTGTCTTTCTATCAAGTTTTATATGATTATTTATGGGTTCATCTTCATTCCTTGTGGGAGTTATTCAAACAGACCAACAGGCAAAAAGGGTCAATATAATACTTTTTATTTTGCTATTTATCTGGCAGGTTCAAACACAAAGCATAAAATCTGTTGGACAATATAAAATGTAAGTGCTGAAGACAGTGTGTCTGTTTCCTATCACAGAGTAACTGCATTATCAGCCAGGGATACTTCAGCAGACACATATCGTACTGTAACTTATTAAAGGGCATTGAGAAACATAGGTCTACCTACTTCCTTCCAATCTACTGTGTAGACCCATGACTTTGACCATCTCATTCTCTCAAACAGAATGAACCCTTGAGAGAAGTAGCCTACTGTACCAACAAGCTAAGTAAAGATATAAAATGCACTACAATGATACAAAGACCATTCACATGAGCAAGATACACTTCCTGGTTGGTTTGGACATAATAATAATCATAATCATAATAATCACAATATAATAGGCCAATTAATAGAGCTAATAACAATAATGCTATTATGGTTGTTATTATCTTAATATTACTTTTCTTTCGCTTGTTGAAGTAGGCCTATAGTTATCTTTTGTGTAAGTGTGTTCAACACAAAATATAATTGATTTGAGATCACTTGATATATTTATTCCGTATTGATGTATAGATCCAAAAGTTAAATGTTAAATGTTTTTGTTGGCCATCGTCTGGTTAATGAATGTGCCTTTATTAAATGTTACAGTGCCACCAAGTGGAGATACATGAGAAGTACCATTAGCCTTGCTGACAGTGGTGTAAACTAAAGTAACTAAGTACTCAATGGTCAACCCTGTACAGTGTACTGTACAGGGTTTAATTTTGATGTATTTGTACTTTACTGGAGCATTTCCAATGTTCTGCACGTTTACTTTACTTAGTTGTGGAGTAGTGGAGTTGAAATAAACCCAAATATAAACTCAGAGCTCATGACTTTGGCGCCATCTAGCAACAAGAGCAATATTCACTTAAAGGGCCACTTCACCACTTTTCAACCTACCTTGGTCCACTAATGTTGTTGCTGGTTTCTGGACAACCGTGGGTCCGACTGACTCGACACTAGCCACTGCAAACCCTGTGGGGATAGATAGATAAATATGAGGTCAGATCAACATCTAGATATATACCGGTGTGAAGTGAGAGGCACTCTCATCATCATACATCATCTCATTCTGGCCAATCACAATTTGTGTCCTCACTTTTGTCTTCAATGTTTGTATTTGCACAAACACTCAAAACTGGCCATTCATTGTCAATGGCATTCAATGTTTGTTTGCACAAACACTCAAAACTGGCCATTCATTGTCAATGGCATTCAATGTTTGTTTGCACAAACACTAAAAACTGGACATAGCGCCCCTCAAAAATCTTGTTTAAAATAAATCTGCCTAACGATGATGTCACTGGTGGATGGGTTTCTGAACTGCCCACTGACTGAGTAGAAAAGAATTGTGGTATTTTATATATTATTAGTGAGGACCAATTATATGAAGATAAGTTGAAAAGTGGTGAAGTTGTCCTTTAAATAGGCTACATTAAAGTTGAAGAAAACAAAAGGAAACAAAAATGTTTGTGTGTGTGTGTGTGTGTGTGTGAGAGAGAGAGAGAGAGAGAGTGTGTGTGCGCGCGCACGTGCGTGCATGCGTGCCAGAGAGTTCCTCCATCACACTATCTCTGCTCTCCATCATGCCCACAGTTTTCCTCAGTAGGCTTCCATCCAGCTCTGTCAGATGAAATATGCACTGTTCTCAAGTAGCAGCATAGGCTGTGTGTAGCTGACATGTGATAAATGAACTGACCCCTGAATGAAACCCATATACAGTAGCATTCTTCAGCTCTGTCTCTTCCAAGAGGCTACTTTTCTCTTCTTCCATCAGCTGCAGGAACACAGATCCCATAACTACCAAGTACCTACCAGTGACACGTGACAGTATGGCACAAATACCTAAATTGTGCTCAGACCTGTCCTCCCGCAGGTGCATTAGAAAACTGCTTAAAAGAATAACAAAACCTTGGGTTGTTTTTGTAGTTTGTTTTCCTGCAAACACTACAAAAGGCTGTTTTACCTCTAAACGAACATAGGGGCATATATAGGAACATATAGACCGATTCAGAAACGGGTCCCCTGGTCGTCATCATACATGGTCCCTCATATGAGGTTTAAAGTACAGCAGCTTTGTGTTCATACAACAGAAAGATTGGGTATTGGGTAAGACTGACGTTATGTATCTTTCAGGACCTTTCACTGCTTCGTCTCAACCATTACTCTATGGCTCTGGTCTCAGCCACCGCAGTGTATTTTTTGACATTCTGTTTTTCTCCAAAGTTGAATGTTGCCACTACTGTTGGAGCAGCCATAAACTACACAGGTTCATCCCGATGTTCTGAGCATCTTTGTAAAGTTAGTGTTATAAAAAAGCAGGTAAAAGAGTAACATTTGAGCAGACTAGTCACTCTACCATTCAATTAAGTAGAAGACCTGTGAGTTTACACCGCAGCTATGTCACCTCCGCCTACAGGAAATACGTTCGCTGCGACCAGGGGACCTGTTTCTGAATCGGTCTATAGAGACATACGGTCAGTTATTGGAGCGGTGCACAGCTCAAAAACATGACAGGCAAGTAAGCAACAATGCTGCATAATAAAATGTATAACTTGATCACCCCCCAAAGGGCACTGATCACACCTAGATCTCCATATATGGAGCTGGCCTGAACAATCGTCTTCTGACATCACAATGATACACAACCTTGCCCTTTATTAGCCAATTGATCACACCTGATCACCCCCAACTGGCACTGTTCTAGTAAAACAAAATTCTGGGTTCATTTTCTCGTCTACTCAGACGTTTGTGGGACAATTCTTTAAGTTGCTTGGTTCAATATTTAGATATGAATTTGATCTACTATAAGCCTCAGCGGCTTAGCCCATACCTTCAAGGGAGTGTCAAGTCTGTCGGATAGCCGGTTGTCCAGAACCAGCACAAAAGCCTCTGCCCAGGCTCTGGACAGGGCCCAAATTAAGCCCCCCTAGATCTCCATATGGGCATTCTGGATCAGATAATTGAAAAAAAGGAAGCTTTATCTGTTGCATTGTGCATTAAACTCTTTGAATAAGCTCTTGTCTTGAGAAAAGAACACATGGTGAGCTTTGAATTGTGTCTTTGTTAACAGTCAAAAATGGCCCTGGTAATGAGACAAATCCCTGCCAAAATTAATTTTATTCTTCATCCAGTTAAGGGGAAAGTCTTTGCAATATTTTCTTAACTAATTTAAAGGAAAATAGACAACCATCAATGAGTTGAGTTGTAACAGGTTACATTAAGATGATCTGTTTTCTTTTTTTTCTACTACTCTATGGCATTGAAGTTTGTTTATTATTGAGTCTCTGCTATCTCAAAGACAAATATTGTACTTTTGACTATATTTCTATGAATAACACAATCACTTGCAAATAGCTTTTGAGTCAGCAATTGAATTTTATTTTCTAAAATGCGAAATTGCATCTGTTCTCATTTGTTTCACCTTATTTGAGATGGACGGACAATTGTTTTATTGTGGTTTATTCTCTGAGGTATCTGCATCTACAGTAATTCCACTGTCTTACTAATGCACACGCACGCATGCACACACGCACGCATGTGTGTGGTGTGGGGGGTTGCTGCCTTGCTCGGCATAATCACTGCATAGTGATTCTACAATGGAGTGAATAAATGTATTGTGAAAACAATACTGTACAGCTATGCCATGTTATTAAAAACAAAGTGTACTTTTGGATAGTTTAATAGAAGCAGGCAGGTGAAATGCTACAAGATCATGTTTTGAGTTGGAAGATTGTGGTTCTGTCTTGTCCAAAATGAATATTGCACTGTGCACAACAACATATATTTTTCGGGGATTGATAAATGTTATGAAAAGGTATTCAAGAGTGACCCTAGAACTCCTCTCATGCAATTAGAGGAAGGTGCAGAAACCATCTGGAATGGAAAACACCAATTTTAGAGCCAGTTTCGGCATGGAAATCGTTGAGTCACTGTCCACGTTTCCTGTTTTTCTGTAGCTGCTACAGTAGTTGTACCATATATGAGTTTACAGAGTTGGAAAATTAAACTTATAAAGGAAACACTGATGTCACATATCTTTGTGTGTGTGTGTGTGTGTGTGTGTGTGTGTGTGTGTGTTTGGGGGTGTATGGTTAAGGGCCCTATAGTGAATGCAGACACTATATGACCTGGAAAACACTAAAGAAACACAAAATGACCACAACATGGAACAAATCAAATAATATAATAATTAATTTTATTATAAAATTATTAAATGTATTTAATATAAAACGGTGTTAACACCGTTAAAGTGTCAGCTTGGTTGCGTTGTGTTCTTAAAAACACATTGATTGTGGTCTGAGTTCGATCTTGAGGTTAACGTTTGGGAACCCCTGACCTAGACTATAATATAAAGAATAACTTTAATAAAAACATTAAATTGTTTCCCTCCATTGTTGAAGACACCGCATATTCAGTGAAAAAACTGGAAATGAAATCAACAGCTGTAGTGTACACAGTAAGCGACAATTCATCCACTAGTAACTCAGAGACGAGAGTACAAAATGTTACCACATTGACATGTGAAGATCCATTTGGTTTCATTTGTAGACTCAGAGTTAAATGAACAACACTCAAGCATGATAACTATGTATAAATGTATAAAGTATAAATCTATCGTTTTCCAAAATTTCCAAAAGTCAAGTGGATGGCAGAGTTCACACCACAAGTATAACAAGGACAATGTTGAACAATATAATTATAGATATCATTTTAGTCATCATGCTTGGTGGGCCCTAGTATACAAGACATGCCACAAGGACCCCAGGATCATGTCAACTGGCGAGTGAGACATCATTGTGTCATAACAGGAAGTCTTGCCATCCTACGTGAAGTGCTTTAAAAGGATCTTATTCCACAAACTACAGCGCCAGTGAAGTGAGCCCCAGTGTACTCCTTTCTAACATGAAAATAAAAAGGTAAGAAATTAGGGTTTTGCGACATTTGCTGTTTTGCAACATTTAAAGTCTCCCAATAACAGAAAAAAGGCAACTGGGAGGCAACTGGGATTTTAGTTTGAGGATTAATTTTTTTACTTGACTGCTATTTAACAATTTGCATGTGTTTGTCTGAGGCACACTGCAGTACTTGTTAACAATGGCATGAGTTGGCTGTGTATAATTGTATCACTTTAGTTCGATGTGTTCAATACAGTACATTGTACACTTGGAGACAGTGGGGTGAAAGCATGTGGACCAATGTCGTAAAAACTGTGGACTTTTCACAGCTGTGGCTTAATTTGGATTTCACTGAAACTTAAAAATTTGAATACATGGACAATCAGAAATAAGTGATGAACATACAGTAGTTCAAAATGCAGAATAACAGTTGTTAACAATAGAATGGATAACAATAGAATTAATTCACTTTGAGATCGCGACTAAAACTGGTTGTTTTTCTGCCCGTACGTAAATGTATCTATCTATCTATCTATCTATCTATATTCTATCTATCTATCTATCTATCTATCTATCTATCTATCTATCTATCTATCTATAAATGAACCATGTCTCTGTGTGTACGTCTGTAACCCACGTAACTCGAGAACCGTTTTCCCCACCAACTTAAAATTCGACACACGTGTTCCACACCACGGAGTGTCAAGTCTGTCGGATAGCCGGTTGTCCAGAACCAGCACAAAAGCCTCTGCCCAGGCTCTGGACAAGTGGATAGGGCCCAAATTAAGCCCCCGTAGATCTCCATATATGTCAATTATGTTCTGACATCTGCATAGACTCCATATTTGGCATGCCTGACAAAGAACTCCAAATATGGGCATGAAAGGGACACAGACGTAATAACTGGGTGGGGCATGCATTTCCAACTTGCATCGTTCCAAGCAGGCCAGTGCCCAAGGGGCACGCACCTCTTTAGTTAAAAAATAATAATCATTATGTTCTAATAATAATAATAATGATTTTTTTTCCATTTTTATAGCACTTTTCCAAATGCTCAAAGTGCTTTACAATTGTTCATTCATTCATACATTGGGAGGTGAATTAAGCGGTGAACTGTCGACGCCAGCGTCCTCACTTCCCACACCAATGGTGGCAAGCTCACACGGTCGGTGTGAGCTCATTGGAGGCAATGTAGGGTGCAGTGTCTTGCCCAAGGACATGTGACATGTGGATTTAATAAAGAAGAGAATAAATATCTGTCATGGAAGTAACGGTATAACGATACAGTAACTGCATCGAAAAATCGATTTAAATTTCAACAATCAAAATATATCGATATGTAAATAAATGGTAAATGGTGCATTTATATAGGCCTAGAGCTTTACACATTGGGAGCAATTAGGGGTTCAGCAGCTTGCTCAAGGACACTTCAACACTAACTCTGGGCGAGCCCTGGATCGAACTGGGAACCTCGCGGTTCCCATCTGGCCACTCTACCGGCATCTCTACCCCTAGCAACAAGTTGTATCGTTAGACTTTGTATCGAAATAATGCAAATAATCTGCATCGATTGTATCTACTTGTACTTGTGCATTGTATTTAGCAATTTTAAGAAGAAAAAAGAAAACAAGGGGTTTAATAAATTACTTTAAAGCAGTTATAACATGCATTTTAAAACAGTTTTTTATATTTTAATATCATATTGTCTATGTCCCTCAAACTTATTTCTAATGGTTTGAGCCTCAATCACCACTCTGATATAACCAGTAACCATTTATTTTTTTGCTTCTGAAGCAGTTTTAGCTGCAGTACCACAATGTCCTGAGGTAGGCAGGCAGGCAGACAGACAGACAGACAGACAGACAGACAGACAGACAGACAGCATGCACTGTAGTAGGGAAGATGGGACAGATATTGTACAATTAAGAGATAGCCGATTTATGCTTCAAGAATAAAAAAACTATAGAAGAGGAGTAAACAGGTAGTACTGTACCAATTAGGAGATCTGGGTCTGGTCTGGCTGTCTGAACAGGATTGACATACTGAGCTATTAAGAGATAAAATATAGACGAAAAAAAGTTAAACGTATTAATGAGCAGTGAACACCATTGTATATGGATAAATATGTACAGTCGATAGTTGAGGGTCAGCGTCATATTATAATCTATCAAATGTAAAACATTTATGCACTTAGCATACATGCTTGTAAGCATGCATTGCATGTGCCATCCACCACCTGTTTAACAACATTCAATAAAGCCTAAGATTTATCAAGTCTATATGACTGGTGGATGTTATTGTAAACAAGTTTGTCCAGCTTTGCTGAATGTTATTACGTTGCTGGTGCTGCCATCTTTTACTTTTCTTCATGCTGAACTGCTAAATTTCCTTTATAGGCCTACAGCTACAACATTTCTCTGAGGAATAGCTTTCATGTACAGCAGTATCTTAGTACCGGTATATATTTTTTATAAAGTGGTAGCTTAGCTTGCTATATTTTCCAAGTAGCTTGCTTAACACTGCCAAAGTCTTTATTTGCTTAGAATTGGACGGGAGTTTGAGAACATCCTTTAGAAAGGAGGGGGTTAACAACATGAATGGCTGGCTGACACGTGCACATATTAGCGTTGTGTCTCAATCAATCTTCATACGTTACATTTTTTCGGGCATTATGACTAAATAATAATATTGCCAATTTAAACACATTAACACACCAGGCCACGGCACTGGCCATTTGCAGTTTATAATGACCAAGGGCAATTAACTTGGCACAATCTCCACAACCTTTATCAAGGGTGCACATGTGTATAATGGGGAAGTATGGGTATGCTGAAAAATAAGATCATGGAACCCCTCTGCTGGTCCCAAAGCATGGTCATTGATGATGTTATATTATAGCTAGAGACCAGGGCTGGATTTGACATGTCTGCCTAATTAGTGCGATTATCACACAGCTGTGCAGGCTGAGGGGCTTTGCGGTGGTTTTATCAAAAGGATCACTTACCCAGGGAATGCCTCGTCTTGACAGCTTACGCACTGTCAGATTCATTTAGGTTTGCATTGGGGAGGCTCTGTCCTCTGAGATATGTTGTAGATTTGATGGGGTCAGGCGAAAGTGGACGGTGGAGTTATGGAAGGAAAGCAGGGAGTTATTGCCCATTGCACATGAGTAAAATTCTGAAGCTTGATTAAATGTGCAGTCTTTTTCAGACAGCGAAGGCCGGCCTCAGACGTCACAACAGACCACTTGTTGGGAGCTGGGAGCACATACTCGGAAACAGCTTACCCTCAAATTATGTGAAGCATGGAATAATCTAAATTTAGGAGTAAGATTCTTACCACACTTACTTGGTAACCAATGGTGGAGTGATTAACAGAAATCTAATTGATGTAATTGCCTTAATCAGCTCGGGAATTGGTTGTCTTACTCTTATACACACTGCGATAGATGCAGATTACAACGTTCAAATGTGTTCAAGGATGGCTTCCATTTGCCCAGTTAGCTTATAAATGTGTTTGGAAATCAACGTTGCTATACAGTGACATAGTGGAGCTCAAGCAATTAGTTGAAATGCATATTCATGATGATAGAAAAGTTCTCATAACACATATCCACTAAAAGACTTTTATACCCTATAGCCTACACAGAACAATAATCACATTCTCAATAAAATAATTGTCATTCACTCAATCATTATATTGTACTCCAATACAATACCTCAAATTGGTCGTTGACTCAGTAGTTAAGAAAGATGCCATTGGGGTGTGTGTGTGTGTGTGTGTGTGTGTGTGTGTGTGTGTGTGTGTGTGTGTGTGTGTGTGTGTATGTGTATGTGTGCGTGCGTGCGTGCGTGTGTGTAAGCATGCAAGCAAGCAATGTGTGTCATTTAGCCCTGACTCAGTTCATCTCTTTTCTCCTCTCCTTGCTCTTGGGTGGGCTGGGGACGTCAGTGATCCTCTGGACCTGCATGGCCTCCCCAAGCCTCTTCGGAGTTTACCACCACTACCGGCAAGGACATCACGTGTCCAGCTCCGACTGGAGCGGGCCAAGCACCAGGGGCAGGAGCAGAGGAAAGACAGAGAGAGGAGGACCAGCAGGAACCACCTGCAAAGCAGCACTCACGCCCCCACCATTAATGTCACGCCACCCCCTGGCCTGCCTGCTGGTGAGACCCCTCTGCCCATGGAAGTTCTCAAGGTAAGCCCACCTGTACCTGTGGGGAAATAAATAGGGAATAATGTTTTGTATTTAGGACACTGTGAAGTGCATGCTCTCCTGTGGAAATGTCTACTAGCCACACTTGAACTGTGACTGGATCATTGATTTAAGTGTAAATGTTCCGTTTTGTTTAGGTAGCTAATTAAACATGATCACAGACTTCATTTAAGAAATTCCTGTGACTGTGTCACCTTCTGAGAGACAAATACAGCTCTTTCAGAGTGGACTGTGTTAAATCCATAGGGGGATTATCTACTGACAGAATTCCTCTGTTTCCAGACATTTGGCATTCAACATGTTTAATCCTATTTGCTCCACTACACTGATGTGTTTTCACTGCTTTGATTCCTGGTATGTCCAAGTAGACCCCAAAAACATGAGGATAAGAATACTTTTAATGAGACAAAAGACCTTCGCAAGTATCCTGGAAATAGATGGGTTCAAAAATAAATTTATGGAACGAAGTGGTAAGTAACTTACCAACATTCTATATAATATATTACTTAAAAGACAACTTTTACAGGGTAAGAGCGTCTTTTACACAGGCAAACTTGACCCATGTCATGGCTATACATTATCAGAGTCTGGTATTCATTTTCGGCGTTTCAGGGTGCTGACGTTTGGCCAAACCAGCTGGGAAAGAAAGCACACTTTGGACATGTGCAGTATTTATACAGTATGCAATTTGTTTCAGTGATTTTCTATGCCTATGAGTTAAACAGCGTCGTATCTCACTTCATCTGCCATTCATCACAGATATGCATGTGGTGGAATTATTTCCAATGTGTTCTGCAAATTAGAAGATAGCTTTGCGCTTTGTACCACTGGGTGACAGGCACATTCTTTTGAGGTCACCATAATGACATCAATTGTAGAGTTGTGTTAAATACTCTTTCAATCTTTGACGTTTCAGTTTTTATTGATAGCAGACTAAGCAGAGTATCGTAATCCTTTAGTACTATCATACTTGATTATTTCAGTATGAAATTTCAATCCAGTCAGAGTGGAATTTTGCTTGTGGTCCTGCATTTATTGATTTGTTTTATGCCTCTGTGTTAAAAGGAACCTTCTCTATTGTCTGATCGTTTTTTTCAGTGCCTGACGATAATGATAATAATACTAATATTTTTACTACTAGTACATTCACCTAAACAGTGTCCTACTCCTTACTTGGCTAAAAATAGCATAAATGTAGGTGTTACGTGCCAAAGAGTTGATTATGAGGTCATCTTGGGATTGTTTTATCGGAATCTGTCAATACAATGCAATACGCTTTTCCTTAGGAAGGTAGGACTGATTTTAAAGCAGGACATATTCAACATTCATGTCTTTCTCATATCTGGCTCTTTTTTAATGCACATAATACTCAGGGAAATCCTAGTTTCCCGGGCAAGCACATACAACGCTATAGCGCCAGTTTGAACTTGACCTGTGTGTGGATTATCAAAGACCCTCCAAAGCCTTGCAGGCAGGCAAAATTAGCTTAGAGGTACCAGGCAGAGCTGCTGGGCCATGAAAGTGAAAACATTAAGCTCAGATGAGTTTGTCCAAAGGCTGAGAGGGACCCTTAATTAGCCAAGTCACCTCTGACCCCTGCAAGAATCGAGTAAGGAACAAGTTCAGGGATCAAGACAAAGGCAGGCACAGTTTTACCACACATTCAACACTAAGTCAGCAAAGAATGTTCATAATTAGGCCCATTCTTCAGCTTGTTTAAGAAAAGAATACTACTGCATTGAAATGACTGCAGGAGCATCCAACAAATTCAAAATAACAGAAAAGGTATGGTAACTAATCATTTGAAATGGTGGCCCTATATTATTAAGAACTGTGCATACCTACTTAAATACCACCACCTTGTTTGAGTTAATGTTGCATGCTTATACTGTACTTCTGAGCCATTTATTTGTTGCTATTTATTTCATGTATACTTTAAGCAGAACAGATACATAATAAATACTGCAAAGCATTTCATTAATTTAATTTAATTATCTTTGCTTAATCAGTGTAGAGTGTTACTCTAGTCTAGTGAATGGAGTCTCAGAGACATATTTCATTCTTTTCATCCAGAGACAGACATATCTCAGAAACGAACAGCATGAAACTATTAGTCAAGGTTGACTAGAACAAATTTACTAGCCAATATAACATACAACGGAACCCTCATTGTGTTTTGTCAGATCAGAAAGTCCTGTTGCTTGTCTGTCTACTTCTCCCTGAATTTCCTGCTCCACCCCTCTAGTATCTCTGCCGGTTTTTCAATGTAGATAATTAATCCAGTGCTCTTGTACCACATTGAATCAGATAATAACAAGGAACTACTCAACTGAGGACAAATTGATAAACTTCCCCTGGACACTTCATGAGACAACTATCTCAGAAGAAAGAAACTGGCTAGGAAGGAGCACTCTCTTTGCTGCAAACCAAAGATTTATTGGGGCCAATACAGGCTGATGTTTCCGCTGTACGCCTTCTATGGCGTACACTGTACAGCCTATGGCGGAATGGCACTTTCTAAGATCTACAGACTGTAATCAATTAAATAACACTATACTATACATATACATTATGTTCAAACTAATATAAGGCAGTAAAAACACATAAAATAGATGCAAATAAAACTTTAGGGTACAACGTCACAAAGATTTACTGTAGAGCTTGCACAGTCACTTCATGAGAAACAAGAAAGAGACAGCTGTTCATTGAACCCTCTGGGCTCCACTGTGTCCAAACTGTGCATCCATAATATATGAATAGCCTTTTCACAATATCACCATCTCTATATGGGTATAGGCTTGGATGACGTAATTCTACTGCCAACAGCAGTCCCTCAAAATACTATTCAGTAATGAATAATGCGTATGATGATATAACTTCAAACCTGATCCCACACCCCAAATCATATCCAGATACAGTATGTTATAATTGTGTTTACTTAGAGACGGTTTGTCTAATACAGTACAGTACATATACACATAGCATATAGTACTGGAACTTGTATTTGGAATGATCACCTCTGAGGAGCCATGCCGTAAGCACAACAGGTGTATTCTGATTCATGCAATCCATTAAACATTGGACTAGCACATGCATCGCTTACTCATTCAGCTGTACGTTTGCAGTCAGTAGTCACACAGAGTTCTACCTCTGTGGTGTGTCCCTGGGTGGGTTCCAACCACAAAAAGATACATTTCATTGTTTCCTTTTGGAGCTAGACAATCTGTCTTGTAACCTATACTGCAGTTAATTATAAGTCAAACCAAGAATATTAAAGAATGCAAATAACGTTTACTACTGTAATTATAAAGTTGGCTTGAATGAAGTTGGTGCTGTTCATAGAGGCATCACAGGCACCACACATCATTGTTCTAACAATAATCGCCCGTAGGAGGACATGTTTCAGATACATCATCAGTACAATCCTATTCCTAATACTGAATATTTTTCATGGAATCCCATGAGAGTACAGGGCTCCATTTACTGTAGTTAGATGGTCTTCTTTTTCCTGTTGATAGTTGTCTCCTAAATCAGTCTCTGTAGTTGCATTATTACTGGAACACATTTAAATTGCATTATTTAGCTTATTTAGTCTCCCCCTCCATTGTTGGACACTTGGTGGTTTTATAGTTCAACTGCAACACTCAAGTAGATATGTGTGGTTTCTGGTGTCTATTCCCATCCCACCATGTAAAGAATGCAATCAGAGGTATGTCAACTCCCATGATTTGTTTGATCTCTCCTGAATATCACTCCAAAATCTATGTAATTTTGGACAATTCCCACATTCTCTATAGCTTCTTTCCATATTTTCAACATTTTAGGGGTCTTAAACACTCTCATTTTAGTTTTCCATTATTATTTCCAGGTAGGCCTGTTGCCAGTTAATGATTAAAGCATATTTCTTTTAACAGCTTGTGGAGCAAGCAGGTATATTCAGTAGCTGTGCTAGTAGTGACTTTTTTCATGACTTTCTCGTCTTCCCATAGCCTTCTATGAACGGGCGTAAGAGCCTTGGGGCTGTATTTTGCGTGTCTTAAGTACCAGGTCTTATTCCCTAACTTGAGTAAACTAAAGACCTGGAGGCGTGATCAATGCCATTTGGCTATTCTGAGTGGCCAAAGAGCATTGACCACGCCTCCAGGTCTTTAGTTTACTCAAGTTAGGGAATAAGACCTGGTACTTAAGACACGCAAAATACAGCCCTTGGTCTCAGAATTCAATGCGCCTCCAATGACTGAGTGTCTGAATAGCGGATTTGAATGAAAATCAACCGATAATCACCAGTAGGTGTTATTCAAATGCAATCGAGCCAGCAGGCTCGCCTGAGCCTACAGGCTGTGATTAGGAAACGCAGAGATGTCTGACAGTGCAGGAGTTGGTAGGGGTTGGTCGCGTTTTCCGACTATTAACACTAACCCTAAATCTTAGTCTTAACCGGCCACGTAAGTCAGTTTCACAATGTTTTCGCTTCGGCGGCAGTAATTTTACTTCTGCATTTTCTAATTGCAGCCTGTTGGCTCGATTGCATTAGAGTGATAAGTAACCTACTGGTGATTATCGGTTGATAACATTCGAAGCGGGTGGACTGAACAAGTCAGCGTTCACCAGAACCCTAGTTAAATTTGGATCATTAGAAACTCTGTAGCCGCATGAGGTCAGGATTAACTTTTTTTCCTGGTATAATTTGACTGTGTTATTCTTGTTTTCCTACATTTCATCAGTTCAGTGAATTGTATTCTTAAAAACATTAAAACAATGCCTGCCAATTCCATCCTTGTTTTAATGAATACATTTACATTTTGTCCAATCAGTATGGTAGAGTATGTTAATACAATATAACTTATATAGAATTGGGGTGGTTGTATTTTGTATTTGTATTTATTTATTCAGCACAGTATAAAAACAACATAGTGAACATAAATATGAGAAGGGTAAGGTGCTAGGCTGAGGCAAAAAAGCCCAAGGGGCTTATACGAGGCCTCTACCTATATAAATTTAAATGAAACATTGTACATGAGATATCCAGAAAACATGAATGCAGTATATAAAACATAAACAAAACAACAAAACAAAAACACAACATTGGTTATTTACATGATTAGAGAAAAGAATAGATGATACAAAGAAATATAATTAGGTGATCTGGTCAATTAAGTGGGTCCTAAACTTATGTTTGAAATTTTTTAATTAAGTAGAATTTGGTGAGATTGCTGTATAGGTGTTCCATAGCTGGGCCCCCCTGTATCTGATGGAGAACTGACACAGACCAGTACGGAACTTTGGGAGATGTAAATTATTTGACTGTCTCGTATTGAAGTGGTGCACATTTTTGTCTCCCTGCTCTTCTATGGATACATTTAGATCTTGTCAAAGGTCATGTCTCACCTAGACACAGGATCTGACACAAATTTTGTCAGATCCTGTGTCAGCACTTATGCAGGAAACCAGGTTAAAATCCGGGGTAGAAGAGGAAAGTTACATAGTCCATTCATCCATTTTCAACCCAGTCCAGAGTCCCTCTCCTGGGGGATCCCGAGGTGAGAAGTAATCCCCCATCTGGTCCTTAGTCTGCCCTGGGGTCTCCTCCCAGTGGGACGTGCAGTGAGGACCTTCCTAGGGAGATGCTTGGGAGGCAACCGTACTAGATGCCCGAAACACCTTAGCTGGCTCCTTTCCAATCAAAGAAGCAGCGGCTCTCCGAGTCTCTCTCGCGTGACTGAACTTCTCACCCCCTATCAGCCACGTGTCTGAGAAAACTCATTTTGTACACTTGTATCCGCAACCTTATTCTTTCAGTCATGGCCCACACTTAGGAGAGTATAGGAACGAAGATTGCTCAGTAGACAGAAAGCTTTGCCTTCTGGCTTAGCTCTCTTTTCGTCACAACAGTGCGGCACAGCTACTGCAATACTGCCCCTGCTATGCTCCGATTCTCCATCCTCCCCTCACTCGTGAACAAGACTGAAGGTCTCGGACCGATGGTGACATCAGGTTCACATCATCTGCAAAAAGCAGTAAAGCAGCCTATGCTACTTTTGTTTTTGAGTGGTGCAACCACTCCCTTACGGAGCTATGTGTGTGGCTGGGTGGGTGGCTGGCTGGCTGGGTGGGTGGGTATGAGCACAGAAATAGCATGGTTGTTTTTCACCACCTGTGCGCAACCTAACACACACACAAACACACAGTACAGTACAGTAGAGGGTACAGTAGAGGGTCCCCCACACGGTAACTCTGTCATTTCTCAACCATTTCGGACGTGGGGCAGTTCGCTGGAATCGGCCCGGCCCCCTGGGCGTATTTCTGGGGGTCTGCATGTTTCGGGGACCCCCCCGGGGACCCCCAGATGGTAACTCTCTCATTTATCTACCGTTTCGGATGTGGGGCGGCTCGCCGGAACCGGGGCGGCACCCTGGCTGTGGTCCTGTGGGTCTGGAACTTCCGGGGACCCCCACACGGAGTTGCACCACTCACTTCACATGTGTGATTTTAAATCTCACATGGAAATCAGACCAGCCTCTCCTCTTTAGCGTAAATAAAAAGAACGTTTTTGCTACTCACCAAAACATTAGAAAGCCTACTTTCCTTAGTGGGATCACTCTGAGCCCCCCACCACACGTATAAACGGTACTTTTTGGCCAAAAGGAGATTTTGTTTCCACCGGGAAAAAAAAACTTTTAGTTACTCCAATATTACTCCAATATTTACTCTACCGATATTGCCCAGAGAATTGCCTCATAGAGAATATTTTTCCTCCGGTGAAAGAAAATCCCTTATTGGCCAAAAAGTACCGTTTATATGGGGGGCTCAGAGTGCGTACACTAAGGAAAGTAGGCTTTCTAATGACACAACCCTTCTTTGTATTTGTGAGTAGGTCAAACGTTCTTGAGATTTCCACTAAAGAGGAGGCTGGTCTGAGTTCCATGTGAGCAGGGCAGTAAGGCAGTAAGGCCCTGTATACCCTCTCCAGCATGACCTCGCCTTGAGATCCTGTCCATGAATATCACAAACAGGATAGGTGACAAGGCGCAGCCTTAGTGCTACTTTAAATATGCAGTGTAATCGGGTGGCAGTGGTTCAGGACGTAGAGCAATTCTGGGATTCAAGTCTGGGATTCGGAAGGTTCCAAGTTCAATTGCTCCTCATGGCGTCATGTTGAAGTATTCTTGAGCAAGACACTGACCCGTAACTGCTCCTGACGAGCAGGTTAGTTAACTGTATGGCTGTCTGTGTGAAGTAGTGGTGACGTAACACATACTTTGCAAAGCACTTTAGAAAAAAGGCGCTTTATTAATCCACACTATTTGGTAACACATGGTTGGCAAAAGAAATGTGTCAGAAAGTAGAAACATGTTGGTTTTAAGTTTCAATCTTGAATCAGAATAATTAATCAGCAACCTTTATGTGCAATGATTGAGAGAATGTATACCTAAACATGACTCTTAATTATATTTGGAAGCTATACATTCATTTGAGTAAAAATGAAGCTTCAGTTGCAATATGATTTGGTTCATTTCCAACAAACTCTTCCTACATTACTGTTGGACATTCTACACAATTCATGTGGTCAAAAGATCCATCCAGATTCAGGACTATAATTCAATTTGTATAGCATCAAAGAATGATACAGCAAAAACTAGCCCCAAAGAGACTTCTAAACAGTTGACTTTTAAATACCATCAGATTTAGCTCCACGTGCAAACTTTGGTGGTTGGGGTGACCTTTTCTCAAAACTCCAGGCACATAGGGCAGAATAAAGCTATATCTTTGTGCTCTTTGATTTGGGGGTAGACTCTGAGCTCGGCTAGCTTGCCAAAGCCCAGTAATGAGAAGCCTTTTGTTTCTTTCAGTGAATAGAAGACACTCAAAGTTGCAATCTGATTTTCAAGAAGATTCTTAAAGGAAATCATGACAGAAAGACAAGGAAACTAGATAAAGTGCCAATCGGCACAGGTCTCCACCAGGATTCTTCCTCAGCCTAGTGGGAATATGCGTGCACAGTTTCATCGCAATCGGACGCTGCGTTGAGGAGTTGTGGCCATTTGCTACTCCTGAAAACTGTAGGAGCCAATCGTGGCCAATCAGGATGGAATATGAGAAATCAAACAAACCTGTCTTGATCACATGACTATGGAGATCATGTGTACCGATTTGCGTGAAATTTGGATAAAATGTGAAGGAGTAATAATAGAAAATGTGTTTTACATATGTCGGCCTCCTGGTGGCGCTATAAAGAGCGTGAAAAATGTGAAATGTGAAAAATTCCAGGCAAAGGTTTTTCCTTGGCCTCTAGGGAGTTGGCATACAAAGTTATCCACAGATCCGTGCAGTTAGAGGTAAAAACACTTTTGGGCCAGTTATAGCGCCACCTTGAAGCTGAGTTGAAATTGTTCATGTGGCATTTCGTCCTCGGCCTAGTGGGAATGTGGGTGCACAATTTCACGGAAATCACGCGATGTGTTCATGATTTGCAGCATTTTGTTTGAAACTGAGCACTCCTGTGAATTTTGGAAGCCAATCTTAACCAATCAGGATGGAGTCTGAGAAATCTGAAAGACCGGTTTGGTTGAATGGCTCTAGAGAGACTGTGTACCAATTTGCGTGATGTTTGGACACAATCTGTAGGTGTACTGTGCAAAAACTTGTTTTGCACAAAGCGGCCTCCTGGTGGCGCTATAACAGGCCGTTCTGGAAAGTTTGGGGCAGAGGTTCATGGTTGGCATCCAGGGAGTGTGTGTGTAAAATTTGGCATCGACCGGGTTAACGGTGGCCGAGATTAGCTGCTCACGGACGGACGGACGGACACACGGACGGACGGACACACGGACGGACGGAGTGCAAAACATACTCTCCCCCATGCCTTCGGCTGGTGGAGACAATCATGACAGAAAATGATCATTTGGGATCCCTGATAGCTCTGTCAGTTTGTGTGCTCATATTATCATACTATAATTAATGTCTGAATGAATGTGTGTCGTAGCTCCTTACTGCACTGCCTGCACCAATCGCTCCCACTTTTCACACAGGCATTGACCATAATATTATGGAGGTCTTAACGAAGCCCTTTTTCCCATTTAACAAATTATAAATTAATAATTACTTTATTAGTGAATAAAAATTTCCCCATCTACTAAAATGGGAAAACGCACAAACGCACAAACTCACACCTCCGCCCCCTAGCGACACCTGCATCACAGGCCACAACAAACAGTGGCCTATACAATTTTACGCCGGGCCCACCGCTCAGACTCACGCTGGATCCACTGCTGCTTTCACATGTTGACTTCCACCTTCCGACATCAACAGCCCACGTAAACTTTCCAAACTACTTTCGCTGTGTGCGTGCATGCGTGCGTCAGCACGTCAGAGCGCTCTGTGTCTCTCCTTAGCTCTCTACCAACTCCCTCTCCCACCCCCCCCCAACACACGTAGCGTGAAGTGGCTACAGCGCGTGCTCCGGCGAAAACAGCTAATCTACAAGCTCACAACATCACAGGTTGCAAAAGCCATGAGTTCTCAAGAGAAAGCTCAAAATTGAGACCATTTTGGATGCAAATGCACCTGTAATTGGATCTGTGCGACTTACCAAATAATATATTTCGGAGCATCTGTGTGACTGTCCATACTTTCTGTGGTGCATGTCAAACTGGGGGTCCTTGGTACTTTTCAAATGGGGGTCTGTGGGCTAAGTGTAAATGTTACGGTCCTTGCCATGAAAACATGAAAATGCATTTGTATGCATGGTAGGGAAGAATACTTGTTATACTGCTGTTTTTATTCATTTAAAAAACACACACATATATTATTATATAGTTGAAATATATCAACGGGTAAGGACTAGTATATAATGTTTAGAAAAGTTTAAAATACAGATCTGTTTAGCAAAAATCTGGAAAACTATAATTGCGCCATGCACGTCTCTGTGCGTGTGTGTGCGTGTACGGTTGTAATGCACGTAACTCGAGAACCGTTTGCTCCACCGACTTCACATTCGACACAAGCGTTCCAAACCACCACAGGGAGTGCAGTGCCCGGTATCGAGTCGGTCAGGACTCACGGTTCTCCAGAACCACCACAAAAGGCTCTGGTCAGGCTCTGCCAGTGGGCCTAATCAGTCTAAGTCCCCTCACCTGTGCAATTTCCAGCCTCTGCCTCAGCCAATTGATTGCCATGGCAACCCCACACCTGCCAATTGATTACTTAACTAGTCCACTTTTCACAGTGGACACATCAGTTTGCACTCTTCAGGCACAGGCAGACAGACCGATACAGAGATCTCCATCTACAGTATGGGTACAAAAGGGACACAGACAAATAGTTAAAAAAGTTGACAACGGGTATTATTTGGTTCCCAAGTTGCATCGTTATCAAGTAGGCTGGTGGCCGACGACAGATGTAGTCCTACTATAAATGCCACGTCTCTGTGTGTGTGCGCGTCAGGTCAGGCTCTGCCAGTGGGCCTAATGAGGCCAACTGCTTTCACCTGTGCAAGTACACTTTTCACAGATCTCCATGTCTCCTGACAGTTAAAACCGGTGCTGACAACGTATATCATTAGGTTCCCAAGTTGCATCGTTCCCAAGTAGGCCGGTGGCCGACTGTGACGGGCACGTACAGGTCTAGTCTAAATGCGCCACGTCTATGTGTGCGTGTACGGTTGTAATGCACGTCACTCGAGAACCGTTCTCCCCACCGACTTCACGTTCGACACACGCGTTCCACACCCCCCACAGGGAGTGAAGTGCCAGGTATCGAGTCGGTCAAACCCACGGTTCTCCAGAACCACCATAAAAGGCTCTGGTCAGGCTCTGCCAGTGGGCCTAATGAGCTAAAGTCCCCTCACCTGTGCAATTTCCAGCCTCTGCCTCAGCCAATTGATTGCCATGGCAACCCCACACCTGCAAATTGATTCCTTAACACAGTCAGTTTGCACTCTTCAGACACAGGCAGACCGGCAGATACAGAGATCTCCATGTAGGACACAGACAGATAAAATGGGTGCTATGACAAGTTGACAACGGGTATTATTAGGTTCCCAAGTTGCATCGTTCTCAAGTAGGCCGATGGCCGACGGGCACGTATAGGTCTAGTTATAAGTAATTATTGTGTATAATAGCCCTCGTGCAAGCAAGGACCAGAACTTCCTCTTAACAATGGGTTTTCCTAAACTGCCTAGAGCTACATGATGAATGGCTGTGTGTCAAAGACAGAGCCATGTCAAAATGCAGGCCAAGTTTTGAATTGAGCAAAGATTTCTACCAGAATAGTTATTTTGGCTGTCATGACAACACAACAACATATTTGCTTTAATTGCAGTGTCGCAGTTTTAAATGCAAACCTTTTTACAAATAAAATATATTCTGATTGAAGGATAGGTTCACTCTTTTTCAACCCAGACCATATCACCAATAACTTTGCTTTAGTATTGAGAATTGTACCGGCCATATGCCATATCGTCTAAACCAGGGGTGGGCCACTTTGACGATGGAGAGGGCCACTAGGCTACATTTCCACACTCACTCCCGAGGGCCGCATTGCATATTATTGTCGTAGCAAAATAGCCGATCAAAACGCGTTGCAGATCAGCTATTTTTTGCTATTTGAATTGAAATCCTGAATAATCTTTTGTAATTTTTGAATTGGAATCCTAAAAAGTTAACTTTTTATTTAATTTCAAATGCATTTAGTTATAGTTATGTTAACTTTATGAACTAAATACAAATACATTGAACATAAAAAGACAATAACATTGTAATACTATAATCATTAAGCTACATGTATAGAAGTAATTCAAGTCGGTCATGTTTGCAATGTTTGGAATTGTAATGGCTGAAATCAATAAAATATCAGTATTCCAATTAACCTGCATTGACCCATTCTGACCTGAGATCAGATTCATACGAGGTTTCCACTGGACAAACACTGGGTCTGATTAACCCATTCTGACCTGAGATCAGATTCTAAAAATGTCAGTCGCTCTTTGATTTTTCAAAAATAGCAGACCTACAAGCTCGTATCGCGCCACTCGGTGGCGCGATATGAGCTTGTAGATCTGATATTTTTAAATAGCTAAAGCATAACATGATGCTGACACCAAAATGGGTGCCCGTTCAGAATGGGTTAAGTGAAGGTGGGGCCCCCAGGCCGCAAGTTGCCCATCAAATGTTTGGATGACAAAAAGTGATTCCAAATCAAATGTGATATTACTATAATTATAGTAATATGTTCTGAATAAGCATTAATTACACGTTTTTGAAGTCCTGAACTATTGCCCCGCCCCCGTCTATAGAGGATCCAGCCGAAGCGTACATTTCTCAATACTAAAGCTATCAGTACTGCTGTGCTAATATGCATGATTGATTAGAAATGATGGGAATCAATATTGTCACATTCTGGGTTAAAAAAAAAAGAAGCAAAACGATCTCTTAATGAGCATTGCAGTGATTTTATATTTATAGAACTCAACTAGAGCTCTGTCACTGAACTGATGACACTGATGGATTTTGGACATCTCGCCCCTCATAGCATGATGTGAGCATCTTTTGTTTAAATGGTTTCCACTGTCACAGCAAGTTTGGCTGAAAGATAGCATATCCCCACATTAGACATGATAGTAAAGCTCTGTGAGTTTATGTTGTGGCTAAATCAAGCTCCGTTGTTTGACACTTAAAACACGTGCATCTTCCTAATCCCATGAAGACTTGACGTTTCCCCATTCTGGACGAAGAAGGTTAGATTCTTGCCAAAAGATTCTATAGCCATAGGCTGGGTTAAGAGCAGAGAAGACATGTCTTTGTCCCAAACTCCTCCTCTTGATGAAGTGTACCCTATCATCACAGTACTGTAGCTGCTATTGCTGTAAAGTTAGAGAGTTGGAACTAAGGACATTGGGCAAGAGAGCAAACCAATTCCCCTGCAGCTATATGGTGGTACCCAACACATAGCTATATAGCCATCATTTAAACTCAAATGACCTTATTGTTCCCAACCCAGTACTGTGAATATTCAATGCTTTGCCTTAGATGACTTAATACAACTCAAATGATATGTTTTCCTTACTAATCACACAACTAAAAGACAAAAGGCGTAATTCGACAGTTTTGGACTAATTTTAACTGTTATATTAGTTGCCAATCACACAGATGCAAATATGCCGGAATACTATATCTGCAAATATGTCAGCAATATGTCATATTTGCCTCTCTGCAAATGGTCTGTTGGCAGTATATAAGCCTTTATTCTACTGGTTACAATGCATGCTGTCTGTGTTCATTCTTATTACAATGTAAGACTAGTCTGGGCAATTTGTAGTTTCCTTAATACATGTTTAGATGCAAAGGCTGGTTTAACGTTAGTTTAAGGTTTAAACACTGGTCCTAGAATGTGTGCTGGGAAATAGGCAAGACATTTTCTTGCTATGGAGCCATTGCCCATTTCCCCAATTTCGTACCAATGTGTTATCTTTCATTGACAGTCGACAATATATATATTACACTCAGTGATTTGACATTATCCACCTGTTAATCAAACAAGTACAAACTCAGTGTACGCATAGATGACAGTTTTATTCCTAGATCTCAGATTAATGGATTTGGCCTTTGACATTTTTGTCTCCACCAGGCCGAAGGCATGGGGGGAGAGTATGTTTTGCACTCCGTCCGTCCGTCCGTGTGTCCGTGTGTGTGTCCGTGAGCAGCTAATCTCGGCCACCGTTAACCCGGTCGATGCCAAATTTTGCACAAACACTCCCTGGATGCTAACGATGAACCTCTGCCCCAAACTTTCCAGAACGGCCTGTTATAGCGCCACCAGGAGGCCGCTTTGTGCAAAACAAGTTTTCGCACAGTACACCTACAGATTTTGTCCAAACATCACGCAAATTGGTACACAGTCTCTCTAGAGCCATTCAACGAAACCGGTCTTTCAGATTTCTCAGACTCCATCCTGATTGGTTAAGATTGGCTTCCAAAGTTCACAGGAGTGCTCAGTTTCAAACAAAATGCTGCAAATCATGAACACTTCGCGTGGTTTCCGTGAAATTGTGCACGCACATTCCCACTAGGCCGAGGACGAAATGCCACATGAACAATTTCAATTCAGCCTCAAGGTGGCGGTATAACTGGCCGAAAAGTGTTTTTACCTCTAACTGCACGGATCTGTGGATAATTTACTTTTGTTGCCCTTTTATCCAACCACCAGATGAAGGCAAGCTGCAATGTCCTACATTCCTATCCTGGTGGAGACCTGTGCCCAGAAGTTTAGTCGTATCCAATCAAAGTCTACATTTTAGTCAGAAGATATCTGCAGCATAATAAAGTGTAGTAACCCTGCTGTTTACGCAAAACAGATGGCAAAAAGTCATTGGTAAAGATGATGGAATACAGGAGTGGTCCAAAGCAGCTAGACTAAAGAGCTCAACTCTATCCCTTCACAGATAAACACGCTGCCTTTATAAAAATCACACCCGTGTGAACTGAGTGGTGCAACTCCCCCCCCTCCCCTCCCCCCCGCTCTCTCTCATTAGCAGGCAACAGTGCAGCACTCACTCTCTCTGTTTCTGGCACAACAGCGCCCCTACTGGTACTAGTCATACTCGTGCTCATTGATGTCACACGGACACATAGGTGAACACGGACATTACTGTTCCTTGGAGTGGTTGCACCACTCAAAAACCCTGAAAAATAACTCATACACAATGGCACTTCAAATGCCGTGCTAAAATCGAGTAACACTGCACCTCATCTTAGAGTTGTAAAACAGACATTGCAGTCAAATAAATCTTGACCGGTCACATCAGTTTACTGATTACTGGGAGAATAATGATGATGATGATAATGAAGGGATTGCTTTTCTTAAATGTCAATCTGCCATGTTTAGGTAAGGGAATTATTTTGCTCTTTTCCAGATAGTAGGCTATATAGTATACTATACCATTATCATCTATTAGACATGTATTTAATTATATATGACATACTGTATGGGACCGGAAATGTGTGAGACAAAGTACACTATTGAGCATGTCAGTGCCCCTAAGCCATGTTTAGAAAGGGCCACAGCTTCCTCATGAAGGTTGCATGTTTGTGGGTTTCTCTGTGTGTGAAGCTACACAAATAAACATAATATGTTTATTTGTGTAGCTTCACACACAGAGAAACCCACAAACTCCCTCTGCTCAAATAAGATATTATCTTATTTGAGCAGAGGGAGTTTTAAGACCAGCATACAGTAGGCTTGTGGCTTGTAACGAGTTAATGAAGTTGCATGAATGGTGTTGCTTCTTCTTGGGGGTCAAGAAATACTCACTGTGTCTCGAAATGTTATTTGTCCTTAAGGCAGGAGACAAAAACGTACACCCATGTGCTCTTCTTGGGAAGGTGATGAACCTCTTTATGAATAAATGGGGAGACAGTGTTGCTCTAGGGAGTGGAGAGATACAGCTCTTAATGACTGCCCTCAACCCAAAGGTTTTGGCTGAAGGAAAAGGCCACAGCGAGAAGCAGAAACAAAGAAATGCTCTACCATGAGAAAACAAAGAACGCTTTCTCTGACTTATCGATGAAGGTCCTATCAGGCCAAGGGGCATTTCCCCTGCGTGTGTTCACCTCTCCATGTCAGAGTCACGGTTTCCAGTTATCCAAACAAAGACCTCCAACTGTTCACACAGTTTTTACTGCAGACCTTTGTGTTATTTGAAGAAACCACCGATATTGCTTCATCCTACATGAGGCACGTAAAATACCTCTGGATCCAAATGAATACATCTTTGTGTTGATGATATATACAGTACTTTATTGACTGACTTGTGTCTTGCAATGAAAAAGCATAATATTTAAACACTGAAAGGTTTTTCCAGTGGAAAATACGTCGTTTTTGCCTGCCACCGAATTATAAATCAACCTTGAGTCTTTTTGCTCCCCGATAGTGATTCCTAATTTCCTATATACATAAGATTCCTAGAATGAGACTTTGCTTAACCCATTCTATACGGGCACCCATTTTGGTGTTGGCATCATGTCGTGCTTTAGCTATTGAAAAATAGCAGATCTACAAGCTCATATCGCGCCACCGAGTGGCGCGATACGAGCTTGTAGGTCTGCTATTTTTGAAAAATCGAAGACACTTTTAGAATCTGATCTCAGGTCAGAATGGGTTAATAATTAAACTGTCAGGATGTAATAGACATTTTTAGAATCTGATCTCAGGTCAGAATGGGTTAACCATGTATTTGTAGATGAGTTTTGACATCTACAAGGACAATACGCTGTGTGTTTATGCATTCATTGATAAAGAGGAAACATGGTACTGTACATCATGCCAGGAAGCAAAACCCCCACACTCTACTGTATGTCAATAATGAGGCGTATAAAAAGGCATAAGTAAAACAGGTTATCCCATTCTGACCTGAGATCAGATTCATACAAGGTTTCCGCCGGACACACACTGGTCTGATGAACCCATTCTGACCTGAAATCAGATTCTAAAAATGTCAGTCGCTCTTCGATTTTTCAAAAATAGCAGACCTACAAGCTCGTATCGCGCCACTCGGTGGCGCGATATGAGCTTGTAGATCTGCTATTTTTAAATAGCTAAAGCATAACATGATGCTGACACCAAAATGGGTGCCCGTTCAGAATGGGTTAAGGCAATGCTTCAGAAAACATTGGTGCTATTTTTTTGCTATCAGTCTTTACGGAATATTGCGTCCATGGCCTAAAGGACAGTTAATCAAGTAAGTTGTTGTGAGACTTGGAACAATCACAGCATTATAACTGTACATGTCCACTGCAGAAACTGGACATGTACAGTAATCCCTTTTATGTTTCTATAGCTAACAGCTAACCATGAATTGTCTTTTCACTCAAATGCTAATTGCATTAAACAGTAAATGAAGCTTATACAGTACAGTAGCAAATAGTGTACATGCCTCTATTCACATAACATCACATTATGCATCACATTACATTCATCATGGATGTATCAGATAAGAAGTTGACTGGAGATATTGACAGTAAAACAAGATACAAATGCAATAAGATACAAATGCAATACACTGTGCTATAAAATACTATATAAAAGATACTGTATACGTCTACTTCAGGAATAAGGACAAGCTGAATGGTATGTACATTTGTGAAAACTATGTTATTAGATTTGTCATTGGACTTTAGTTTGTAAAGCCTCAACAAGGCTCTTGCCAACTGCCATGTATTCATACCCTACAAATGGCTTGTTGGTTTTGTTAGGAGACAGCTTATGGTTAAGAGTAAGTATACAGTAATTTGAAAGAGGGGATGCTACACTATACTGATATTTAGTTTTGCAGGCTCCTGTTTAAGAAAACATGGGCTAAACTACACAATGTCAATGTGCTCATTACACACAGTAGATTTAAATGAATGGTGGTTTTAAGATGAGCAAATGAAAGGCTAAAATTATGTTTAGTTTCCATGTCCTTAACAGTGTAGCTATGTGACAAAACCAGTTCAGTAAAAACCTACTTGTAGGTATTTGTAAAATATGGTGTGTTTGTGTGTGTGTGTGTGTGTGTGTGTGTGTGTGTGTGTGTGCGCGCGCACAAGTACAAGTATAAAACATATATTTCTAAAACATGCATGTCATGGCAGATCCAAATACAGCAAACTAATTGCATTAGTCTCACTTTATGTTATCTTACAGTAAAAGGTCCTGGGAGAGGGTTTACGTTCTCATAACATGGCTACTGTGAATGGCTAAGGCATTGAAGAGGAATAAATGTAACAATTAGCATAATATTACAATTATGAAGTAATCCTATACTACAAATGAAAACATGTGAGCAAAAGATGTGAGCAAAATTTGTGCGCAAAATTCGCCAGGTCTATGAAAACAAGCCCACAAAAAAATGCCATTCAACACGCTACTTACACACACTACGACTCGCTTAAAACTCGCGGACCTGGCAACTCCACTGTTGCCCCACTGGTCTATGAAAACAGGCCCAGAAACAACAAAACAGGCCCAGAAACAAGGCCTTTCACCACGCTACTTACACACACTACTCGCTTACAATTTGCGAACTTGGCAACACTGTACCGTCTTCTCATTGGAGCCTCTGCTCCAAACCAGCTCATCCTGCCCCCTCCCCCTTTGGCTGCTGTGCCGGACCATAGACTGTGAAAAATAGTACCGGACAGGCGAACACTTCACCACACCATCGACACCATGTCGTGTAATGGCCCCTACACAGTGGAGGAGCTTTACAGTTGTCGACGACTCATCAGATCGTTGTGCATTTCACACTGCAGGAGTGTTTTCTTTTTAAATCGTCTGTCATTATATCTTTGTGGCTTTCACACTAAACGATTGATCGCCGAGTCGCCGACCACGGATCACACACTGCAAGAGTTCACCAACATGCGATCCAGACCCGATACATATAGGCAGCGGCTACATCATTTGTTTTTTTATTCCAATTCATTTTGACATGATGCATGTGCAGGATGTCTCTCTCTCTCTCTCTCTCTCTCTCTCTCTCTCTCTCGGCGCACCACACACACACAGGAATAGCCATGCAGGCTACACCTATGGGCTACACACAGGGCGGCGGCGAGGCATGTAGCGAGACAGGACGTTATAATCTTGAGTTTCATTAAATAACTCTGTCTTTCTCCGCACGCGCGCACACAACATTATTCAAGTGTAACGCCAATATTGGGCTAATATAGGCTACCAATATGTGGGTAGCCTACAGGGATTTACCGACGGAATGAATATATATATAATCATCTATACCAGGGGTGCCCACACTTTTTTTTTTTACTTGAGAGCTACTTTCAAAACGACCAGCTCAACAACATATAGCCACCAAATAAAACTATCATCCCATTGCTGAAAATAGTTACAAAATGTAATTGAGGGGCCTTTCATAGGCTACATATAAGACAAACGCACATGGAATGGGAAATAGAGGGGGAAATGGAAATGGTAGGGGTTTTTTTTGTTGGTATTTGACTTTGCTACTGATGATTGTAAGCAACAACAAGTATTGCATTGTGTGTTTGAGCAGACAGGCCCTTTTTGATGTCAATCAATCAAGTCATCTCAGGTCATCTCAAGCGGCAGATGCAAAAATAGTTTTTTATATTAAAATTATATATTTCTTTAGGGGCATGTCATGTGGCCTTTGTGATCTACTGGTAGATCGTGATCTACCTTTTGGGCACCGCTTAACGTCAGATCAGGGGTTTTGTCGGCGAGCGCCAAAAATGCTCCCGACAGCATAATCGGAGCAAATACCGGGCAGTGTGTACGAGCCATAACGTGTTGACTACACTACACTAATAAGGACACATAATAATAACTAATAACCCATCCGTTACTACATGTGGAGTCAACTCCCGCAATTTCCTTCTTCCCATAGTGCGCTGAAACGTAACTCTGGGATGAGCGGCCCGTCAGGGCCGCGAAATTCTAGTGAAGTACAGTAGCTGCATACTTTCTGTCATACAAATGCAGTCCCTGAAAAGGGACAGCTTTGACTATAACAAGTTTGATTTCATAATTGTGCCAAAAGGTCTGAACCAGATCAAAATTGAATAACCTCCAATATGTTGCAGTTTCCTTCTATTGACTGGTGTGCTTAGAACTGACAGGATGGATGATCTTTGATCTAATTTGCTATTGTGATAGGCCTAATATGATAAAATAGGTGTTTAATTAACTACGGTAATCAATGATTTGCTTGATTTGATTTGTTTTAAAACATGCAAGCAACATTCACATTATTCTATGGATAAATAACCTGGGCAATTGATTGCAACGCTTGTTTCCTGGTGGTTTGTGGCTCAATTTAGAACCTTAAATCCACAACACAGTAAAATCCAAAGTGTTGAATTTAATTTAACTTGAAAATTTAACAAATTCACTCTGGATGGATGGATAAATTAACATGATGATTATACCCCTTGAAATCTATCTTGGACACTGTTGCAGTTTTAATCGTCTTTGCACTATAACATACAGGGAAACACTTGCAGAGTGAGAGCACAGATTAGGAAGGTGGATGTTTTCTTTCCTCATCTATGGGGGATAGTATCAAGAGTGACTTGTACAAATTGAGCTGAAAGGTAAACGTAGATAAAATAACATATTGGAGCACTGCATTTCTTGCACGCTTTGGAAATCCTCAACATTGAGAACATTGATGTTAGCATCAATTTCAATCAATTGAAAGTACAAGCAAATAAATAAATAGGTGTGTATTGGTATTTGGTTCTAAATATTACCGTACATTTGGATGTTCCTACAACCAGTTTGTAAAGGCACAATGGCGTTGATTGTATCCATGGTGCTCAGAACAAATAATGTTTTATACTAGATGAGCATAACTAAAGATGAAACGTTACTTGGCCCTCGGCGAGCAGACTAGTGGCCCTCTAGTAGAATGATCTCTTTGTAAGATGGAGCTTGTGACGTCAAATGAACTCTATATAGACATAAATTCATAGTTTAGCTAGAAACAACACAACAGTGGGAGGATGGTTGTCTTTCACCTCCCCCTTTTCTTATTTTGCGTAACTAATGATCTTTAAATCCTTGATAAACTAAGTTGACTAGTGGCTCCTCTTATTTGCACATTGGCTTGTGGCTTGTTGCTTGTTGTTCACTCTGTTGACTGACCACTCAAAGGGATTATCTTCTGCTTGTAGATACTTGCTTACCATTCATTTTCTTAGAAAATGTTGGAGATGCTTGAATATAGCCATTATCAGGTGAGATGAGCTGCAATGTTCTATGTTTAAACTATGTAACTTGTATGGATTTGGAAATATGTAAATACAGCAATGTACAATGCAATTTACTCAGATGAAGCTACAGTATAGCCTATTAATATGTACTGTTTGCTGTATTGTTTGCTGTTTGCTATATTGCTAGCACATTATGAGGACCTAGAATAAGGGCCTTATCTTGTGCCACATTTTATGTTCATAGACAATCTACATCGACACGTTGTGAGCTTGTAGATTGGAAATTCTAAATATTTCAAAAGGTTTTTCAAAATAGTAAAAGTAAATAAGGGATTTAAGATATAGCCCTAAATGTTCCGTGATCACTATAAGTTTGATTCTGGTGCTCTTTAACCCAACGCATAGTACTATGAATGGACCCACTGTGTTGTTTTACATCACTTTATGGTGCATGAAACCACTGACTGATCTTATCACTGGCCATAGCTCACTGTTGCCGGCGACCCTTGCGATCAGAGTTTTGCATTCAGTATGACCAATGTTGTGAATGCAGCTTCTGGGGCTTGAGAGGTACAGTCATCTAAATGTGGACTGTGTTTCTAATTGAAAAGAACTGATTTAACCACACTTCATTCATTCTCATTTTTGGCAAGCGACATGGTCATACGACAAAGTATAATTTAGGCAATGCTCTGCACTTTTGTAGTCACAGTAATACTATATACTTTGGAAGGGGTTACTTTTAAAAAGGAATTGATTACAGATTCCTGATTGACTAAAATACAGTTTCCGAAATGTGATTTGTGTGATTAGTGCCACACACACACACACACACACACACACACACACACACACACACACACACACACACATCAGTTTGCTATGGTATAGCCACAGGTGAACCAGGTACTCACCCGTCTAGAAAGAGGCAGATAGAAGATGCCTCAAAGATGATCATCGCTGATAACCAATTATCCATCTGATCTAGAAAAAAAGAAAAGAAAACATAAATGTATTTCAAATGTACTTTTCTTTCTGTCTTGCATAGCCACAGACCCACCTGGAGAACCCCACTAAGTACCACATCCAACAGGCTCAGAGGCAACAGGTGAGGCAGTATCTCTCCACCACTCTGGGAGGAAAAGCAGGCAGCCAGTGCCCAAGCCAGCCCCCGGAGCACGGCATGCCCCCCGGGCCTGGCAGCAGCGCCCCCAATAGCCCCATGGCACTCCTCACCCTCAGCTCCAACTGTGAGAAAGAGGTACAGTTTGAGAGAGAGGTACAAACCTTTTCATGTCAAGGACCCCACGTTGAGTGGTATCATCAGGGAACATTATGATCCTATGTTTCAGAATACGTGCATGACAAAACCAGCAACTTTATGTTTTGTCATATTTTATGTAATAGATATGTTGTAAGTGACATTTCATGACAGTACTTAGTGGGAATGTTAATGTGTCATGTCTTGTGTTGCAGATGGATGACGTTATTGATGATATAATTAGTCTTGAATCAAGTTACAATGAAGATCTTCTTGGACTTATGGACCCAACACTCCAAATTACAAACACGGTAACTAACTTTAAAAAAGGCCCCTTTGCCTTGGCAGTACATGTATTATCATGCATAAATCAAGACAATTTATGTCTTTGCATAGGCCTATATGACACATTTGTGACTGATTTTTTAATGCTCATGCAAGACATATTTGTACACATCTGTCAAAAGCATAAAACACGGCCCAGGCCGTAGCGTAACGGTCTGGGCACCGGACTGGTGATCCAGTCGCAGTGTGCCGCGGGTTCGACTCCCGGACCCGACACGGCCTTTACCGCATGTCATCCCCCCATCTCTCTCCCGTTTCCTGTCAGCCTACTTTCTATCCCTTAAAAAAAAATCAATAAAGGCGTAAGCCGCAAAAAAAATATCTTAAAAAAAAAAAAAAAGCATAAAACACAAAAAAAGCTTGAGAGCTTATTTCCATTGTGGCCCTTTGAGTAAATGTGTGTGTAAACTGAGTGCCATAAATAAAACCAATAATAAATAGATTCACACAATTTAAACAATATTTCCCCCCCCCACCCCCCATTCTATAGCTACCTGTATCTGGTAACCTTCTGGACATGTATGGAAACCAAGGACTTCCACCGCCAGGCCTCGCTATTAGCAACTCCTGTCCCTCCAGTCTACCCATCAAAAGGGAATATGCAGGTGATTTCTCAAGTGGATATAGTATTTACTTTGTTTTAGTATTTGCCACTACATGCAGCATACTGTAGCCTACAATACTGTGCTGTATGGTACATTCTGATGATAATTTAACTGTCAACTTAATTGATAAATAAATTAATACTGTACACGTAGAAAGTAATTGCAACTACTATTTGATCCAACCCTTAGAATAAGGTATCATGATCACAAAAAGGTATACTGTATATGTTTTTTAGACAGAATGAATGACGAATATAACTTGTGTATTGTCCACTGTATGCCTATATTGTGTCCAATCCAGCTTCTGGCATGATGCATGTACTCGACAAGCCTGGACCCTGTAGCCAGTATGAAAACTATCAAAGGCAAGAGGGCTATCCAGTAGGTAAGCAAAGCAAACCAAAGCAGATCAAACAATTTAGTATTTTTATATTTTAAAGTATTGTGTGTGTATAATGAAATACATATATCAAATTGCACAATAACAAACTTAAGTAGTGCAAAAACATAGATGTAATTTTGGAACTCTCGCATGTAGTAGCCTACAGTACATGTAAATGTTTGCTTGTTGTCAAAGCATATGGAAAACAATGCAATAATCTAACATGTTTCCAAAATTACAAATAGATAAACATACTTATTTACTGAGTTTTCATTTACCCATTCAATTCGTATTGTTATCTTTTTCAGAGGCTGAGGTCCGGGCAATGGCGAAAGAGAGGCAGAAGAAAGATAATCACAATTTAAGTAAGTCAGCCTGGATATATCTTTGATCGTTTAGAGCTAGAAGTTGGCTCAGATGTTTATGATCATATTTTTGCATGTTCGCAGTCCCACCCCCTGTCATGACGACGCCAGGCCCAGGAAATGATTCCCAATGCATTTTTCCCATAGACATTTTAAAAAGTATTTATTTAAAGACGGTTACGCCGCGGACAAAGCCAACTCGAGTTGTGACAATAAACACAATATTTTATAAGAAAAACAACAAAAAAAGTGTTTTTTTCTTCTTTCTAATTCGTTGTTCGGCCCAAAAAAATGTGTTTGTTGTCATGATTTGTCACGACAAGAATTGGCTTTGTACGACGCTTAAAAGGTCTTTAAATAAATACTTTTTGAAAAGTCTATGAGGAAAATGAACGGAGAATCATTTCTTGGGCCCTGGTAGGGGGCGGGACTGCTCTATATGGTCATGCTATTGGTCAGCCTTCCATATTAGGGTTATTATTATCGTTCCAATATTCCCATTTGATATCAAATCTAATTGAATGTTTTACATTCAATAATATAAAACAGTGTAAATAAAATTGGTTACCACAGAGAACATGGTAAAATGGAATGGTAAAATGTACTCTTTAGTGTACATTTGAGTGTGCATTATAATTTGATGTTTTGAAAATCTCGTTATTAAACTTAATTAAAATTAACAAAATCCATTCTTGGGCAGGATATATTAAAAAGTTGGTTTTGTAAAGTGATGATTATTTTGTTGTTTTACTTTACATATTATACCAAAGACTCGGTTCATTAGATTTCTGTATTAGGTTTAATTATTCTATATTATTATTCTTCATTATTATTTATTATATATATATTTTTTACATTTAGTTGAACGAAGGCGGCGGTTCAACATCAACGATCGTATCAAAGAACTTGGAACCTTGATTCCAAAGTCAAACGATCCGTGAGTATTTATTCATCCAATTTTTTTTTTACTATCCTAATTTTCTTTATCTCAAAAGCCTTGGAATGTGACGGGTTTTTAGCGCCCAGGGCCCTTTAAGAAGTCTATGTTGTCATGGTCAGCTGCTTAGCCGACTCTGACTGGAGACGTTTGTCCCTTGTATGCCTCAGGGACATGCGCTGGAATAAGGGCACCATTCTGAAAGCCTCGGTTGACTACATCAGGAAGCTCCAGCGGGAGCAGCAGAGAGCTAAAGAGCTGGAGTGCCGACAGAGGAGGCTGGAGCATGCAAACCGCCACCTCATGCTGCGTATACAGGTAAAGAGGCCAAGCTACTGTACCACGCCCGCGCTGTAAAATCCTGCGTGTTCATTTATCTCCGTTACATTTGTACACCCTCTGTGTTCCAAATGTAATCAAATGGATCGGGTTGATTTTATGTCATGGGAAGTGATGTTATGGAGCATGTGTTGCTTGTAGAGCCGGACACAAGCCTGGACTGGGACAAAGATTCGGCCCTGACATTTTCACGGAATTTGGCCCAGGCTGGCCCACCGCAACCAGTGCGCAGATACTCGACCAACTTTTGGGATCGAGGCACATAAAAATACTTGAAATAAATAAGCCCCTCCTGGGCCTTAAGGCGTGGGGTCCCGCGTGGGGTCCCGCGGCCCAAAGAACCGCCCGCCCCTGGGACTCTTCCATACTCTAACATTTTAACAACGTGCCAAGGGGAACCAGGCCCTCCGCTGGTCCCCGTGTGCCCACCCTTAAGCACCCCTCCTGGGCCTTAACAGTTTGACTGTTTTTTACGATTAACCCGCATTTTAATCAACCCCCCTTCACTGCCGAGATTGTTGTATTACCTTTAGAGCATACGCTGAATTATTTGGGCTTTTAATCCGCGAAAATCCATCAAAAAAAGCTCCCGTGGTTTGTTATGATCTGTGTGTAGCATCCACCATCTTGGTGCACCCGGAAGACGCACACAAGATTGGTTTCAATGAGGCGTTGCAACCAATGCATTTCCATTGGCCTCAATTTCCCAGAAGCCCTAGCAGCCCACAGCATGTGACGATTTCCGGTTTCGTCATCACAGCGAAGCCATCCAGTCTCATACTCCGCGACGAAGACGGATTTTCTTTTGATTCATTACATTACGGCGGATTAAACACATAAAACAAAAGGCGGGTATGTCCGATACGGCAGCGACATTAACCTGGAGTAATCCATTCGCGGCACGGAAACTGTTAATACCACCACTTTCACAGAACATAAATGATACACAACCAACAGACAACTAATTTAACATTTGTCCCAGACCGGTCCAACACCCGGGTCGGCCCACCGGACATATGTCTGGTACGTTAAGTATCAGACCTGAGTCAGTGCCCAAAGGGCACCGCTGTAGAGGCTCCAACGGTCACCGCTTATATCTATAAATGCACTACGTCTCTGCATGTCTGTCTGTGTGTACGTCTGTAATGCACGTAACTCGAGAACTGTTTGCCCCACCGACTTCAAATTGGACACACGTGTTCCACATCCATGCAGGGAGTGCAGTGCCCGGTGTCGAGTGGGTCGGACCAGTGTCCGTACATGGAGCTGGCCTGTTCCGACGTCACATCACTCTACATTTGGGCATGCTTGACACAGACCTATAAAAGGGACACAGAGAGACAGATACAGAAATCTCCATACTGTATATGGGCATAAAAGGGACACAGACAGATGGGTGGAACAGGTACTCTGACATGGTATTGCATAGCCGGGTGACGTGGGGCATGGATCTCCAACCTCCATCGTTACAGACTCTGTGCTCTACAGCAGGGCATCTAGTTAAAGTAAAACAGTCTCGATGAGATGACATGACATGTTAATTTTGTGTATTCTTCTATAGGAGCTAGAGATGCAGGCGCGTGCTCACGGCCTTACCGTGGTGTCCTCCCCTTCCATGTGTACTTCAGAGCTGATGGCTCGGGCAATCAAACAAGAGCCCTTGTTGGGTGAATGCCCCGCAGAGCTCTACCAGCATTCCTCAGGCCTTGACATGTCACCCCCAACCACCTTGGACCTCAACAATGGCACCATTACATTTGACCAGATCCACACAGATGCCAGTGGAGACATTGGATCATACGGAAGCTCCAAGAGCAGCAAACTGAAGGACAACCTGTCGCCCATCACCCAGAGCGACACCCTGCTGTCGTCCGATTCTCCCAGCACCTCCAACAGCAGCAGCCGCCGCAGCTCTAGCTGTAGCATGGACGATAAAGACCTCGGCTGTTAGCAGCACCTGACGCCGCAAACCAAAATGACAGTTCTATCTGTAGCATTCCCTTCACAGAGGCCGCTGCCATGACACAAATCCTCTTCAATTTGCAACTTTGCATTTAAGAGTATTCTTGAAGCTACAGTACTACTATGTAGAAAAGCTACCTTTCCTTTTCCTTCAACATTTCTTAAAGGGAGATATCACTGAATTTCTGGTTTTCAGATATGTTACTATAACCTACTAGTTCAGTTTTACTGACAATTTAAAAATAATAATGTGAAGGTGCAACATTTTATAGCATGTCTCCAACGTAGATCTGGGACTTCATGTGCAGCAGTCATGTCATCTATGACCAGGTTTAGCCCTGACCCGAGCCTCATTGACTAACCGCTATAAAATTCAAAACAATATTTCTTAACAGTATTAAACATATTTATGAATAAAGTGGTACTTCGATGGTCTACTGGCAGTGTACATACGTTTGGTGCAGATCGGTCCAGTGGTTTGCAAGATTAGCTATCTGGCCAGACAGACAGACAGACAGAAACAGACTGGAAGCCAAAAGTCCCATGTTCGATTCCAGGCTTGAGCAAAGTTTATTTGTTCATTTGAAAAAGGATCCACATTGCCATGGCAATCAGTTAGTCTTACTGGGGTCCACACAAAAACAGTGTCAGTGTCCCTGAGAAAGGGTTAGGGTTAAATGCTCTCCGAGAGCAACAACTAACGGCTGCTCACTGCTCCTATAGTAGTTATAGGATGGGTAAAAAGCACTGGCTGTGTCATAGAACGGCTAACCTCCAGCAGAGATAGCTTGATAAAGTAAAAGAGTCTTCATTTTACACACATCACAAAGTATCTTCTACTTTCCTTTTTTGATTAAGGTTGAACTACAGTAGCTCAACAATTCATCAATTGACTGCTAAACCCCTTAAAGTGGGAATAATTCAGTGTCCCCACATGTGGCGTTTCTCTAGCAAAGGAAAAACACAAAGAATTCACTGGTGTTTGGAATGATCTGAGCACTGGGTAATGGACCCCTTTCACACTAAATATTTAGATGTTATAACACTGCAGCTGAGGGTAATAATAAGGTTAATTGTGGTTGTGTTTTATTTTGGTGTTTCTGTGAGCCAGTATCAAATTAACTGCACAGGAGTTGCCCATGCATTCCCCCCCCCCCCCCCCCCCATTTTTAAACTTCATTAAATCCAGGATTATTACCTTTTTTATTATCTTGTTGTTCTACTGTATTGTTGTGTTAGCACAGTCTCTGTGGAGTATGTCCCCGCAATGTTTCACTACTTGTACCTGTATGAGCGAGTGACAAATAAATCCCTCTTAATTCTCTTGATTCTTGATTCATATTGGGTAACACTTAATGAAACACAGCCACGATTAGTGTTACTAGGTCTCCCTCTACCTGTTCTGGGGTGAATTTACAAAAGACCAGCGAGCACCACAGGTGTGCTCCGCCACCCTCACAGCGCATTTACGAATGCAATACACCAAAATGTCTGATGTGAAAAGGCTTCAATTGGAGTTTTATCAATATTTTGGGATATCTCATATCCTTTATCTAATTTGACAATTGTGTAGCCTACCAAATGTTGGGATTTTACAACATACATCTAATTGTTAGGAATATGGTATCAAGTTACAGAATATTACCTTTTTTTGTAATTCAGAGATGGACCTTTTTGTATACTTATACATCAAAAGGTTGTGATTTTCTACTGATGAATTTTCTTATTTATTGCAGCCGTGTAACCATGCTATTGATCTTCTCTTATTCTTATATGGTCTCAGACTTCTAGTATAGTTACATTCTAGTTTGCCACACCATACTTCTATGGAATAGATAGAAATTACATTTTATGTTCAACAAGAGCCTTAACAACTTACTGCAGTGTTTCATAAGCCGTGGGTTTAGCACCCAAAATCTGTCATGGACTGATTCATAATCTGATGGTTCCACACATGATAGAAGCACTGGTCTTTAACAATTACCAGTGGTGGAAAAAAAATACTCAAATGTTTTACTTACGTAAAAGTACCAATACTGAAATATATATAATACTTTGTTACGAATAAAAGTCCGGAATTCAAAATGTACTTAGTATTGGCATCACTATGTACTTAAAGTACCAAAAGTAAAATAATTGTGAGCTTGTAGATCGGCTATTTTCAAATGGCTGAAATGTATATGAAATGGTTTATGTATGTTTTGTAATAATAATAAAAATGTACAAAGTAACTAGTGACTAAAGTTTTCAAATAAATGTAGTGGAGTAAAAGTACAATAATTGTCTCTGAGTTGTAGTGGAGTAGAAGTAAAAGTATTGGAAATTGGAATTACTCAAGTAAAGTACAAATATCTCAAAATTGTACTTAAGTAAATGTACTTAGTTACTTTCCATCACTGACAATTACTGGCATATTACTATACATTAAGCACCACCCCAAAAATAAAATGGCATAACTTAAAATAAAATGTAGCGTATAATAACAAATGCAATCATATGGGACTCTTTGTTCCAGATTGATTCATTTATTCCTTTGTTGATAACGAGCCGTTATTGATTGGACTTTAGGAATAAAAACATGACCAGGGCCATTTTTTTTTTTTTTTTTTTATATATTTTTTTGCGGCTTATGCCTTTTATTGATTTTTTAAGGGACAGATAGTAGGCTGACAGGAAACGGGAGAGAGATGGGGGGATGACATGCGGTAAAGGCCGTGTCGGGTTCGGGAGTCGAACCCGCGGCACACCGCGACTGGATCACCAGTCCGGTGCCCAGACCGTTACGCTACGGCCTGGGCCCAGGGCCATTTATTGTGTGGAAGTACACAGTAGCATTAAATTAACAACTATTGATTGAACAGTTTTTGAGAACAAATGTGCAAATCAAGATGTTTGTTTTTTATTTGTCTATGCAAGCATGCACATATATATATATATATATATATATATATATACATACTGTATGATATGGATATGGATATATATGGTCTCGGAATATATGGTCTTGGTATATATGGTCCATTCATATAAACATTAAGCAACTGCAAGGCTGATATTTATTGTATAGTGTCCCATCTTCAGAGATAATTTATTTGCAGGCTATGCAGAGCATAATAGTATAGATTTGTTATTCTTATGCAAAATATATAATGGCTATTTTGATAATGTTCCTATACCAGATAAATGTGTAAGTCTGAAATAACCACAGAATCAAATTAATCAAGTGTACCGAACTTATCACATATGTATATTGATTCTTCCATTAACAAATAGGTGACAAATTAGTATGGTGTTCTATTGGGCCACCATGAACCAAAAGAAGAAAAGAAAATGTGTTTTATTTATGATGGTGAAGACTGCTGTCTTCACAATCTTCTGTGACTGTGAGGGCAGGCCATAGAATATGATTCATATAATTTCAAAATCATCAAACCATTCAGTGATGCCTCATGCCCGGTGGGGGGAAGTCAGGATAGAAATGTTTCATCAGAAGAAATTTGATGTAGGGGTTAAGCATCTCTTTGTGGATGCCACACATGCACTTGTGGAGAATATGGTTGTATTCCTATGTTTATTGTACCACTGAACTTTGTAATGAGGCGGCTTATGCACGGATGTCGACAGACAGTTCTTGCTGACACAGTCTGATGAAGAGTTGCACTTCTGCTTTTCCTTACATAACACACTAATGCAAGAGCATCACAGTCATTGTTGAATATGCCCGTTTCTTTATTCACTGTTCCTGTTAAAACACTAGTCAGTGTACGTTAGTCTGACATACCAATAATCCGACATATGTGGCCGGTTAAGAAGACTCACCCGTGGCTCTGACATGCGTTGCCGGTTAAGACACATACGTGGCCGGTCCCATTCTGACCGGGCACCCATTTTGGTGTTAGCATCGTGTCGTGCTTTAGCTATTGAAAAATAGCAGATCTACAAGCTCATATCGCGCCACCGAGTGGCGCGATACGAGCTTGTAGGTCTGCCATTTTTTTTATTTTTATGACCAGTACTTTATTTAGATTTTTTACAAACACATAAAACATAAGACCTACAATACAAACACAAGCAACAACAGCAGAGTACGTATTCATGGATAGACAATTAAGATAGATAAGATAAACAAATAAAATTTTAAATAAAGGAGAAAAAAAAAGGAAAAATCAAATTAAAATATGAAAATAGTTTACATTATTTACACGACCAAACGCAGCATCATCAACCGTACCATAATGTGTAGTAATACAATAAACAATCAAGAGGGCATTGCCTGACCATGGATCACACCAAGGGACCTGCAACATGACTGAGGAACACGTCCCACTTCAGATCATATTTATCCAACTGATTATTCATTCAAGGATTAGGTCTGCCATTTTTGAAAAATCGAAGAACGACTGACATTTTTTTAATCTGATCTCAGGTCAGAATGGGTTCATCAGACCAGTGTGTGTCCAGTGGAAAACCACTATGAATCTGATCTCAGGTCAGAATGGGTTAAGACTCACCTGTGGCTTCCACGTGCGGTTAGGGTTAGGTTAGGGGTAGGGTGTCAGACTATTGGGTTAGGGTTAGGGTTAGGTTAGGGGTAGGGTGTCAGACTATTGTGTGTCGCAGTTGAGCAATCTTTGCGACTGAATAATAAACTCTCTTCGACTATCTTTTTTTTAACCTACAGTTTATTCCACGATGTTGTAACCAATTGCCTAAGCTGTAATCCTGGGCGCTACTCTCTCTCTCTGCCAACCTAGAGAGAGCCCGAACTCTTCAATGCATGTGGAGTGAGCAGGGCGCTTCTTCAGTTTCCTCGGTAGGACATAGCCAGCGCGTGGAAGGAACATGTTATTCTGTCAGGCGGCTGACCATGAGGAGGCACTATTACCAGGATTACTGCATGTTTTTTGTGAGGGTACCCTAGGTTGGAGAACATGCAAACCCCACACAGAAAGGCCCTTTCACCAACCCCACCTAAGGAGAGAACACACCCCCAACGACCACAGAATCCCCGGCGGGAATCGAACCCGGGACCTTCTAGCTGTGAGCACTACCTACTGCGCCACTGTGCCCTTTTTCTCTAGCTGATCATGTTTTTCTTAAAATTATATATACAAGCATCTGTCTGTCTCACGCCCACCCATGTTATTGTTTGTTTTATAGAACGCAACAACGACAAACTCAACAGGCTATCCAATCTTAGGCATGATTAAAACAGGGACATAGAGAAAAGCATGGAATAGCTCAGACGGAAATAAGATTACTACAACAAGATGCACTCAGTGGCCTTATAGGCATAAACAGCAATAAAAAAAATAACTGCAACTAAGCAAACTCAAAGACTGGAGGCCATAAAAAAACATTAAAGATCACTGCAAATAAGCAAACTCAAGGGCTACAACCCTACAAACACAGGCTGCACGTGCACAGTGTGTCACACACACTCTCACACTAGAGCAGAGGCATTAAAAAAGAAGAAAAAGTGTGAGTCTAGAGCTCCACTATATAGTATTACTGCCTTACTGGGCAAATAACTGGGCTAACCAGCTCAATAGTAACCTGGGTCAACACAGGGAAAGGTTTAGTCATCAACACAATGTAATTTATAATTACAGAGCCTAGTCCTTCCATGCGCCAGAAGCGTATCTCCCAGCCCTGGCAGAGTTGTTCTGGAGTAGTTCCAACGGATTGTGTGGCCCTGGTTTTGCCCTAGTGGGATTGATTGATGGTAGCTGCCTACTGGGACATAAGTCGGGACTTGATCACCCCGGCTGGGTCGCCTGAGTGAGGGGTATGATGTTCAAGAGACCCGGCCGAAACCCCAATGACCTTGGGATACATCACTGAGGATACGTCCCAGGTGCATCCATGCGATAGTCCTTCTATTTATAGTGACTCATAGGAATAGACGGGTGACAGCTGGAATGTAGACGGCGCCCGGGTGAGCAGTATGGGTTAGCGCCCCAGCCTGTATCCTCCGTGAGGAGGAAGCCCAACAAACCATCGGTGAGGCCTTTAGGAGGGCCATTCAAGCAGCAAGCGGAGCCCGCTCAGCTGTGGAGGACATGCTGCATTGTCCTGGTACCCAAGATATGTGACCCCTCTGCCCCTCACAACTAACTGGCCAGTCACCTTAACATCACAGGCCATGAAGGCCGTCAAGCGGCTTGTACTGCCAACACCTGAAACCTCTAGTGAGACGCCACCTTGACCCCCTCGCGTATTACTAGGCAGACTTGGGAGTTACCTGAACATTCATCTTGACACCAAGGACAACAACGCTGTCAGAATCCCATGTTCTTTTGACTTCTCCAGTGTCTTCAACACCATCCAAAGACACCTTCTAGCAGAGAAGCATGCAGTGACACCCATCGACCACGGTATAGTGGCATGGATCACTTACAGGTTATCTTACAGTAGACCGTAGCACATGAGACTGCAGGGTTCTGATGTGTTAGGGAGAAATGCATCTTGATGGCAAAGTGGCTTTATGTGACAACTGTAGATACTGGCAGGGCGAGCATTTGCTCATGCCCTGGGCGAGGCCCGGGCAAACGTGTCTGTGATGGGACCTTTACCAATAGGAGGCTCAGGCCGTGGTGGAGGAGCTCACTTTTAGAGGTCGGGGATCACACAGTGATCACAAGGAGAAATCTAGCGTTTACAGAAACTTTGCGGTGACATTGATGCTAGTTAAATCTAGTACTTACCGTCAATGTTTTGTTATGATGAGGCTGATTCTGTAGAAAGACAATCTTGCTGTGATGTTTTCTTTTAGCCAGCAGATGGCAGTCTACTAAAGGAGAAAATAGGCGAGATTAAATTTCCAGAGGAATTTCTACCTTGTCTAGTCTACTAATAGATGCATCGACTCACCCACTGCCTGAGTGTTAAGTGTTTCTTTTACAAAATAATGATAAACACAAGAACACAACACAACACTATTTTCAGGAACCCGTTTGTGATTGCAGTAATGCCTTTGTGGAGCATAGATATAACAAAGGTTTTGTTTTTGACACAGGTATATCAGCAGCATTTCACCTGAAACACACATAAGCAAACCAGACAGCATTCAGATGATGATTGATACTGTAGTATTATACCTAAATGGGGGAGCTATAAAAAATGCTGGAATCAACATGAACTCAGTCAGCGAGGACACCAGTCTTGAGGAAAGGGACAAACCCTTCAATGTCAACCTGAGTCTTTCATTTATAGTTGATCAACTGCCTATTTTAATAATGTATTCAAGTCCAAAGCACAGTTGATAGGAGGATATATCCTAATTACAGATGGTGCTACCAAATATAGTAACTCAAGAGCTAAATAGGATTACCTCAGTGTGAACTGTGAAATATTATTAACTTATATAAACACACTGTTTATCAAGTCTGCACCACTGGAGTTAATTTAAAAGTTTTCCTAGACAAACTCGCTTGAGTAATGTCCACATCAGAGCCATGTCCGCTTGATAAACAATCATTTACAAAATGAACATCTGTCAACTCAATGCAATTGTCATGAATCAACAATCCTGGAACTTTTGATTTGTGGCGCAATCAAGCCCAGGATCCCATAATGTTGAATGTTATGTTAATGATAATCAATAATAATATGTAATTTATTTAAACTGGACAATGATGACCGACAGTAAAGTGAGGTTGGAAAGAATGGTGTACATATATTATCTTGGGTCCCAAACTGGTATCAGTCTTGCAACGTTGCAGTTACTACATGTGGTCAAGTGACAGAACCACCAAGGTGCCCTGATGGCGTGTGTTTTCTATTGCATGTCATCAGTCAGTGTCATAATAACCTGTCTAACATGTCTGTTTCCCCCCTGAAGCCTTGCCCCCGGCAGCAGATCCGGTGATGCTGAAGCAAGGAAACGGCAAGATTATCAACACAGCTTCCATTGCCAGTCTAATAGGTGAGTGATGAGTCCAATCCCTTACCATCTCTCTCTGGAGCCAGTCTGTGTCTACCTCTAATCTCTCCATTTGGCATGGACAGTCAGGCAGGGAGGAGGACAGGATGAGTGAATACATCTCTGCCACTATCTGCCACAGCTATGTGCTCTAGTACACACCACAAGAGAGGCATTTTGTATCAACAGAGTATATCCTATATTGTAATGTAGATCAGTTTCCAAACTTAACTGGGTCTTGCCCATGTCAGCATCTACAAGTAAACTAAAGGGCGGGGGGGGGGGGGGGGGGGGGGGGGGGGGGGGGGGGGGGGGGGGGGGGGGTGGGGGGGAACAAAAATAAAATAAAGTTCAGAATAGGATTCATGGAGCTTTTGCAGTCTATAGATCCCTCCAACCCCGCATACTGTGTGTGTAACAGGAAGTACAATGTGTTGTGATTGCGTCTAGCCTGGGCGGTTTTGCATCATAATAAACATCCCCTCTCAGTGGAGATGTTTGGAGGATGTGGAAGGCAACCCCGAGTCCAACAGGGGCAGCTTGTGCCAGCAGTCTTGTTTGAACAGCGGAAGATGCTTTCAGAGTTTACTGAGAACCTAATGAAAACCTTTATAATTCACGGGGGCCAGTGTATAATATTCTACTTCCAACAGGTTACTCCAGAGGTACCGCAACACTTTATCAGCAATATAGTCAAATCGCCAGTAAAGCGCTGTGCCATATGGACCCTGGTCCCAACTGCAAGAGCAATCTGTAAAACAGGGGCATGCTGGTAAATAGAGGCTAGCATTAAACAGTGATCAATTACTGACATTACACACAGTCCTTAAGGAATCTACTTTATTGGTCTGGACATCTGTTATAATATTGTCATAATGTGTAATCAGATGGGACCTGTTCTAGCCAAGTGGAGGCTCAAAAAGGGTTCACAAATGCCCAATTAAAATGCCCAATGACAGCTTCATATCCATCTGCTAAATAGAATGAGTGTCCCACAGCCCCTCTCATCTCCTGCATCTTCTGAAGGATGGACAGCATTGCAGTGACTTCTGTGGACATGACTGTAGTTTTATTGCACGCAAGTTGATATGTTCATGTTTTGAATTCTGTTTTGATCTTGTTTACAAGATGACCTTTCTGCGGTTAAAGGGATTTGCGACTCTCATGGTCAAAGTTATGCCATCTCAGCCGCATGTTAATAGGTATTACAACAGACTGCTCAATGTCTCCCTTCTCAAGTCAGTGTGTATCATTTGAACTCTTTATCTACCCAGAAGAATTCAAAATGTATGGGTGTGCCTGATAAAGAGCATGTTTTTTTTCTCTCACTTAAAATGTGCAATAAGTAGCAGGGTGAATGTTAAAGAGGGCTTTGGAGGAAGCTCTCCCTTTCCTTCTCTGGGGATTACTGCTCTTAAAGACATGGGTGGAAAACATCAATGCAGGTTTATTTGAAGGATGAAGGCATTTTCTGAATGGTATTTTGGAGCCATATCATCAGGTCTCGAGCAAGGATTAGTGCTGTTAGGCTTCTTGAGCTGTGTTTCCTGTCCTGATAAATCGGATTTCACCTTCAATCTGCGTGTAAGCCCTGGGCTCTGCTCCTCCTCCGAGGCCCTAACCTACCCTTATTCAACCCAGTCCAAACCCGACCCAGTGCAGACATACCTCACTCTGCCATCACCTTCTAATCACCTTCTACTAACCTCCCCTACACACAGAAAATTGTTTTTTTGTGGCCTTCGCAAGGCTGACAGGAAATTGGGAGAGAGATGGGGGGGGTGACGTGCAGTAAAGGTAGTCGGGATCGGGAGTCGAACCCGCGGCACACTGACAGACTGGATTACCAGCCGAGGTGCCTGGACCGCTGAGCCACGGCCCAGGCCCGAAACAATGAACATACACTTTCAAGTTTCAACGCAACCGTACACCATACTACTCTACATTGCCCTCACAGTGCCACAACGTAGCAGGTCGTCTATTTCTGTCTATCGACCACTTAAGCCCACTTCATCGTATGACGAATAGTGAAAATACATGCTTGACACATTGAGAGCTTGTAGATCTGCTATTTCCTTATTAATTAAAAGAGTGCAAAATGTCAGAATAGTGTTTGTTCAGTAAAGCTGTTTCTCCAGCTCTTTAGTAAACGGCATATGTATTTTCAGGTCAGGATACCAATGTGATCCAATCAGAAGAAAAGATAACCCCCCCAAAAAAGAAAAGATATATAGACTACTGTATAAATGACTAAAACAAAGCATTTCAAACAAGAATATCACTTACACTGCCTTTAATTCTTCACCATCCTGTTCATTGGCTGTTTTCCTGCGTTCATGTGAGCAATCTGCAGGATGCTCCAGCCTACCTCCCCAGGATCCATCCCTGCCTCTCTGCAGCTGGCTGGTATTCATCATCCCAGCCTCTCTCTAAAGTCATTTGGCAGTCAGATCGCCGGGTGATGGGGTTAACTACTAAAGTTGTATGTAACTTGGAGCCTTCATTGTGATGATTAATCAACCAGCGGAAAACGAGCCCCTGTCCCAGCATCCCATGCAGCGTGCAGCATCTGTGATGGTCAAGGCAAACAAATGGCGCCTTGCCTTTGTTGCTGAGGACGGTGCATAACTGGACATTACAAGCAATTAATTTTACAAGGCTCCATCCACATGAGTCCCCAGCAGCTAATGGAGATACTTTTATGCAGTATCCACTAGAAACCAGAAGAGCCTCGAATTTAAATATCGGCTGCCGCACTTCTCTTCTCTTCAAGAAAGAACACATTTTAGTTTTGTTTCTATTCTGGCTGATAGAATGACCTTTTAAAAAAAAAACAGGAATTTGAATAAAAATCACACCCTTGTGAAGTGAGGGGCGCTCTTATCATACATCATCTCATTCCGGCCAATCACAATTTGCGTCCTCACCTTCGTCTTCAATGTTTGTGTTTACACAAACACTCAAAGCTGGCCATTCATTGTCAATGGCATTCAATGTTTGTGTTAAGACAATGTTTGTGTTTACACAAAGCCTCATAGCTGGACATAGGACGGGCTAGCACCACTCAAAATGAATAATTACAACTTGAGAACTAAATAAAAACAACAGGACATTATTAGACAATGTTATCTGAATGAAATAGTGTGATAATGAGTGTTTCTCCCACTCTGTGTGCACTGCTCTATCCCCAGAAGCACCAATACGTCCAAGGCTGGAGTTGTCAAAAGTACACAATTCTGAGAGCTGAATGGCTTGACAGAGCACATCACCTGCATCTCACATTTGAGTGTTTTCTATATCGGTATAAGCGTCAACTTCTCATACTTTTACCGAAATGTACCAGTCCATGTTCGAGTGTTGTCAAATGTGCTGGTGTGTTGTAAGTAACGGTTTGAGAGCTGCCAACAAAGTAGTGATTAGTGTATTTGCTTTCAAATGAAGAGCCCCATTTGAGAATGATGCACTAATTTAAGTACTCAAACAATGCATCAGTGCTTAATTAGATGACGTCTTGAGGGATGAATCAACCAAACACTTGTACTAATTGTTCTATTCAATTAGTGAATCAAATTAGCATCCTCACTCCAAGTGTCGCCACAACAATAGCGCCTTGTTTGTATCTATTTGTCTGTGAAGCTGAGCAGCAGGAAGAAAAAGGAAGAACAGAGGCAGGGCTGTGTGTGTCTGTGTTAAGTGGAGCATCCCTTAGCCCCAGCCGTCCCTGAGCAAATCCATCCGGTGGCGCGGGTTGAGCCGGGCCCAGTCACAGCCCCAGAACAAAGCGCCCGTTCACGCGCCACGCTCCGCCTTATTTATCGCCAGCTTGTTTGCTAATTTTAATTTGCAAAGAAGCAATCCCCCCCTCCTCCCGCTAACTGGGTGTCTCAATGGGCTGCTGATTTCTTTGAAGTGACAGTCGGTAAATATGCATAAAAAAGGGACACAATTAGTGCTCGCGAGGTTGACTGCAGCCTGATTCCATTGGCAACTTTAGCCGCAGCGGTGATAAGCTGCATTATCTAGAAAATTGGCTGAGGGAAAACAGCACCCCTGATTGCCAGGAAAGGTTCCAGATAACAGGGCAGCTGAAGAGAAATATAATTGAGGTGGAATATGTTAACCAAGGTGTCACATGCTCCTTGGAAGTGCTAATTTAGCCAAATGTTGGAATTCCATATCAAGGCAAAGGACTACATCGGTGGAAGATGATTCAGGCCTCACGGCTTTTAGTCACTGTCACATCAATTGTGCAGAAAGTCAAGGCGTCTCTAAATTAGACAACGGTATGTTCTATGTTGACATGTTTATTCAAACGATGGGCCTGTGATACATTTATTAAGTGGAGAGAACAGCATTGGTTATGATTGACTCATGTTGACATTGAGCTATTAGACAATGTCGCCAGAGCTTGAGGGATACAGTAACAAATGCAGTATACCTGTAGTGTAGGCACTGCTCAGACACGGTTTCTCAGCGTCAAAGAAGCTCAACTATATTTCAGTCTGAGATCACTGTATGACTGTCAGGGAAATGCAGGGAAATATAATAAGTGCTTAACCATCAGCTCTAAGCAAATTACACTAGATTTCTACTTATACCCGTTGGCACTTCCTGAGACATGCCAGTCATTAAAGGTGCCAATCCCACTGTAAATATCATCCCTACTGCCACACAGATGCCTTTTTCTTCAAGACATAATTGGGTATATTTTTGTCACCAACGTGGTGGCTCTAAAACAACACTGCCACTCATGTCTTTGAAGTGTGATGCCTTCTGATTTTGTCCTGTTGTTTTTTTCCCCTCCACTCTCCATCTCTGTCTCCCCTTCTCTCGCTTCCTGTCTAGCTTTTCAGGGGGATTGTTGACACCCCTCTCATCCACTCGGAGAGTCTGAGTCCTCTGGTGCAGTGCTGGCTGTCAGATATCCCTGCTGGTAGACTGGCTCAAGTGACAGACTTGCGAGCTGCAGTGGTCTACTTGGCATCTGATGCCTCTGACTACATGACAGGGCATAACTTAGTCATAGAGGGTGGGCAAAGTCTGTGGTAGAGAGAGCCGAGTGGAAGGGGAAGAGGGACTGTGGCACTACTCTCTTGGGGATTGGCAGCACCCATATTCTGTCCCTTCAGAACAGGTACAGTACAATACAGTCACACCGGGAAGTCTCTAGAACCTTCTGAAAACCTATAGTTGTATATGAAGGTCTTTTCATATCATCAGCTTTTGTGCCGTTTCCCTTTTCCATTCATGTTGTCTTAATTTAGTTACATTGATGCTAATAGATTTTTCCCCCCATATGGCTGCATTTGATCTTGCTATTGTAAAGCATTATAATATCTCATTGTAAATCAAGTTCACCATCATTATCACTGTTGAAGGAATGCACTGGCTTTCTACTGTCTGCTGCATCTAGGATTGGCAGCACTTTTCCTGTGGGACCAGTGTTTATTTGGTTTGTATCGTGATACCGTTTCATGAAACTGTGAACTCTGCCAATCTTGCTATTACATGATGTTAATTCCATTAAAGACTTGATCATCCAAGCCTTTAAAGGCCTTTAAATGCATCCAGTTTGTTCTGTCAAGAATCAAGATGGTGCCCTGACATCTGTTGTATGTTTTTTCCCACCACACTTTATACAGTAGGTTTTAATATAAAATGATTCTGCTACTAATGGTTATGTCTGTTGTATTGTACTGTATGTGCACCTTATTTCCTGCCATCCTTTATGTAATATGCTGTATAGATTACTTTGTATTTCATTTTACTTGCATGCAGTCCAATGTCAAGGAATGTTTTGTTGATGAAAAACGGAATAAAGATAATGTTAAAGAGGAAACTATTCTTTTATACAGATATCACTGATTATCCTAAGCCAGCGCTGAAACCACCAGTGCAGAGTGTACTTGAAGAGGAATTTGTCTTCCATGTTTTGATACACATTATGAGGGCCTTTACATTCTGGTTAAATTTACAACTGAAATAAACTGGTTAGCAGAGCTAAACTGTATTATTGTGTTTGTGATGAATGGTGAAACGTATGGCACTTTAATGATGTACAGTGACACAGAAAATCCTGTAATGTCAAAAGCACACCAAGAACCTAGACTGATTTATGCTTTGGCAACAAAGGGTCGAAAGACATCACACGACCAAAAAAGCCCAAAAAACTAAACATGAAGACATTTTTATTTCTTCATTATTTCTAATTATTATTATTATTTATGTTGAGCGACACATAACTCCCAAGCATAAATCAAGCTTCATTCAGGCAGCGACCCCTAACAGTAAGGATAATGAATCTATTGTATTATACAGTAGGTGTGCACTTGCAGAGTAAAATCTCCAGCGTTAACCCAGAGACTGTAATGGAACCAATTGGGACCATACGGGTTCCATTTGTACACTTGAAGCTACTGTGTATATTCACACTAAAGCAGGGTGACAATGAGATGTATGATACACTATCTGCACACTCCTGTGTGCTGCTCTAGGTCTCGTGGTTCGGCACCACATTAACCTGCTCTGTCCAGCACTTTCTCCACCATGACCATTCCAATTGGTTTCCCAAGTGGTGCTCACAGGCACCATATTAATTGCTCACAGTACTGTTTGTGTGCTGAAAAACAATACTTAAAGTAGAGGTTAGGCGAGGACGTGACCTCAGTCACTGCAATTATGCCAGAGGAGCGACCAATTAGCACTTTCTGCACAACGAGACAGTGCTGGTGTTTATATGTGAGCAACCTCAACTTCTCACTGTTAGTGACCGCACTCTAATTTACATAATTGGGGATTGGTCATTAATGGGGATGGGGAGTGAGAGGATCCCATTAAGATATGGTGAGAGATCTGATCATCTCCTCTACTCTGTGCTATTTATCTGCAGCTGTTGAAAGACAGTTGCTGTATAGTAGATATTATTGGGATTCTTATTCTTAGATTTGTTTTTTCTCCCCCAGTGCAATATCACACTATTCCAGCATTTGTAGAGCAAGATTACACTTGCACATTACACATTTATTAATTGGGCCATTTGGAAAGTGTTTCCATGTTTGACCACTAAGGGGCAGTCTAAAAGCAGGCAGCTAATGCTAAGGACAAAGTTATAACAAGAGGTTATCAAACACATTATTTGCCATTATCTGGGGGCAATAACAATGTGCTCTGCTTTATGTATATGTGGGGAGATTATGATTAAAAAGGACACCTCTCCAATTCTAGTATGCAAACAGCTGGACATGGAAGACGATCAGAATGAATTCATAAAGAAATAATGAATAAATACAAATGTACATTAAATTAAATGTGGTTTGATAGTGGATGGTTATATTTCTAGAGTATGAAAAATGTAATTATGTCCATCTGTTACCATTGCTTGCCAAGGGATGATTGGAATGCCTGAGAGTTCAGTCATTGTAATGCAAATCTACAACCATACTGGTTGATATTTTGAAGCGCAGTGACCATTTGTATCTACATGTACACAGGCTGAATCTTGACTGAAGATAAACATAGCCAGGACTTCTATTAACATTAACAAACTCTACTTATACCCATATTATTAAGTTTTATTGAGGAAAAGTTTAACCATAACACTATTTAAACATTAAAGTACACCACATTGTCAAAGTGTGGAACAAAATCGTACTTTTTGTGGATTTGTTTTTCATACTTAACACAAGGGAAAGTTTGCAAATCAGAGTGCTTCTATTGCAAATCAACCTGATTATTAGATAGCAGTTCACTAATCATGTCACTTAAACTGATATGTTTTGTTGTCACAATGCATTGCAGTGATCTCAACGCCCTCTTGGTTTCCCTACAAACTACAGCCAGAAGTATTTTGAGCTGGAAAAATGTGATATCTCGTCAGACCCTATGCTATGGCTTGCTTCATGAGGTGTAAGTGATCTTGAATCTATTATTTATGACCTCCTTTTGCTGCAATTACACTCAAGAGTGAGGGCGCTGTGTACATGCCACTATTGTGCGAAACAGTTTTCCAGAAAATGAAAATGCCCCCCCCCCCCCCAGACAAGTAAGAGCAATACTGGACAAGACAAGATGTGGTGCTACGCAGGCTATGTCTAGATGACAGAGGACCCTGGGGTTTATGGATGACATATTAACATTTGACAATATCGATACACTTTTACTGATGGATTACGGTTATGGCATCCTGTTACATAGCCAGTCAGTGGGACGTTTGACGATGAAATGTTAGCCCCTATGATTTGAGTTGAGCCCTCTGATACTATTGCCAGAGTCGGGACTATGCAACAGCAAAGCAGAAACACCACCATTTAACCACTTTAACACTGGCATCCCAAGTTCATGGGCATGTCAATTTACAAAACATTGAAAATAGCGGATCTACAAGCTTACAATATGATGTTTGTAGATCTTCTATTAAAATAAAAATCACACCTGTGTGAACTGAGCAGTACAACTATACTGTACTGTACTATGCTCTGTACTGGATTTGGATTAATCCACTTTGTGCCACTTTACTCTGTACTGTACTCTACTGGCCACTTTAGGTGTTGCAACTGTCCGTGATCAGACACGTATACGTATATGTACACATACACAATTACACACACATAGCTCCGTAATGGAGCGGAGGCGGAGGTCAATAATTTTATATGGTTAAGTGGTTAGCAGTAAGTGTTCCAGTGACGTTTAGTATTGCTGTGTCCTCCAACTGCAGTGACCTAATGCAGGATTTACTCTTTGGCATTATTTCTGTTGCTAAACTGGTGAAAAACTAATGAGAATCATGCTCATCACAACTCTCAGGTACATGCATTGTTCACACAACAGTATAGCCTAATAAAATATAGGTTAAATGCTCTTATTTGGTTGCCAACATCAGAAGGCCATTGTACCCAAGGCTCAGTTGGTTTCAGTCTGATCAAGAATTTAAAACATTCCAACAGACTGTCATTTTTGGGACCTTGACTCATACGTACATGGAAATACTGGTCATTTCATATTAGGACCATGAAAATAAACGATCCATTACGTAAATATAATTTAAATTGGTTGTCTTTTACTTCCCCCCCCCCCCCCCCCCCCCCCCCTAAATATTTGACATTGAGTTTCATTTTGGTGATTTGTCATGTGTACTCATGCATGTTTGTGTAGTGTAGTGATCAGTTGAATTGCAGAGGGGTAGCCTACTGTATGGAGCAGGTATCATTATCTACCATTGTTTGTCATCTCATGTGTTATTCATTGAATACCAGTTTTGCTATTTGCTCTACACATGCTACCTGCTGACTTTACAGCTGCTGTGTGCTTTCAGAAAGCTGTATTACCAACAAATAAAACTGTGCGATATTGTAAGGCATTTGAATGCAAGCCTTGTGCCAAACCAGAGGCACATACAGTCATGTATTATTAAACAAGCAACATTTTACACTTAGTTTTTGTATGTTGTACTTCAGTCCTTTTGTTTTACATTATTTGATTTAAAAAATAATACCTTGTCTTAATATTTCAATGTTGACTGCAATTGCAATGTGTTCCAACAATCTCAATCAACGTTAATACTGAATTAGCATTGTAAGGTTTGTTTGTAGTTTACTCTTCATATGATTAATTCTGCTACAGTATGAATACATTTATTGTTAACTTACCCAACTTAAAGTATAATTAAATAATGTTTTTTATTGATGTCTCCTCTGACATCTCAAGAGATGTCTCAAAAGCAATTCAAATGTCCTCAACCTGTATCCACACTGCCAATTTATAAGGCTTTTATTCAACATTAATACTGAGCCAGGGAAACACTGCACTCTGAGTTCTCTAATTACAATGCAGCTAATGTATTATTTCCTCCCCATGTGGGATTACTTTCATCTTTTCCATTAAGATGCACATTTTGTTTGGATACTCAAATTACAAACCCCATATTAAATCTGACTGTGCAAAAGGCATTGATCATAACCCCGATAGCTGCACTCCAACTTTGATTTAATTTGCACTTCCATTAATATCTATGAGACGTCCGATTGTCGTCTTGGGCATATTGATGGCATTGTAAGCCCTGCCTTCATATAATGTTCCCCAGCGGCAATGAGGAAATGTTACAGAGAATTAGGCCGAGGAGCAGGCTCAGTGGAACTGGCACTGCACTCGGAAATTCATTACCCTAATAAATAGAGGGGAAATAAGCGAGAATCTTAAGAGAAATTTCTCCCCCACCCACTCCCTCTCTTGTCCACAAAAGCCTCGACATTGGCTTGAGAGTGGACGTCTCAAACTTGTGCACTTCTCATTACTGCTGCCTGTGCACCGAAGGGTCTTCTCAGGACCATGATATGTCTTTAAAAAGGGCCTGATTCAATAGAAAAGAAATCACTTACTACCTCTCAATCATAAGGCCGTAGGCACACGGAGCTATTTGGATATACATGGCTGCATCTCAGAAGTGCTCACTTTGATTATTACATTAATGAGAATTCACTCTGGAAAATCTTCATTAGAAAAAAGGTACAGCTTTATGGACATCATTTCAATAGAATACAGTACAATACAACAGATCACACTCCGGTCGTAAATTGGGCCTGACATTGCTGGCTTACAAAAGGCATCAAGCTAGATAAGATGCTGATTTCTTATGTTGATTAATGAAGCACCAAGTCAGTGTGTGTGTGTGCTCACTGTGCTGTTCTCCTCCATTGTTGAAGTCTTGACACATTGTTTCCTATAGGGAAAACACTACTGGAGCCAAGAGACATGAGTTATGGTGTAATTAATGCAATCATGAAGATGAAAATAGCTGTTGTTCTATCTGGAAAATCAGTGTAGGATTCTATGTGAGGTTCTGTTCAGCAGGCTAACTTACCACACCAGAGGCACCACAGACCTTGCTGTTCTTTGAGGCCCTTTTGAAGGCTTGTCATTGTATCCTACAGTTAGCAATGACTGAAACAAACAAATTGTATTTAATGGCTTAAGTCCAGTTTGACAGCTTTTACTCTAGATGTATGCTGTTCAGTGAGTGGAACAATTCCCCCTTTTGTTTTCGAGGAGGGAATCCATTTCTCTTATGATTCTGCCACAATGATTCATTTGCAGGTCATTAAAAAACTCGTCTTTTCAAAGCATTAAGGCTGCTCAGGTGGCGAATCCCTTTGCAGGGAGACACGTCGTAAATAAAGGCAGCTACATTTCAAATGCCATAAATAGGGGACACCTAAGGACCTTGCATGATTGGAGACATCTAATCATTTAATTTATGCGTGTCTAAAGGAGCCCTCATTAACATTCAAGTAGCACTCATCTGTCTAGCTAGCAGGATCATTCCAAAGACTGCATCAGTCTCAGATGGAACATATCTATTTGGGTTACCCAGGACGACTACACACTCAGCAAGCACCCTCACTCTCCTCAATGTCATGGCAGACAATGCATATAACTCTTGCATAAGTTGCAGCATGTGATTTGTGACCCAGTGATTGTGTTGCCATTAATGTGGAGAACCTTTGACAAAGTTAAAGTCATATTTTTTCTAGGTCGCAGTATAGTATTGTCACATTCACACACGACTGTGCTTCAGCAAATCAATTAACCTTTTCCCAAACTCCTCCTCCCATACAAGATTAATCGTATTCATAGACAATCGTCAAACAAAATGGACTCCACTAGGCTTTTGATGAAGACTGAGTGAAGACTGTGATGTTTATTTGTAGAGACTGTCTGAGGGCAGTGTTACTGCTGTGACACTGTAAGTGTAAGACACACCTCAGTATCTGCAAAGCCTTATGCATGACAGAAACTCAATAATAATTGGCGTGGATTGCTTTTGACACATGCTGGTTGCTGACAGCTGCTTTGTTCTGTGGTCAGATTCCATATTTAACACATCAAAGCGTCAGGGTGCTACACACTCCACCATGGACCGATAGCAAGCCTGACACTTCTCTGTTAACAGCAGAACAGTTGGCCTCTCTCTAGTGGGTGGAGAATAAAGTGGAGTTGTGCCATTTCTTTTTTTGAGGGGCACTAGCCCCTCCTATGTCCAGCCTTGAGGGTTTAAAGTGTAAACAATCATAAAAGACAAAAGTGTGTAAACACAAACATTGAAGACAAAAGTGAGGACACAAATTGTGATTGGCCAGAATGAGATGATGTATGATGACGTATGATAAGAGCGCCGCTCACTTCACACAGGTGTGATTTTTTGAGGGGCACTAGGCAGCTTTTGTATACAGCTTTTGTCCCTACACGTCTCATATTTGCCATTGACAATGATAGGTGAAATTAGGTCATATGTGCCTCAAATATGATGTCAATTTGTGGATAACACTAACATTAAATGCCATTGACAATGAAGGGTAAATTTACGTCATATGTAGACGAGCAAATCGGCTAAACAATCACATAAATTCAGTTGTTCTTGAGATGATGTATGATGTATAATGATAAGAGCGCCCCTCACTTCACACAGGTGTGATTTTACTTTATTGTTCTATGCATGATGGTCTCAAGTTGAACAAACATTAGTTAAAATTCAGATTAAATTGCATATTTTATTAAATATGTCATATTCTATTCTGTAAATACGGTCAGCTAAATGAGAAGTACTAAATGTCAAAATGTCCGCAAAAGCATATTTAAAACATGCAGTTTTCTGTGTGCAAGTTGGATAGTTGCACCAACAGATTTGCAGAGGTGGAAAGCCGACGGGGGAGAAGTAATGATTTACCCTTCATCAACACAGGCCTAGGAAAAGCAAGGCAGGGATTGATCTGCAGCTAATGCAGTTCTCATTAGCTCTTGGTTTGAATTCAGCCAAACCGATACTTAAGAGAACCTGGCATTATAGGACAGTATGGTAGGTTCCTTCATCAACCATGGGAACCTGTTCTCCCCCACCGTCTAAGGCAAGGCAACGCAAGGAAGGGGCCGTTTAATGACTCCAAGTTAAACACCGCATTTAGAGCGATGTGCAAGGGGAGAGAGCCATGCTCCTTTTCTGTAGGCAGTATCCAGCATTTTGATGTCTCTAACAAGAACACAATAAATTGTTCCTCATTATTCAGTAATTAACTCCAATGCGCCGGGTCCCCATCCCCCTGTGCCACGCTCTAAATCACCCCCTCCTCTCCTCTTCTCCTCCTGCTACACGGCTCTTTAATTTCCTCTATGCTGTGGGGGGTGGGGGGGATAGGTGGGGTGTTGGTGTGTGGGGGGCACCCAGAGCTTGATGCACTCCATCATCCCCTGCCACGTTTGCCACCCTCCTCTCACCCTTCCACCTCAAACACTCTAGCCACCTCCTCCTCCATCCCCATGACAGACCCCCCTCTCACACACACAACCCCGTCTCCTCAAATAATGTGTGTTTGCTTATACTAGGACAGTGGGACACCACCTGGTTGAGGGAAGGAGAGGTCAGCCATCCTGGGAAAATGGGCGCCTGGTCACATGCGGTAGGATTGGTGACGAGTAGATATAGCACTCACTCCTACAATCCTCTCAAGGCATCATCACTAGCCGCCTCCAGCCCCGGCCGCTCGTCTGTACGTGGGGCTTCCCCTTCCTCCTCCGCTCTTAATTGTTAAAATTAGGTCGTTAATTGGGAGGCTGAGTCAAATCACCTGTCATTTCAGCTGGGAATCATCGCCTGATTGAAAGGTATCATAAAATTGTGCCCAGGGCCTGGTTAGCGATGCCTGCTGGGAGCTCCCTTTGTGCCATGGCAGTCTCAGCCCATGGGCACGCGCAGCTCCGTCTACTTTCTCCACTGGAGATTGGGCGGGTAGTCTTGAGTGACACACATCCACACTCGTGGCCCAAATATAGATTCAAGAGAGTCAGTGGTGTCAGGCTCAATTCCAGGAGGATGTTGTGGGGAGTGTTGGTTTCTACTGTACCATTAACGCCCCTGACCTAATTGAGTGTGATGTTCACACACACACACATCACTTCTCTATACGAGAGGAAGGTCAAGTTCATTTGAGGGGGTAATTGTGAAATCGGCATGTAAACTAGGACGATAGAACAAATGAAAAAATTGAGGACAGATAGATGACAAAAATGCTCAATAGAATTTTAATGGGTTTCGACAAGTACAACTGCATTCACAACTATATCAAGGCAGTCCAGTATTGGGCTGCAAGAAAACCTAATGCTACTGACCAATAGCCAGGTATTGAGTTTTGAGATACATGCCATCATTTTGTGATACTGCAAATATTATTGAATGTGCAGCACACTACTGTATCGTGTGTACAGAAGCTGGAAAAGGGGAGTACAAGTCTGAAGAGCGTGTGCATCAAAAATCTGAAGTTACATCAAGCTAATGCACACAAACATTCCTCACTTCCTGACGGCTACACTGCAAAACTTCAAGGTACAGCAGCAGCAGCAGTACTCTGCCTGATCTACTTAAAAATGCTCCATTTGCTTAGGAAAATCACAGTGAATATGTGTGGCAATATTAACACAGAAAGACCATTAGAAAAACAGGCCTAAATTATTCTGAAGGCACAGTGCTACATAAAGCATTGGGACCCCATCTCCTCACGGACTTAATCTTGAGGAACACTACATAAGATGCTGACAAACCCGCTGTTTGAAATAAAAACCCTCTAAACACATGGCATTAATATTTAATGGTGCTGCTTCCTCGGGAGGCCACTCTGGGCTGCAGCACTGTGTCTGAGGGGAGATGGTATTAGTGCTGTGTGCTCTAGAGGAAGAACTGCTTCACACTAATGAAGCGATCAGAGCCTTAACTCCAAATAAAGCTCATATCCGATTAGTGAGCAGAGACACATGTAAACACGGTGAAGCAGCGCACGATAAGATCACTTTGTTAATGTGAGGCGCCCATCAGAAAACATAGCCACAATATATATACTGGTGTGTGCTATGTTGCACAGATGGAATAGATTTTGTATTTAAGCCATTGAAATATTACGGCTACTATTCTTTTTACCCGTACACAAGTGGTTTGAGTTAAGCTGTGAACAGACGACTAGTGTGCATGCTAATGGCTTAGCGGTATCCTCCAAGCGGCCATTTGCAGAGCATGCATGTGCTGTGCTGTGGTGAAAGCCACCTGACCTTGTCCAGCCCCTCTAGACCAGGATGGGACGCCATTTGAACCGTGCCAGTAAAGGACAGGCCATTTGGATGTTATTAAAAAACATTAGAGTTCCTGAAGCCTGTGCTACTCCCAGAGCCATCAGGTAATTTGAATGGGTTCCAGCGGATTTAAGACGTGCAGATGTTTTCGCTTTAAAACTGGCATCTGTTTAGGTAGACGCACTTTATGTTTGAAAAACCACAAAGGGCCTCCAATAGATTTTATGGAGCAGTATTAGCCAGAGCAGTCAGCTTTGTAATTGTGCCCGCTGTAGGTAATGAGCAAATTGGTCACAAGCAGTGTTCCCTGTAGATGTAACCTGAAACATACAATTTCAAACAGCATGCTCAATATCTATTGCATGTAACTGTCTGTACAACACTGGCTGGGTGCATGCCCTGCTTTCACTATGGTAAAATTGTGCCTGAATTCTATTTAAGAAAAGGACAATCAGTAGTGTATTAGTCAGTGCATATTGGTACAGCAGCAGCAGCACTGCTTACTACTGGGTAATAAAATGTTCATGTCATCCTGATGACTTAGTATATTTAGCTATTAATAATAGTATGGAAACAGTAATCAACATCAATATACCAGTAAATGAAGTTCTCTTTGGGATTTCAATGCTAAAATGCGTTTCAATTCAATATAATGCACGTACTGTTCTTAACTTACTGTAATTCAGATATATTTCGTGAAAATGGATCCCATTTGATTACCGTTTGATGAAAGGTTTAAATCAGTCCTACTCGACACACAGCCGTGGGCCCCCCTGTTTAATGTACCTGATGCCCATCATGGTCATACCAATAAAACACATAATTAGTTATTTTCATTGTTTTGAACACGATTGTATGTATTGAGAAAGTGATATGGCCTGATGTCAGTTGAGTATTAACCACTCACGGTACTTATTTATTCAGCTGTGATGATCTGTCCATTACATGTTCTCTTCCCATTGTGAATGAAAACTCATTTTGTAACTTCGTCATTAATCACAATGTTTTTGTTCATTGAGGTTTGGAATGAGTGTGTTTCCTTAATTTGTAGACTAGTCGTGTAGTCTGTTTCTTTTTTGTAAACATTTCAAAATATTACTGACAATAGCTTGCGGCCCTTGGACTTTTGGAATTTTGCTGAGTGGCCCCTGAGCCATCTTAAGTTGAGTAGCCATGGTTTAAATTAATTACAATTTAGATTTAATGTATTTAGAGTAGTTAATTTGTTCCGTGAAATTGCAAAATTCAGCAATCCAAACATGCTTAATATCAGCAGTGCAAACTACTTCTGAATCAAGACTATAATGAAACACCAAAAAGTGTCATCTGGATTATAATATTTGGTCTGCCACACAGCTTCTGTTAGAAAGCATAGCGACTAGCGAGTGGAACTTCTGGTATATTTTTGTGGCATTACAAACACAATTTTAATGCTACAACAAAGCAGTTTCCAATGAAAGCTAGAATCCCTTGTTATTATCCAGTACTTCACGTGTGTTGGCTTGGTGTGCTGAAAGTGTTACCACCACTACCACTAAACGGTGGACAACTTAATCATAAAAGCTCTCAGTGCATCGAACCACTGAAGCATGACGGCCTCCTTGTTTGTATAACAAGATTACGCTCTCAGTCTTCATATCTAATAGTAGAAAACAAATGTTTAGCAAGAGCAGGTAATATGGCAACACTCTGCTGTACTTGCTGTGTGCCTCTCCTCACACAGGCTGACCCAGGGACGTAGATGATGCTCTACTTGATGTTGCCCTGTGTACAGTTCTCTCAGTGACATACCAAGCATACTCTGGTGTCCATTTCCCCATTATGTGACAAGGACCTATTACAGATTGAAGTGATCCAAATCGTGAGTTGCCACTTGAGAGAACTGTCTTCGGGAACAGAGGTCAAGGGGGGCCACAAGGACGAGTGTCCTACACATGCCATCACCAACTGCTCCTGTCTTTGCAATGGCACTTGAACTTAAATAGGCACATGCAACAGGGGACAGAGCTTCAAGATTCTTTCTTTTTCTCATACTTCAGAAACATTCATCAGAGTCATGTTGGGCATGTTGTTGTGCGCATCAACAGAACAACGATGCAATATACACAAATCTCAGAGCTTGTGATGTATATGGTATATGGTAAATGGTAATCTCAAGCCTCCTTAGGTGCAATATTATCATGCAATGTACAAGGCAGCTCTGCTGCATTTCAAATCTAGAGGATGACTTTGTGGTGCAAAATGATCAAATATCTAGAAAGAGGTGGGTCTTAGACATAAAGAACATTCTTTAAGTATACCATCCATCTTATCAACTCTCCACACCTAATTATGCTTTTAGTTCATAATCCTTTTAATGATAGCTTTCTTAACAGGACAGAAAGCTCTATTCAACAATGTATATTGTAGCTACTGCCCTTCAGTTATTCCGACTCGGTCTGATAAGCAAGACGATTTCCTACTAGTGATAGCATATCTCAGACATCTCCATAGCCAGCTCTATGCAGTCACTAATATCATTGCAGGCATCAAGCAGGCCACAGTCACAGTCTATGCTAGAGGTACTGCCATTGCCCGCCGTGGACTCCAATGTCGTGCACACTCGTACGTAGGTGGGACAGCAGTGATAGGCGGCCCTCTCACAGGAGTGTGGCAGCATGAGGAGCATGTCATAGAACCTGCAGTAGAGGCATTTCAGAACCATCCCTGCACAGTCCTCTGAGAGAAAGAGACACAGACAGTCAACTCTGAGAGACACACAGACAGACAGTAGGGGAAATAAATGATTCACTCAAGTATCGCTAGTTTTTAATGCCACGATTTTAAAATCGAATCGTGAAGTTCGAATCATGTTTTTTTTCTTCTTTTCATTATAGTAAGACTATTACTATCTTACTTATCGTTTTATTGATAACATAAAAAAGCTAAGTAACTAAGGGTTAAGTATCGCAATAAATCGCAAAACGAATCGAATTGCAAAATAATTAAGAATCGCAATATAAATGGTAACGGCACTATACTGTAGGTATGCGGATGGTATCGAATCGGTAGGTAAGTGAATCATCCCACCCCTAACAGACAAAGAGACACAGACAGAATAATCTGAGACAAAGAGACAGAGACAGCAAACTCAGAGAGAAAGAGACACAGACAGTAAACTCATGCAGACTGTACGTATGTCTGTAATCCACGTAACTCGAGAACCGTTCACCCCGCCGACTTCAAATTCGACACACGCATTCCACACCGCCGCAGGGAGTGCAGTGCCCGGTGTCAAGTCAATCGGACCCACGGTTGTCCAGAACCAACACACTCTGCCCAGGCTCTGGACCTGAGCTCCAAAGATTGGGCTGGCCTGTTCTGACATCATAACACTTCATATTTGGGCATGCCTGACGAGGAACTCCATATATGGGCATAAAAGGGAGACAGACATAATAACTGGATGGGCATGCATTTCCTACTTGCACCACTCTAGTGTATTTAAAGCTCCGATCCAGAGATTCAAACTTCAAAGTCAGTAATAAAACAAGCTATAGGGTCTACTACTCTATAATAATGGAGTTGACTCCCTGGACCAAACATGTGCTACTATGTGATTGTATGCAGTTCATTAATGAATCCACACACAACGTAAGACGCATTTGGATGGTACTGTATCGTTGATTCATTGCCACATTGAAAGACTGGCTACTTGTGGGCATGTCAACTAGTGTAGTGATGCTATATGTCTCTTTGTCTTTATGGAAATTACAATATTGTACAAAATACTTCTCAATAACAATGTTGGTGATTTAATAACAATACAACTTTAACACATGGGTTTCACATTGACTTTCACTTTACCAAGCATTTCCTGGTTCTGCAGACTGCAGTTTGAATGTTGAATGTGTTCGAATTATGGCCGGAAGTGGTTCTGTTTCATGTTGTGACATCCTGCATTTCAGCTTTAACATTTTGTATAGTTTTTTGTTCCATTGTTGCCCATTGACAGAATTGACACAGTCAGACACAGTATAAACCTATAAACTCCACCAGACCATTGCCATAATCTTCTTGAATCACTAATCGGTAATACATATTTACAGACGCATCCTCCAAACTATATCTTGTTTGTCTTTTAAGATATAGATCATGTATATTACTAAAAGAGCTTCTGGTATCCGTCTGTCTTCACTTATAGCTTATAACATTTTAAAAGCCTCCTGCCTCCCCGGGCGTTCCTTTTCACATGCATAATTTAAGAAATCAGCCCCCCCTGCTGCCTTACAGAGAGACAGGCGAGGAGGCTGTTTGGAGACATAATCAATTACCAGAGGTCTCTTCTGTATACTTTGCCAGGACCATTTCCATTGCATTGTGGTTGCTGTGAAGCAATGTGCCAGGTGCCTTCCGAGCCGCCTTTGCCAAATGGTGTCCCCGTGGGTGCAATAAAGCATGAAATCACCGGACGAGGACACTGACCACAAATAGTGTTTTTGGAGATATTTCTGGTCCTTATAACTGGTGACCAGTGTACTTTGCATTAAGGATTAAAGACGTAGAATTCACCAAAGTAGTGGCCATGCACATTGCACAGAGAGAAACTACTAGTATGACTATGTATGAATTGAAAAGAGGCTCACAAAATTGGAAATGGTGCTAAAACATGTTCAAACAGCATAAATTGTAAACTAATGTTACTTTGAGAGGACATTAAATATCTAATATCTAATCAGTGCTTTGTTGTTTACTGATCTGCATTGTTAATAATTCAAGTACATTAGTTCATATGTAATCAATTATGTTGCTTCATTTAGTGAGGCCTCCCACTCCTGTGGCCATCATTTACATTAAACTTTTTTTTCTCTTCAGTTTCAGTCTGTAAATTATTCAAACATCTTCATAATTCATGAAATGAACTGCATTTAAACATTCTTTGCATGGTAAGGCCATACAGCATGTATTTGTCACATTATTTATTCTGTCTATTGCATTATTATCCTGTATATTAATCATCATCATTCCTATCTTTCTTTTTAGCTCTGAAAAAGAAAATAAATGCTATTAACCGCTATGGAGTAGCCTAACCTAACCTGCAATCAAGGCGCAACGCATGTCGGACCAACGCAATTTCAGGAGCGACGGGTGATTTCCGCATGTCGGACCTTTGGTGTTTAGCATCTGCGTGTGAATGAAGCACTAGTGTTACTAACCTCCTATTTTACTGTGCCGAGAAGAGGAAAGAGAGTCTGTAGTTGAGGAGCAAGAAGAGGGAGATCTTGCCATTAACTTTTGTGTTGTGAATGGCGAGGAGGCGGGGCTAGCACAGTCCCCAGACTGCTGCTGCCCACTGGCATCCCCACATTCTCTCTCGGGACTGGGATTGGGTCTGCCATCAGCGACCGGAGCAGTTATTTGGATGCCCTCTGTCAGAGAAGAAAGGATGCATAAAATATCTATGACATGTCAGCAACAAGTCCCACTTATGATTTAAGTATCATCTCTGAACAGTGCCAACGGTCGGTTTGTTGATGACTCAGGGTGCCCATACAAGCACTTTCCTGTGCCATCACCTCATTCCAAATCAGCGGAAACATCACTTTGAGATGAAGGTCTAAGTACTTGCCATCAATATCAAACCTTTCATGTGGTTGCATTTTCAATGGGGAAGGAGCATATTTCTTTGAAGTTATCAATCATAGTGATTATTCATCAAATTATGATTATTATTGTCGTTTGCGGAGTCTTAGTTTGTGACCTAAAATGAACTTGACAACGCAACTGTATATTCTTCAGCTTCTGCTTATACTGCAAACCATCCTCTATTTCTGCTAATTTATCATGTTGAAGGGAGAGCCAAACAGCTGTCAGAACTTTATGAGCTGCCACCCTGGAGACTGCATGGGCAAAGGAAACGTCATGTGGCAGCTAAGATGTGTGGTCCAGTATTTCACCACAGTAATGCCCAGTGGCCTCTTAAACAGTGAACCATGGGCATTATACTGTACTAGCACCTGTATCCTGTATTCAAAATTAATCTTTCTTACACTACAAATATACTGCACCTGTCTTTTCCAAATGTTATTTAAATTAAATAACATTTGGAAAAGACAGGTTTGACCACAGAGAGCAAAATGCATGTTAAGCTGTATAATTTCCAAGTCACACGCAGATAACTGTGTGAGAAGAACATCAATATGTTTGTTAAGAGCCGATTTCAATAGCTATTAATGAATTATTGGTATGGCTGCAGCTTGTTTACTTTTCTACCGCCTAATTAAAATGAAATATTTACCATTCTACTCTCCAATATATTTAACATTTAATGTGCAATGATTTTTTTTCAATTGTGAATAGTCATCTAAGGTGCTCATGGCTCTCCACCTATAGCCTCAACTCGAACTTTTCTTTTCTTGGCCTTCCTGTTTTTTGTTATAATCCTGACAGTAACGGATGGAGGGATTACTAATCAAAACATAATTGATGGAGGGATTATTAGTATATCAAGTACAATTACAATTTAGAACAAGCTAAAAGGAGCTTCAAAATACTACAGCTTAAAAACACGGATGCTTGTGGGTTATGCATAAATAAGGTATCAGATGCAGCCGGTCTATGATGCCCATGACCATTAGCTGATAGAGAAATAAGGCCTGCAGGCATGATATGCATTTTTCAGGTTTGGCTCTAGTGTACCATACCTTGCTTTCTCATTAGCAACCACACAGTTATTCTTGGGGAAAACAATAATTTCCCTCTATACAGTACCAGCAGTTATCAGTCACTGGAGAAGTGTGGTGGTGTTTACCTGCAGAAACACATACAGCCCTCCCGCTGTATTTTGGTGTTTTCAGGTTCACGGTTTGTTTTGGTAGACAGGGACGTTTTGGGCTACCAAAACAAACACCAACATACAGAGAGAGGGAAAAATGTGTTACTGCAGATATAAACACCACCACAACCTACTCCAGTGGTTTAAAAGGATGATTTCTCGTTTCAGATCAAAGACACAACTACCGGTAGTGTACCAAAAACATGAATCAATGCAATGACCATTTAAAGAGATTTATAAAGTCTGGCTTGACATATCTGTTCCTCAACCTTTAGGTGAATGTTTCAAGGTATTTGGTCTAAACCATGTAACCTTTTACAGTTGTAACTTGTTATCATGTCAGAGTACTAAATAAAGTGGTAGGCCAGATTATGTTAATTTAATAAGTAATTTTCTAAACAATATTAGTGCCAAAACAAACAAGCCAGTAAGGCTATAATTGCAATTAGGTTCAGGCATTGGCCGGCCTACAAATAAATATACAAAACAAACTTACCCTCTCTTACCAAAATGCAGTTCTCTGCAATGTCCTTCCTTAATTACTTTGCCTTTTGCTTTAGCTTTTTCATACGCCATCTGATCCATCTATTCAACACAAATGGAAAAAAATTGCACATTATGACAAATTCATGTAGGCTATGATAACTCCATCATGTCCAGCACAATACAGTAGCATCCATACACACCAGCTAATCTGAATAAAATCTCATTCCTGATTAACACTAGACTATATTATTGAAGTAGCCTACAAATAAGTATATAGGCTACTATATTCTTGTATTTATTTTTACAAATCAGTCATGACATACAATACAAAACAATACAATACAAACACAAACAACAATGTTATCGATCATGTACTGTACTGTGTCACTGTGTCATGACTCTGACTAGCCTCGGAGACAACAGGCAACAAAATGGCTCAATGCAACATCAACATGCATAGTTTACCCAGAGTTTACCTGTCAGTCTGTGTGCATTTCGCTGTGGAAGTGTCCTTCCTCCTATCCTCCTCGACTCTGACTGTCTTGCACGTACAGCAGCGCCGTAAGCTTCCATTTGGCCTGCTGCCCAGCCAACCCATCCTAGCTGTTGTTCCGTTGACGTTAGCAAGAATACTGGTGTTGTTGGTCAAGTAAGTTGTATCAACACATTAGCAGCTATCAGCTATGCTATTATGTTTCCACCATGCTGATGAACTGCAACTCACCCTGGCTGCACGTCATTTTGTGAAATGAAGAATGTAGACCACACAACTCGATCTGTGAGTATATTTGGCAGGTAAACGTTCTCTTGCTCATCCCCCCTCTCTCCCTCCCTCTCTCTCTCTCTCTCTCTGGCACAGATTGTGCTGACCCGGACCCTATCAACATGTCCAACACTGTATTTTGTCCCCAAATGTGACCTAGTCACTAGTCAGTGGTGGAAGAAAGTACATCTTAAAGGGGTATTTCACTTTCAAAAAAACTTTTGGTCATTTTAAATTCTACTCAGTCTTATGTGAATTACGCCCTGGGCAGTTCTTAAGTTGCTTGATTCAGTAATTATATATTTGATATTCATTTTAGCTGCCCCGCCCCCTTCCTAAACAAACCCATTATAACTTCAAACTCCATTTTAACCACGATAGATTCATCAAAAACACCTAAACTTTTTTCTGTTGACTGATATTGTCCTTCTAATACGTGAGGGGGCCGTGGTTTGTCATTTACTGTTTTCATTTATTTTTAATAATTATTTTGAAAAAAGAACCTCCAGCAGCTTAGTAAGTTAAGTAACACAGTCATGTACTTTTTCCACCACTGGACCTAGTCAACACACCCACACACATGCGCACGCACTCACGCACACACACACCACACACACATGCGAGCGCGCACACGCACACACCCTACTTCAAGCTTGTGAGTCAAAACAGTTCTGTTGGTTAGGGTGAGATATGATGTGAGACACATACCGAGCTGCATTCCAATTTCTCTGTGCACAAGCAGGCCAATCTACTCTAATTAGGCTGAACACCAGAATCGCATTTTAAAAGACACCCTGCTGTGTTTGCATATGTTTAGAGAACAAGAGGCATGCTAATTGAAAAATAAAGATGTGAGAGTATTTATCTACAGGTCTCCCACTATGAGATCTTTTTATCTGCCCTTGTCCCTTTTATGCCCATATATGGAGTCCCTGATGTCATCAGACGATGGTAGCAGTCGGATTGGTAGTTCCGGACAACCGGATCTCCATTATATGCAATTGGGAATATCGGACAGATCAGTGGTTGTGGACAACTGTTGATCCGCACAGAATACAAAACTCTGATGCTGGCATTCAAGGCAACCAAAGGTATGGCTCCCCCATATCTTGCAAGTATGATTGAACCCTACAAACCCTCCCGCGCCCTCAGATCAGCCAACGCAGGGAAGCTGGAAGTACCCTCACTAAAAACGCCGGGACAACGCTCCACATGTCCCAAACTCTTCTCCCTTCTGGCTCCAAAACTGTGGAATGCACTTCCCATTGCAGTCAGAACTGCAGCATCACTCCCAATCTTCCGCCGTAGTCTGAAAACCCACCTTTTCAGACTCCATCATGGCCCATAGCACTTACCCCACCCCCTTAGATAGCATTTCTGTAGACTTAGATAGCATCTGATACAGACTTATAGCATGTTATGTAGACAGCACTATAATTGCATTGTATATAGTCATAAGCACGCCATAGTACATATGTATAGCATAGTAGTATAGATATATAGTTTATATGTATAGTCTCATAATATAGATATTCCACTGTTACTTTCTTAGCTTACGCATGTTTTATGATAAATGCTTTTGTGATGTATTTCCCATGCTTTTGTTCTTGATTATTGTAAGTCGCTCTGGATTAAGAGCGTCTGCTAAATGCCTAAATTGTAATTGATCCGACTGGCTTGACGCCAGGCACAGCACAGATATTAAGGGAACTAACAGACGCACATGCATACACAGACGGACGAACAGACTTTGTGCACATTTATAGTAGCATAATCAATTCATAACCTATCCCTAGGTTATGTGGAGTGGCAGTGGCTCAGGGGTAGACTGGCTGGTAGAGTGACTGCAACTTGTTCCTGTTCGCAGATGACTCAGCACTGCTGGTCTCGGACAGGAACAAAATGCAGGTTGAAAAGACCCCTCAGCTCTGAACTCGGTAGAATCTGCACCTGGCTCGCTGATAACAAACTATCCTTACACCTGGGAAAAACTGAATCCATTATCTTCGGATCAAATAGTAATCTCAGCAAGGCAGATGGCTTCTTGATTAGAGTGGGTGACAACATTATCACACGGAAAGATGAAATTACCTACCTAGGTTCCATCCTGGAGGCCAATCTTTCCGGTGATAAAATGGCCACCAACGTAATCAAAAAAGTCAATCAAAGAACAAGATTCCTTTACAGGATCTCCTCACTGGTCAACAAAAACACCTTGAAGACCTTAACAGGAGCCCTCGTACAAGGTTTCTTTGACTATGCATCCACCTCTTGGTACCACAGCACCTCAAAGGCCCTTAAAACAAGGCTCCAGACCTCCCAAAACAAACTGGTCAGGCTCCTACTTGGCCTCACCCCCCAAACCCACCTCACCCCTGCCCACTTTGACAGGCTGGGATGGCTTAGGGTCGACGACAGAGTACAGCATCTTGCAATGGGTCTGGTACACAAGATTCGATACACCACTAAGATAACCATGTACCTGTCTAAATACTTCCTTAATGTAAACGAAGTCCACACCCACAACACCAGAGGGAGTGCAACAAACCATGTGCAACCCAGATTCGCCACAAACAAGGGACTAATTTATTTTCGCTCCTATGCCACCAAAATGTGGAACGCCCTACCAACAGTCATTAAGACAAAACCGCTCTCAAAGGGCACCTACGGATGGCTGCAATTCGAAACTGGCCTCTGTAAAATCTGAATCCCCCCCACCGCCCCCCCCCCCTTTCCCCTCACTGTATATGTATCTTTTCCCTTTTTGCTTCCTATATGATGAATTCCTGTTCTGTTCTTTAACTACATAGAAATGTCTATTTGTATGTCTCTAAATGTTTTGATGAATTGAACAATGTGGACCCTGTTGTAAACAACTGTAATGCTTAATTGGGTCGTCCACTCACAGTTAACAGTCTTTGTATTGAGTTTGTGCTTGAAATGTACTGTAATTCTACAAACTGTTAATAAATATTTCAATCAATCAATCAAAAGAGTGGCCGGATTTCAACCATGCGGTTTCCAGTTCGATTGGTGATATCTGTCTGTCTGTCTGTCTGTCCATCCATCCATTAATCCATCCAAGATACTTATAAAACAGATTGGTGCTCTTGTAACCCCTAACAGACCTATTATTTGTGAAATTGGGCATCAATAATGATATAATTGCAGCATGTTTCCCCACTGAAACGTTTGTCTCCTATCTAACATGCAAGAATAAATTACTGAAATGCAGGTGTGTGCGACCCATTACCGTTATTTATATGATATGATTTGAACGGGTAACCCACCTTAAGTTAGAGCACGGTGGTCACATAAAGAGTTACCCACTTTTGAGTATTAAATACTCTAGTATTAGATACTCAAAACAGCTGTCACAACCAGGGCCAACATAAATTTTGTGTTGGCCCTGGTTGTGACAGCTGTTTTTCTTTCATTGGTAAATGTCAATCAGCGTTTAGTGAGGAGCTGCAGGTGACATAGTTAATTTGGCTGTGACAGAAATGTGCTCCCAGTAAAAATGAGCTGTGTATGCATTTGTGTGCAGAAAAGTCACAATGGCTGACATCGTACCCCATTAGAGCTTTGGTTAATGTAGACCAGACTAATGGACCCAGATCAGGTTCAGATACAAATTACAGTATCTGAGTGACAGCTTGCTGACCCCTCCACTGCTCTTATCGTCCACTCCGTTATTTACAGTTGTAAACAGGCACCTCTGTCCTCCTGTGCATTTGTACATCCCTTCAACCCTATGGTGACGTTCTTTAGCCATCCTGCTCCCCATTCCATCAGTAGGCATTCATGGGAGGGACTGCAAGGATCATATACGACATATAGGCCCCGGGTGGGGAGCCTTTTTAGGCACAGACAAGGCTCGAGCAATCTCCCAGTGCCAGACAGTGAAAACAACCATTGCTTGTCTTATTGTTGGCTGCTAAATACGAGCATAGAATAAGTATATCATTTAATAACAAAGACCTAACAAAGAACAAGTTAATAATATTAATAATAAAGTTAAGATAAATTCGGACTATCTGGGGATAGAAAAAGGTTCAAGAACCCCAGCATCCATATTATGGGGGAACATTAACCAAAAACAGCAGATCTAGCAGCGTGACGTGGTGTGAGTATCGGCCACTGGTCAGTGCCCAGGGACTCGCTAAGGCCAGTGCCCCTTGATCAAGCATTGTATGTGTCTATGCTCTTGGCAGGTGTTTCATAGGCATGTTGGAATGGGCAGCTTTGTTGATAATCTTGTGGGGGTTGTCTAATGCCGTAGTTTGCTGAACATGCTGCTGGTGTAGAGAGAGGCGTGCCCTGTAATGAGGCCCGTGGAGACTTAAGTGTCATAGTCGGGCATCAGTGATAAGAGCAGCAGACTTCCATGTCACCTTGAGAGAGGCTGAGGCAAAGACAGAAGGCGAGACCTGATATCATAATTCAATGTTACTGTTTAGGTAGGTATTTTTTTCCCGTATTTTTTTTAAGTAAATAAATAAATAAAGTAGTCACCCTGGTGACATAATTTTTCATAGTTTGATGTAATTTTCCTAAACTATTACAGAAATAAATCAAACCTTTTATGGATATGATGGCTCATGATTGACATACTTGATTAAAGGAGTAGGCCATCCCATCTATCATTTGCTCACCCTGTGATGAGTTGAATATAAGGAGAATTTTCCATACGGTAAATGAAGAATCTAAGTAAAGTAAATTGAGGGATAGAGAGATATGCAGGGAGTGACACATACTGTAGCAAAGATCGTCGACTCGTCAGGATCTGGATTAGAACCGCGTAAAGGGATGTTAAAACAAAAACCTTCCTCATATTCTTCCAAAAAGTTATTTTGGGGGGTGAACTACTCCTTTATTGTTCAATCATGTGTCTAACAAAAACACTTTATTTATCCTTCATAAGTACACTTTAGTGAATTGACCCTATTATTAAAAAAAAACCACTTTATTATATTATACTATTATTTTCATTGCAATACTATTGTTTAGATCTTTCTCTGAATGTTTGCTCATCAACTTTCTTGTAAACCACACAGAGAAAATTCCTATTTATAGTAAAAAAAGAAAGGAGAAAAAAAAAGAAGAAAGAAAGACACATCTAGATCAGGTAGAAGTGTTTCAATGAAAGATATGGGGATAAGCCCTTGCTAATCACCACGGAGAATAGGAGAATTGCAGTATCACAGAGACCCCTTTTCCACCGGTTGGTTCCCAATGGGAACCGGTTCAGTTCTTTTTGGTTTTTAGTGTCACGGTCTGCAGACCATATCTCCCCGTCAGCCACTCCCACTCTCCATTCCTACCCTCAGTCCTTGCCACACACCTGCTCACAGTCCCTCATCAGCCCAGCAGTGCTTCCCATTACAAACCTGTGAACACTTTGCCATTAACCTCCTCCCTATATAACTGGACTCCCTGCTTACACTCTTTGTCAGTGCATATGTTGTTTTCCCCTGAGCAGTCCTGTATGTTCCGTTGTTCCTGGTTCCTTGTTTTATGCTCCAATCCTGTGAAGGTTTGATTTTGGACTATGTTTTCTGTGCTTTGCATTGTGCTTCTAAGTTTTAGCATTTTGGCATTTAGAGCATTTTGGATCTTCTGAGTTTTGTTTGTCACTGCCTCATGCTTTATTAAATAAGTTTATTTTTGAATCTACTGTCTTGAGACTCTGCATTTGGGTTCAGGCTTCTTGGTATCCTGACAGTATGCACTGACCATATTGAACCCAGCAGAGCCAAGCTTTTTCTTTTCTCTCCAGTCTGACCTGCAGCAGACAGCGGTTTTTGTTTTTTAGATTTTTGCCAGTGTTTAGCTAGCTGCTTAGCTGTCCAACATGGCTGATCTGCCCTTTTCTTATGGGGACTTTGGGATTACAAGGGATGTCTTTGATGAAGATCCTCAGTTCCTTCACCAACTGGCTATTTATTGGAGGCTGAATCGCGTATTTGCCCAGTATATGGCTTTTTTCAGGTGGGAGAGTAGGGGTGCACCTTTTCCTCAGTTACCTTCTGGAGAGGTCGCTGCGGTCACCCCTGCTCTTCAGCCCACTTCCTCACCCAGCCTCCCTGGCCCTCCGCCGCCCAGCCTGCCTGGCCCTCCGCTGCCCGGCCCTCCGCTGCCCGGCCCTCCGCTGCCCGGCCCTCCGCTGCCCGGCCCTCCGCTGCCCGGCCCTCCGCTGCCCGGCCCTCCGCTGCCCGGCCCTCCGCTGCCCGACCCTCTGCTGCCCGGCCCTCCGCTGCCCGGCCTTCCGCTGCCCAGCCTGCCCAGCTTTCCGCTGCCCAGCCTGCCCAGCTTTCCGCTGCCCAGCCTGCCCAGCTTTCCGCTGCCCAGCCTGCCCAGCTTTCCGCCGCCCAGCCTGCCCGGCTCTCCGCCGCCCAGCCTGCCCGGCCCTCCGCTGCCCAGCACTCCTCCACCTGCAGCCCCGTCTGCAGCCCCACCTCCTCGACCTGCAGCCCCGTCTGCAGCCCCACCTCCTGAGCCTGCAGCCCCGTCTGCAGCCCCACCTCCTGAGCCTGCAGCTCCGCCTGCAGCCCCACCTCCTGAGCCTGCAGCTCCGCCTGCAGCCCCACCTCCTGTGTCTACAGCTCCGCCTCTGTCGGAGGCATCCCCGGCGTCTCCTCCAAGGTCATACGCATGGTCCCAGCTCCCAGACCGTCTTCCAGACTGCGTGTCCTCTGCCTCGTCCCGCCCACCAGATGACATCAGGTTCTCGTCGCGGCCACCAGGCCGTCCGCCAGATGGCATCTCTGCCTTGTCTCAGCCCCCAGGCCGTCCGCCTGACGCATCGGCTCAGCCCCCAGGCCGTCCGCCTAACGCCTGGCCTCAGCGTCCTGGCCGCCCCCCTGACATCACCTTCTCTGCCTCAGTCTCCCTCCTCCAGACCCCCTCCGCCCACCCTGCTCTGTGTTCCGGGCCAGCGTGGTGGGACGTCTGGAAGCCGTCCCTTAAGAGGGAGGTACTGTCACGGTCTGCAGACCATATCTCCCCGTCAGCCACTCCCACTCTCCATTCCTACCCTCAGTCCTTGCCACACACCTGCTCACAGTCCCTCATCAGCCCAGCAGTGCTTCCCATTACAAACCTGTGAACACTTTGCCATTAACCTCCTCCCTATATAACTGGACTCCCTGCTTACACTCTTTGTCAGTGCATATGTTGTTTTCCCCTGAGCAGTCCTGTATGTTCCGTTGTTCCTGGTTCCTTGTTTTATGCTCCAATCCTGTGAAGGTTTGATTTTGGACTATGTTTTCTGTGCTTTGCATTGTGCTTCTAAGTTTTAGCATTTTGGCATTTAGAGCATTTTGGATCTTCTGAGTTTTGTTTGTCACTGCCTCATGCTTTATTAAATAAGTTTATTTTTGAATCTACTGTCTTGAGACTCTGCATTTGGGTTCAGGCTTCTTGGTATCCTGACATTTAGTCCATGAGCCAGAGCTCCATAATTGGTGGGCAAACTATACCCTATATTAAATTGTTTATAGGATCAATACAAGTAAATTAATACATGATAACCCTTCCACAGTAGTAGCTTTTTCATATTTTTGAGTATTGCATATTTTTCCTACATAATGCCTCATTTGCCTATTTAAAAATGTAAAATTTGTAATACAATAAATCATTGTCTTCGTGTAAGTACTCAATTGGTGAAGTTTAATGGTGATAACAATCTAATATAGGTATGGTTTTGCCCACTCAATTCATAATTAATGTTTCAATTTTGGAGCTCTGGCTCATGTACTAAGAACCAAAAAGAACTGAACCGGTTCCCATTGGGAACCAACCGGTGGAAAAGGGGCCAGAGAGTGTTTGACTGATTTAATGTACTGCACTGTAGGTACATGTTGTGCATTCTGTGTCGGAAAGAGGCTGAGGTTTCCTGAACACAAGCCCTACTGTCTGAGATACTGTCCATGCATGCGCCCCTATAATAACTAACTACTTAGTAGTGAGCAGTGATGGACAGTAATAACGTACATTTACTTGAGTGCTATTCTTAATCCATTAAATCGGTGAAAGCATGTGTGTCATTTTGGATTTGACTTTTTCAGAAAACTCTTAGGATTTAGAACAGTGGTTTAGTAGAACAATGGTTCTCAAAATAGCAGATCTACAAGCTTGCAGCGCATCATTTCCTGCCGTGCAGCCACTGTGTACATAATAATAATAATATCTGGGACATATATAGTGCTTTTCTTAATACCCAAATATTTTTTGAACATCTGCACTTTACTTACTTGTGACTTTCACTTCACTTCACATTTCAAAGACTCCACTAGTCCACTACATTTCTAGGAAGGGAACAAGTGTGTTATGAATTAACCACTTAAGGCCTATTTCAAATGCAGTACGGTGAAATAAATAGCAGCTCTCACAGTGTGTCATAACATGTCACGTTGTGAGCTTGTAGATCTGCTATTTTCACTATTATTGATATTTTTAGACTTGTTTTGGGGGGGGAGTTCAAATTTGTCAAAATTAAAAAATAAATAATAATAATTCAAGTACTCATTTGACAGAGCAACTTTCCCTTGTTGGGCAATATTTGACCAGTCCATCGCTGCTATTGAGTAACCCAACCTTCTATCCAAAATTATTTCTTTATCATCACTCCCAGAGAGCAAGCAATGGTTCCTCCTCAGTTCTGAGTGTTATGTTAGAAGTAGAAATCACCTTGTGTGCTTTGGGAGTGTCTCCGTCCAACCCCATTAAGCAGTGCTGTCATTTGTCTGTAATTGGACATGTCTGTCATATTCAATTCCTTCAACATTATGTGAGGACACCACCTGCTGCCTATATCTTTATGACAGGGACGTCGTCATGGAAGCACAGAAACTCCTGCAGGTTGACATTGAGAAGCGAAATCACCGTTTCCAAATTAAGATTGTAGATAAATGACCTTACAAAAAAAGGAAATCAAAGAAGTGTGGGAATGGGGTAAATTGGATTATTTGGCGTCTAACAGTATATGACTTAAACCAACTGGGGATTCTCTCAACGGCAGAGGAAGTGTGTGTTTCCTAAGGCGATGGTCACCTGGGACATCCTGATGATCCATGGGACCTTCGTAAAAAGCCTTGAAGTTATTCAACCCACTAAAAGGCTAAATAGATTTTTTTTTCTATTAACATTTTGGCTGTATTGCTTTTATTTCAGAAGTTCTGTTTGGGTTCAGGCAATCTGTTTCACTTTACTCAGTCAATATTCTGTATTTAGTCTGCATAGCTGAAAGGATTGATGGAGGAAATCAACACTTCAAATAATGGAACTTCAGTCATCAAAAGTTGATACAAAACAGTCCGGTGAGTCCGGTGTCTTTGCTCTGTTGGAAGACTGCCCTTAATTTAAAATAAATAAAAACTGTGTTTACAGAATATAAAAAGGTTCAGGATGTTACTGTTTTGCTGGCAAGCGACTGAAGATAACTCATAACTTCAACCGTAATGTCAACCTTCAACGTCTAAATACTCAAGTATTTATTAGTAGAATATTATTTTTTAGAAAAATGTCTCGGGCCTCACACACGAGTGAAATAGTCATTATGGACACATTTTCTCCCCAACAGATAATCAATGTTGGCAATGACTTAGTCAAGCCATGCTCCACAGGCTAAATGGTTGAATTGATCATGAATGCTTTCTCACCAATAAGCAGTTTAAAATGACTAATTGGGTGGGGCTAAGAGTAGCCCAGGCTTTTTGCTATTAGTGTAATGATGATATGACATCAGACATTTTCTGTAAAGTATTGTCTTGTTGTTATAGCAAAAGACAGATTATGATTGGGTTTAGTCAGTGCACATTATGAGATGCTCCTTAAGTAGTGTTCATAAAGAAGCACTACTTGCTGTGTCAGGGTGATAATAAGCCTAGTGATTCATATATACTTTAGGAGTCAAGGGGAGCAGTGGGCCAGACCTGTATTTTCTCTTATTTGTCCTTGCTGTTAGGGCTCACGGATGGTAGCTGGGCAGCATTTGTCCCAGCTTACCGTACACCAGAGAATAGCTGTCTGGAATGGAGCGGGCCAGTCATTGATATGCCACCTCTGGTTTTACAGACTGTCAATTTATCTTTCTCATTACCATCGTTAATAAAGACACAGATACTGTACATCTTATTACAAAGTTAATTGGGACAAATCTAAAATTGAGCCCCATTCACTCACTAATTTGGATATCTTTCAATTGCTCAAAGTAGAAAAGCGTCATGTTAGGTCCCCAATAGATGTTTCACGACACAATTAACACAAAAATATGCTTGTTGAAATATGATTTTTTTTATGACATAATCTACAGAAACTTGTACATACTGTAGATCTGCAAATGTATACACCCACTGGTGGACAAACAATGTATACTGTACACACACACACACACACACGCACGCACGCACGCACGCACGCACGCACACACACAGACAATCACACTACAGATGTATTTTTAGCCATTCCCCGTTAATGTTGGACTTCCATGAAGTCTTTCTCATCTACAACTTAGTTCCTTAGCCAAATATTGACTTTGGGATCTGATTATTAAGCAATTTCCACAAAACTTGAAAATGACTATCTGAACAATTATTTTAAAGACGTTACAAGGCCCAGTAGACCCCCAAGGTCCTGAAACTGATTATGCAAAAAGATAATTGCTATGAAGATTTAAAAAGAATTAAATTGGTTTGACAGACCTATAAGTTGTTAACTACTGCTCAGTGAAAAAGAATACATTTGCTGACAAGGCCACAAAGAACCAGAGTGGAAGGCTTTTCCCTCATGCTCAGGTGGGCGGGAGGTATCCCTCTCTTTATTATCACAGCTAATGGCGTTCCAGATCTGTCCTCAATTATGCAGGATGAGATGAACTATTAATTAATAATTCTTCTGATAGATAAATTGTGCCACGTTCAGCAGATGTGCCGTTCTCGGAGATGAAAAGAAACAGACTGAGGCTATTGACCAATACTGGCCTTTTACTTTAGTCTGCCTTAAATAGACATGTGTGATTGTGTTCTCTCAGTTTGACGCACGGATGTGTTCGGTGTCCCCTATAGTCTGATTTAACTGCCAATGTATCATCTACAGTTCAGTATGCTTTTCTGATTTAGTTACTGGACAAAGCCAATGTGGCATAATTTGTGTTTTAAAAAGGATATTAATCGTTCTTTTCCTCACAGAAAATCTTTTTTTCTCCTTCTAGGTTAAGTGTACAGTGCCTGAAAAATGATACATTCACAATATAATGCTGAGGCTGAATCGTATAATTTTCTCATAAGCTTGGAGCATTTAAGTGTAGAAAGGAGGAATTATATGGCTATGAATGGCTTCCTTAATAGTGATATCACTTCTCAGAACAAAAGAGAGAGGCACTGCAATGTGCTGAGAGCTGCGGACGCTGCTCGATTGGCCATTTCCGTGGCTTCCATTAAGGTCACGGACTGCGCCACCATGCTGGAGAGTGCATGAGTGACAACACAGCCAAGACGAATGGGGCACTCTTCGCACAAACCTCGTTAAGACTGAAATCACCGAAAAAATAATAGTTATTAAATTAATTGCAGTCGTAATCTCGTAAAATATGTGTCAAAAAATTATATGCGGTTCGATTAACACATAACATGGGTGTCAAATCTGTAATAAAACCCTGATCAATAAAACAATAACCATGTTGTTAAAAGCAGCCATTGAAAGGTGTTGCTGGCAGCGGGCTCCAGGGGTGAGCAACCCTTTTAATATAAACGGATTTCATCTTTCCACCATGTCATCTAAATCACCTCAATGTTTGTGTATACAATTAAAATAAGATAATAAATTGCGGCGATGGATGGATTACGAATGCTCTTTTCGACCCCATATATCAGCCTTTGTCAGTGGCCCAGAAAATGCATGTCTAACAATCTGTTGATTACAATGTGGTGCAGGGAAAGGCCCCAGTAAGGGGGGACCATATGACTGTTGCAGGATACATTATTTTAACATATTGTTATGTTTAAATCGATAAGTTTTAAACGAGCGCTAACGACTGCTATTAATTAGACTTTCGAGAATCTTTATTAGAGAAGTTACCGCTTCTGCCGTTGATTTAATGAATGGTTTATTATTTCATTCTCGTGGCCCTGACCATTATGCCCAAGCGACTGGTCTTTTATCTTGAAAAAAGAAATAAGTCAAGCTTAGTTTATTTGCACTGCCGAGAAGATAACTGAGTTGAAGGGCATATTTGTTTTAAAGCTTGGGAAGAGTAACCATGAGTAATTCTTGATACAGCTTGCCTGCCTCGAGTCTAAACCATATAGATATCATTTTCCACCCTGGTGTGCTATTTGGCCCTTGAGATATTATTATTTTTTATCAGTGTGTTTATATGAAATCATTTGGGTGTGAATGTCAATTTGGAAATGAAATTGTCTGTGCAAGGAAATCATTCAAATTGGAAATTAATGGTATTGCAATTAAAACTCGGGTACTGTTTTTGCTAACAATTATGATAATGATTCTAGCTGGAGGTGTGAATTTTACAGGGCCTGGTTGTTAACATATGTGTGCAGAACTGTAAAGCTCCCTGCACTGCAGTAGTACAAGTATGTTTACACTCCGAGTTAAATATCAGTGTCACAATTACGAAGATCCTCTGTAAAAAGGAATGGTGAATACATTTCTACCAGTTCCCTCATACTAGTTTAATAGAGTACAATGAAAAAAATATATCTTTGCTTCTTCTCTTTGGAAAGTGTGTTATTCCATTACTGGGTGCAGATAAAGTGCCTTTTTGTGTCATTCCTGGAGGAAAGTCTTTGCTCTCAAGCTACCATGCACAGACAGAATGTGTCCTACATTGTGCTGTGGTAATAGAGTGGTTTATCAGCTCATGTTGAGAGTAGCTATAGGCTAAGTATGGTTGAGAGTCACAATTACCAACAGACACAACATGCTGTTTGTCTGCTCATGATTAATGCGCTGGATCAGCGTGGGCCTCGTTTTTTTTTTTCGTCTTCTTTTTTTTTCTCCTTACACAGACGGAGGGTGATGGAGGATTCCTGGGAGATCTTTTTTTTCTTTTTTTGCTCCATGCTTTTATTTTACACACTGCTATCAGCCAAATTGGATGATCAGGGGGGGGAATTCTCCCACTCTCTTGGGTTTTCGCTGTGGTTTGTAGATTTTGCCTTCAGGTTTAAAAATCACTCAGACTGGAGAAGTCCTCCATCGAGGGACTGGCGTTTTTCAATTGAGCATTAAGTGGGGGTCCAGATGGGAGGGGGAAACAATCACCTTTTTTTTAGCAGAGCCAGAATGTTTACTCTGCCACTCGCAAGCATTGGTAACAGTAAGAGCGCATTGGTACAGAGTGAACTGAGGATCACTGTCTTCATCATGAATACAACTTTCTATGGTGCCTTATTGGATGAGAGAGACAATCCTGATTGAGTTCGGTAAAGACTGCATTAGCCATTTACTTCTATTGAACAGTCACTCTAATACACTTAACCATTAACTAACTGCTCACTTTGTGGTCATTCAATGCCATTCCACTGGGTTTTCTGATAGAAACTAGATTATTTGGATCAGATTTGTGGCAGGTACAGCAGTAGCAAATGTCTGCATGCGTGAGTGTGCGTGCATGTGTGTGTGAGAGTGTGTGTGTGTGTGTGTGTGTGTGTGTGTGTGTGTGTGTGTGTGTGTGTGAGTGTGTGTGTGTGTGTGTGTGTGTGTGTGTGTGTGTGTGTGTGTGTGTGTGTGTGTGTGCGTGTGCGTGTGCGTGCATGCGTATCTGTCCTTCGCATCTCGTGGCCAATGACCAGAGGGACTGTGGTGTCCGTCGTGAAGTCGGTCGGATCTGTGGTTGTTCATATATAGGCATATAAGGAGACCCGGATGTCCAGGTGATCGGTTTCAGAGGACCTGTTGCTGTCCATGGAGACTAGGTAAATAAAAGCACATGTACTGTGTGTGTGCTGGCTGTTTTCTACATGTATTCCCAACTAGCATCGTTCCTAACTTGCATCGTTACTGAGTAGGCACCATTCTAGTACATGGTATTAATGCACAAAGACTAGTATAACAGTATACTTCATGAGATTTTATGGCTCGGGTCCCATGTAGACCCAATCCCCAAGTGTTTCAAACATATTACAGTGTAATATGCCTTTTTTCCCTTCTTTTTTTTAAACAATACCCAGAACTGTTCATTTAAACAATATACAGTATATGGCACCACTGGGACCAGTCTTGGCTTTTACCTAGGTACAGATGATTAAGCCCTGGAGCCTTCGTCTGAGAATAAGATGAGAATTGCACATCCATTCTTTAGCAGATTCAGTGGTCAATAATTGAATGAGTGAAGCCCATTGTCCAATTACCCGCATTATCTGTGGATACTCCTCTCATTAAAAGGCTAGGGAGGAAGGAGAATAATTAAAAAGATTTGCGGCATGGGCATTTAATGATCACGCTACTTTTGCCTGATATACTCTCCTGGACCAGTGAGCTCATGTGGGATTGAGGGCAGAGGAGCCCCCCAACCCTCCCCTCTCCTCCACTCCACCCACCCATCCTCCAGCGCCTTGACTTCCTTTCTTCTGACAGTGAGTGGGCCACAGCACTCATCTCTGTCTGTAGGGAGGAGCTCTCACTACGCTTGGCTGTGGTCCTAGCGGGGCCTAGTTTGAAAATGTGCCGCTCAAAGGGTTCACAGTTCACCGTTTTGCATTATATTCCCGCTTGCAAACATCACAAATTTGCTTTCCTTTATGTAAATGCATGCGGAATGTTAAAATCAGCACAGTACATTAAAAACAGTCAAAGTGGAGTGTAAACACACTCGTAGAAGAGTGCTAAATTACTGTTTGGCTGACAGTGCTGTTGGCAGTTCGGGCACATACCTGTGGTGGGAACACCCCCAGTCAGGTAGAAATTCTTTGCACCATTAAACATGCATGTACTCCAACCCCCCTCCATTCCCGCAACCCCTCCATGGTGAAGCATGGCTTTAATTAGCGTAATCTCAATGAATAACACAAGTGCAATTTGGTGGAGATCTTACACCACGGGGGACTGCTTACTTCAAGATGTGTTTTCCCCTTGCTCTCTCAATAAGCACATCACACGGTCAAGTGCTGCTCTTGCGTAGTGTAACTGGAGGGGCTCTAGTATTACTGTAAACAGACTTGGAAGTGTTGCCCCGGAAACCGCAGACCAGGATGCTTTCATATTTCAGTGGACGTTGTCCAAAAGTCAGTCTGGGGTGATGCAACAGCTGACCATATTTGGGTGTATCGCCCTCATTAAGTACACTGCTGAGGGTTTTTAGTAATGCTGTTTAATAATACCTCCTGGCTTGATATTTGATGTTTTTGAAACTACATAATTGGTGTAAATATTTGTACAAATGTTTTCCAGAAGGCTGGTGCGGGTCAAGAGGCCGGGTTCTGGATGGCGCTGAGAGAGGGCCGTTTGATCTAGCAGGAGGCGCTGTTTGATAATGTGGTGCTTGTGGATCAGCACATGCCGATTGGCTACACAATGTTATTTAGTGATCGCCTATTGCCTTTTCACAAACATTATTTGTTTGGATATTTCTCTCTGATAGTATGCCAAGTGATTTAGAATAGAGAATGTGATGTTTTTCTCCTATCCTTGTTAGTTACTTTGTAGAATTTAAATGTTTTCTTATAGCACTCCATTTACTTCACTGGCCACCCTGGTGTTGGTTGATTCGTGCCACTTACTCCTGCTCTGCAAAAGAGTCTGCTAAATGTCATAATTCTAATTGTAAAATTGTAATGTAGGCTAATAATATTATTATAATTATGGTCAAACTCATGTTTCAAGGATTATTTATGATTTATGTAAAGTAGCGTGAAACACGTGGTTAAGCCAGGTATTCCTATTTTGAATCACATTTCGGTTCCTGATTAAAGTGAAACTGCACTGGTAAATGTGAAGTGGACAGTAAAGCCAAACATTCGGCACTGCAAAGGCTGCGGTATCCATTATACATTATGTAAATATTCCATTAGCTACATGCATAAAGCGCTTGTATATCTTGTAGAGTGAATGAGTTTGTGAAACAAAATCTGATCTGTTTGAGCTGTAGCTGCCAAATAATGACTTACATTGAAATCGATTACTGCTAACCGTAACCTGAACGAAAAAGTGGTATCTGGTTACCCAACAAAACAATTTAAATTTACCACTTAAACCCTATACAGTACTTAGAAATACCTGCTCTACAAGCTCACAATGTGTGGCGTTGTGACACATAATGAGTCTGTACTGTATGTTGGCCTATTTTTGCCAAATGTTTGCCTACTGTACATGACATACATAGTTACATGCCTAGAATAGTAATGCTAGAGTTCATGTTCAACTATCTGTAAGTGCTAACTGTAGTGATGCACATTTCTTTCCATAAATAACTGTGCATAAATAACTGTGCTTTACCACTGAAAAGTAAATGAGAATCCGAGAATGTCATGTAAAGCATTATGAAATAATGTTAGTGAAGATGCATCATGACTGTTTATTCATGATCTGTACTGACATGTGTAGTGAGTAGTGACATGTGTAGATGAGTCGGTAGAGTAATGAGGGTGTCAGAGGGTGTCTTTTCTTTGTGTGATACTGATACAACACAGAGCAGTACTGTACACCAATCCTTCATGTGGCCACAAATAAAGGGGAATACCACTCATTTTCAACATTGAACTATGTCATAAATATACCTTTGAGGTGCCAAGCTAAGTTGCTAAGCTAGGGATTCCCAAACTGTGGTGCGTGGGTCATGCATCCCCTGTGGTGCGCGAGCGCCTTCTAGGGGGTGTGTGACATGAAAAGGCTAATGGTGGTGCTATGGTTTTATTTTAAATATATGAACATATTATGCCAATATATGACATGATAAGTATATGCAGAATATATGCCATATTCAGGTTCATATATATGCATATATGCACATATATTATATATGATGTCTATACAGTAGCTTATGCGACACACAAACCCATTATAGATGTTCAAAAACGAGAACTTTCTGCAGCTGACAATTATGACTGAGTCATTCTTCTTTATTATTTCCACACAACTCTAAGATATATTAATGACATTCGTTCAATGTTGAAAAGGAGTGATATTCCCCTTTAAATGTAAAATTTTCTTTGATGGGTGCAGTACCTCCCAAATGCTGCGCTGGCAGTATCAGAACCTGCAGTGAGTGTGTGCGTGCGGCGTGCGTACGTGTGAGATACAGTAGTGGTTAACCTCTGTCATCTGTGTTTATGTTTTTCAAATTGTAGGTTCAGTTTCCCCAAACTGACACAAAATAAATATTTGTCAGGAGATGAAAATAGTCTTCATTTCATTTTCCAGTCATTAAGGTTACCACACACACAGATTGTCTGGTAAATTTGGTAAATTGTTCTCTGATGTGCTCTATTTAATTCTCACTGAACCACATGATGTGTGATTTATGCATGGTGCATGATCATGATGGTGTTTTGTAAATGGTACATTATCTAGAGGTGAATTTTAAAGGGTACATACAGAGACGTATCTCCAAAAACACGGTACAATGATCCAGTATTCCAGGTGTTTTAAATGTGTTTTTTGTTTTGGCGCCGAGCTCAGCCTTGTCACGATTAACCACCAGTAGTTGTGTGTAAACTAGAAATAAACCCTCTCTTTAAGGTTTGCCCTATCTCCAGGTCTCTTAACTTTTCAGAAAGCAGAGTTCTGTCTCAAAGTTGAGCAGCACGGGCCAAGGATTTTCCTTAACCTCTTTTGAGAAATGGACCGCGGGGTGAATTCATAAAAGAGCAGTCTGTTGGACAATTTGTCTTTTGACAGAAGGGAACATTGGAAGCCACCAGAGGGTGGTCAGTGGTGAGTGGCACAGGCGAGCCTGGGGCGGTACCTAAAGGCTACCTTGCCTCTTGATTTGTTCTGGAGGTGGCTGCGGTGCGGGCCGCCATCTGGCCCCAGCTGGGGAATTGGGTGGTTGGAGGTGCGGGCGAGCGGGCGTGTGGCCGGTGTCAGGACGGCTCCATCAGGGCTGTTTGTGAACAGATGTTCTGCGGTGTGCTTGCTCCGACTGGGCTCAGGAGGAAAGACGTGTCTATCAGTGGCTGCAGGCTTGCAGGGGAGCATAGTAGACTCTGACCTTGAGGCTGCCGCATGTCAAGTCCTGTGTCCTGTAAGCCCTGTGAGACGTTCAACTGCTGCCCTATTTGGATATCAAATGGAACAGAATATTGTACATAACAATACATTTGGGTCTGGAAAATATGCATTGATTAACACAGGCCTTCAGGGAAAAAAATGGTTCTACGCGATTAGCTGAGCGTTTAAAAACCTGATTCATTTTATCTCGCCTGATAAATTCTAACCGCAGATTATTGCCCTCAGTCCTCCAAAATGTGATGCTAAGCAGGGTTTTTGTGAGGAGATCAGTTTCCCATTCCCACCGTGTATTATGCTGCCTCATGGACAGAGGACAGTATAAAATGCAAGGGCAAGAGTATCCACATCTCCTGTCTCCATCATCCGGATCTCAGCAATCAATAAGCGTTTAATCAGTCAATTATATGGCACTAATTTAACACCCTGCAGGTAGGGCCATCTCCGAGCACTTGCCTATGAAAATACAGGCCATAGGAAATTTATCTATTGGAAAATGTCATAGCAGAAAATGAAGTTTTTAAGCAGGCGTTGTAAAAATCGACAACACGTCGTCGACCGCGTGAGATAGAGCACGTCACCGGACCCACTTGTCTCCTCATCTTTTGCATAGGCCTAACCGTTTTGATTTGAGGGGGAGGCTGATAGATATGATGGAGTACAAATGGTTGGAGGTTAGAGAGAGAGAGAGAGAGAGAGAGAGAGAGAGAACTGAGGGGACAAATGCCTATGGCAGCAGAGATCCCTCAACCAGCAGTATATCCCAGAACGCCTTTCTAATCAGACCATTGGGAGGACATGGAAACTCTAAAAGCTATACAGTAACAATTTTGCTCTGTATGATCCTGATAGAAGAAGTAATATCTTAACTATCCAAATGACTTATTCAGTGACTCTAGTTAACTGTTTCTCAAACAGTGGGTTGGGACTTGGGAGTCGGGGCCCATTTGTGGGTCACGGATCGATTTTTATGGGTCACGACTCGAGTAAAAATTCTAATTTCCTTTTCCTACATTTAAAAGATATATATTTATTTTCTTTTTATATATATTTTTGGGGCTTTTTGCATTTTATTGATAGTGGAAAGTGGAGACAGACAAGGGGAGAGAGACTGGGAATGACATACAGCAACATTCGTCAGGAACGGGACTTGAACCCGCAATGCGCTGTCAGGCTGCATTAGTAGCCTAGGTGCTCGGACCACTAGGCCAGCCTGGGCCTAAAAGATTGCAAAGATTTTTCTTTTTTTTTACATTTTTAATAAATACATTTTAGAAAATTAATATCTTAAAGAAGCATACCGGCAAACACACCATTTTCCATTTGTATACCGATATTTGACGTTTACCGGGTACCTCATTTAACTTAGTCACAAAAGTGTTATAATCTTTCAATTGTATATTTTTCAGCCTTTTTTTTTTTTTTTTTTTTACAGTTTACAGCACAATGTTTAGTTGTGAGTGTCTACCCGCAATACTCGTGACAAAATGACACAGCATCCGTTCATGTATTTCTGCGCTAGTACTCTGCAGCATTCATTTTGGAGCAGAGGTCTTTTTACCAGTAACTGAATTCTGGGAATCGCAGTTCCAGCAAATAACACAGCTACCAGAAGAGTCGCCACAAAGACGATGTTACACACTATGACTTTGAAATTAGTTTTTAAATGGGGCTATTTTCACCTAACTCTTTGTAATAAATCCACATTTAAAATGCATTAAACACAACAGTAGCTAAAACATGCCAGACCACCTGCATGATCGTTTAACTACTGAATTAATTACATATTCAGTGACTACATGTACTGTAAGTTACTGGACAGAGATTCCTTGTGAAATTTTGAACGGTAGCTATAAATGCAACTGTATAATATACAGCAATACAACTGGCTGTCCATGGACTAATGCATATCAAATTGGGTGTCTTTGAAATTGTAACATTTGAGAAACACTACTGTACTGTGTACACAGTAGTTGTAAATGAGAAGGGCCATTATAAGGTGAATAGAGTAGCACTCATGTGCTGTAGGCCTACATTTTGTAGAGACTGATTAATCGCACCTCATCTTTCACTTACAGTAGTTAGGCCTATTATTTACTATTCATCAATTCTTTCTTCTGTCACAGATTATTTATAGTCACAATTGTAAAAAATAAAATAATAATAATAATAATTGTTCATGAAAAACGTTTCACCTTCAGATGAATGTTATGATGTTTAGAGAAAACAATTAATAGCCAATAGGCTCCCCTGTACTAACATAGAAATATCTGGGTTCGCCAGTAACCTGACCTGTAGCCTACAGTAATTCCACATTGTCAATATTTGAATTGCTGAGGCCGAGGGGAAGTGTTACAGACACTGTCTGAACAGGAGCGCAGTTTAGCTCCTCGTCTATAAAAACTAACATCTGTTGAAGCATACATTAAGTTTAAAAATAACTGTACAGAGATCACCGGCTAAAGTACAGTGAGCCAGATGTCGTTTTAAAAGTGCCAGATGGAACAATGAAACCGGGATTGGAAATTAGAAAGCGCTGTGAAAGGTCAGATCAATTAAGAAAGCTGCGTTGGCTGCCATATGACAATTAAGGCGAGTTTAAAGCACTTGAGCATTGGGGCAGTGGAGTGGCTGTCGCAAGGAAGAACTTCTTGGGGGCATTAAAAAAAAATCGTGTGATATGGGAAGCTCTCCTGGACTGAAGTGCATTTACGCCAGGTCAAGGTTAATGACCTGCACAGATAAACCTGATAGAACGCCTCACAGCATCGCTCACGACCTTTGTCCATCAGTATTAAGGAGCCAATAAATTACAGCTGTGACTTTAAGTGACATTGAAATTTACTCTGCTCTAATGAGAGGGAGAGATGGGGGGCAGACATAGAGAGGGAGGGAACGGTAGGAGGTGGGTTGAAATGGAATAATTGCTTGTTGTTATGTTCTTCATTCATTCATTCATTCATTCATTCATTCATTCAAATAAATGTTCTCAGCAACATAATGCAGGAAATCCGTCTACCGGTACTAGTGTTTTCCTCCTCATCAATCAGCTTCCGGTATTAGAATTATCACATTTGGTAATTGTGATTTGTGATCCCTGCATGATAACGGCATGAACTGCATGAATCTATTGCTTCTGTGCCCTTTCTGTTATGTGAGCCATCCAAATATTGTATGCATGCATATGCAGTTCCTCCTCTGTCCCAGATGATTTCATGCTCCCTCAACACCTGTGACCGTAGCTAGACCACAAGGGGGCAATATTTGCATTGTTTGTCTGCATCCTCCCCAGGCACTCAGATTTACATTTGTGTTTTGCATTTTGCACATGTGGATCAAGTGCAGTTTAGTTACATCCATTTACATTATAACATGCAAACATAAATGTTTAAAAGAAACCACGATAACACATTTCCAGCAAGACTTAGGCTAGTGTAGTCCTATGACAAAAGCAGGTTCACACTCACAGGCCCCCTTTGTGTGCAATTTACATGCAATTAGCAGCCACACTTTCAAACTGTGGTTTCTCTCGTCCCTCTGATGTGTTTTCAGTACCTATATATCTGCACTTTGGGAAATTTACTAGATATTCACCTGCTGTGATTACCTTTCCCTCTGAACAGTGGGAATATCAAGTCATTGTTCTAATAAGTCAGGGGTGTCCTAGCCTCGGTACCAGGCTTTCATTTTTGTTGGTGCAAAAATTGAAAGCCTGGAGGAATGCATTAGCCGCTCTGGTCTAAAAGTGGGAGTCAACCCTTCCGGGTGGGTGTCGCTCCAAATGATGTGACGTAGCGCTGCACTAGGGGGGAGAGGAGGGGCCGGGGGTGACGGACAGATCGATGAGATCCAATCAGGGCGTGCGCAAATCTCAGCCGCGACCCGCCCCTCTAGACCAGAAACCTAACACGTTAGCTCAGGCTAGGGGTGTCCAAACTTTTTTTCAAAGGGAGCCATATTAGAAAATATTAAAACACCTAAGGGCCAACTACTACTAATAACCAGACGTGCAAGATAAAAAAAATCTAATAGCCTTTCTTTGACCCCTTCAGAACGAGACAACAAGCAACAAGCAATCCTGACAAATTATACTCTGGAAAATGCCCAGGTTAAAAACATTAATGTAAAAATATCCCATACTGTTGGGCGGCCTGTTCATAATACAATTCAGAAGCCGCGGGCCGCATACAATTCTTCCCCAGGCCACATTTGGCCCGCGGGCCACACTTTGGTTGGACACCCCTGTTCTAAGTGGTCAAGCAAGTGCTGGTGCTGCTTGGCACGGCCCAATGAAAAGCAGATCTTCTCCCTGCACTAAATACTTTGAACCAGACCATTGAGGAATTTCTGAGACAATTTGTTCAGCTGATTCCTCCAAAGTTCTGCTGTAAGCACTTTTTGTGGTGCACAAACGGAATTATTCATTGTATAATGATAACATAAATGCAGTGGCGACAGAATTTAATGTGCCCGCTGAGTTTAACTTTATTTACTCATAAAAAGAATATACTTTAATTGAGTGCGTTTTTATGTTGTACGGTATCAGGCCTTGGTTTAAAAAAGAGAAAGCTTCATATGAACTTGTCACTATCACATTGAGAATGATATGTGTTCAGTCTGCTAATATCTCCTTTTGCACGTCCTTAAAATACAGTTTTAATTATAGATAAGGCTAACCTGCGATAACACCACACGCTTAGCTATTACAGCAATAATACCATACATTCTTATTTTGTTATTCTAGAAATTTCCAGATTAATCTTAAAAGTATTCTCTCATGAAGATAAGACTGAAAATAAGTCACAAAGCTTTGTTATACTTTGCTTTTAACCTTATCCTTGCTGACACAGTGCTAATAATGGACGAAATCAATGAAGTTGCTACAGCTGGCACACTTCTGTCATACCCGTAAAGATATTGTAATTTCCTTTTGGAACATCTACTGTATGAAATATTGTGTTTTATCTTCTTATTAAAGAAAAAAAGTCACTGCTGGAACGTGCAACAGGTGCATCTTGTTTAATAAAGTTTCAGTACTGTAGATGTGTGAATGTGGATGGCTGTCCTATCCCATATGAAGTATAAATCAGGCTTAAAGGACCACTTCACCACTTTTCAACCTATCTTCATATAATAGGTCCTCACTAATAATCATGAAAAAATGGTGCAATTTTTTTCTACTCGGTCTGTGTCTCATAGGAGGGCTGTGGGCAGTTCAGAAACCGTCTTCCAGTGACATCATCGATGGGGAATACAAGCTAATAATAACTGCAGGCTTTCTAGTCCTGAAAAGTTGCAATGCCAAAATGGAAGCTATCATTCTCATGTTAATGAAAATCTAAATACTTTTGTAAAAAAATCTTGTTTAAAAAAGAATCTGCCTAATGATGATGTCACTGGAAGACGGTTTCTAAACTGCCCACAGCCGTCCTATGAGACACAGACTGAGTAGAAAAAAATCGTGCCATTCTTACATGATTATTAGTGAGGACCTATTATATGAAGACAGGTTGAAAAGTGGTGAAGTGGTCCTTTAACCCATTCTGACCTGAGATCAGATTCATACGAGGTTTCCGCCGGACACACACTGGTCAGATGAACCCATTCTGACCTGAGATCAGATTCTAAAAATGTCAGTTGCTCTTCGATTTTTCAAAAATAGCAGATCTACAAGCTCATATCGCGCCACCGAGTGGCGCGATATGAGCTTGTAGATCTGCTATTTTTCAATAGCTAAAGCAAAACATGATGCCGACACCAAAATGGGTGCCCGGTCAGAATGGGTTAAGGGGCGCCCGCTGGCCAAGTGGTCCAGGCGCATCATGCCACATAGAGGCTTTGGCAGTTTGGCCTGACAGCGCATTGTCCTGTTCATGACGACCTTTGCTGCATGTCTCTCCCTCTTTCCTGTCCATCTTCACTTGATACTATCAATATAGGCAGAAAAGCCAAAAAACAAATCTTTAAATAAACCAGGCTTAATCTAGGCCTCTAGCCTACTGTGCATTGGGTTCTGCCTGGGCTCTTCCCCGCGTTCTGGCCACATGGATTGTCGAACATGGCTGCTGGAGTGTTGGAATTAATTAGATAATTTGTATAATGGATTTAGGCATATAAAGACATGCAGGGCTCAAGTCAGTGGCGATATCCTGTGGCGTCCATTGTCCTTGAGGTGCTCTTATCCAGATGTTCAAACGGATTGGAGGCCGACCTATCACCCGCTCCTAATTATCATCTGAATGACAACATGGCCCAGATCAATAGTTCCCAGTTGCAGTTTGGAGATCACAGATAAGGAGCCACCTTGTTGTCAGTGAGAAAATGCTAATGTAATTAATGTTCAATAATCCACCGGCAAAAGACCTGCATGTGGATATTAATGCTCGATATTTACTCAAAACGGGCCCAGGAGGGAGAATATTATTAGACTTGGCAAACATGGTTTTTGATGGTTTTAGGACTGGTTTGAGTGGCTGTCCTTCTATCAGATGTAAATTTCTGCTACAGTATGCACAGACTGAAGGAGAATGGTTCCTAGTTAGCTCGTGATGATGTCAGTGGTACAGTACAGTGCAGTTCTTCATGTGTGTGATCTAAGTGTCTAAACTCCCTGCCTGCCCTGTAGCTGGGAGGTGTGCAGCTAACATCCCTGAAGGGAGCTGTGCACTGTGGGGCTCTGTGCTGTTTCTGTTGTCATGCAGAGGCACCATGACTCAAGACGAGAATCACTGACACAATAATGACTTAATTACTGTACACTTTATGATAATGCACATGCATGCGGTACACTTTCAACTGTTTTTCTGCGCTCGATTAGCTCAAGTTGGCCGCTTGCTGTCAGTGGCCGACGGTCACAGTGCTAACAAGCCACTTTACGAAAGTAGAAGACGAGACAAGAGACTTTCTTTCCCTCCCCTCATACTGTGAGAAGAATTTTATAATTGCAAATGTAAATGGTAAAGGATAATATATTGTACTAATAGTACAATAGTATTTTTTTGCGCATGTTAGTATTTGTATGAGAGCCTTTCGGTGATCTTATACACAGTGTCATCATTGAAGGTTACAAATTGACTACTTCTCCATCTATCTCTCTCCTCAGCACAACATAAGGCCCACCACTTTGCCAATGTGCCTCCTGATGACACTGACACCTTTACCCCCACCCTGTGCTCCTATACTCAAGGTATGTGTGTGTTGTTTTTTATGCAAGTTACTCATATCAATGCCGGTTCTCATAGTTGTGAGCTCACAGCTCACAACTATCTGACTGACTGAGTTCATGATTAACTGATTTTTTTTCCTACTCACACAACAATGCTTCCCACTGAGGCAATAGCAATTTAGCTGAAAAGTTGCGCTCCTTATGATTCAAAATCATAAACCCAGCATGCATCAATGAGCATCCAATCCCAGACTTTCACAAAGATGGATAAAACATATCTGGGGGTTAGGAAGAGATGCCCAATTAATGAAATTGTTATTGTCAAATAGTATGAGATCTTTTTCCCTCAGCAATCATCCCAATTCGTCTGAATGATCTATATGAGTTGATGATGACAGGAGGGCAGGGGTGTTTATGTTCGTGTGGGATGGTGTGTTCGTTACAAGAGATGGAGCTAGATGGAGTAATACAATCTATTCCTTAAGTGAGGTAAGGGCCGTATTGCCTACCATTAACAGAGCAGATCGTCTGCATGGCCTGATAATTAAGTAATCCACGAGCGCATACGCCATATTGGACAATCACTAACATCCACTGCTCCTTCGCCACATCAAGCCACTCTGCCTTTTTGTTTTATATTCACCAACATCATTTTAGATTATGCTGGAAAATATTATTGCATTGTGATTTGAAACGGCTGCAACTGAGGAAAATGTTCTGCTTCCAGCTCCAAACTAATGATTCCACTGAGATGAGCTCATTTCTAAGAACATTCGTGACGCCTGTCACAATATTCTGATTTGCTTTGCTCTTTGCAAAGTTTATACTTCATATTGTGTTGAAGTTTACCCAAAAAAAGTTTATAAAAAAAGTGTGTGTGTGTGTGTGTGTGTGTGTGTGTGTGTGTGTGTGTGTGTGTGTGTGTGTGTGTGTGTGTGTGTGTGTGTGTGTGTGTGTGTGTGTGCGTGTGTGCGTGTGTGTGTGTGTGTGTGTGTGTGTGTGTGTGTGTGTGTGTGTGTGTGTGTGTGTGTGTGTGTGTGTGCGTGTGTGTGTGTGTGTTTTAGTGTGGTTGTGAATGCCTTACTGAGTATGTGCTGATATGTACAAGAGAATACAGTATGATGTAATCTATATCTGCCAACATCCCTAATAGTAAATACAACCCTTTTTTATGTTTGTACAGTTTTTCAAAGCTTGTCGTGTGAGCGTTTGTTTACTATCTGCATCTTTCGCTTTTGGCGAAACTGGCTGTATATCGACCTGCATTTCACATGTATTTCCAGTTGCTGTTAAAATATTTATCCAGATTACAATTTACAGCAATCCACAATTTACAATGGTAGCCTGCGTGATCCATCTTCCTTGCTTGTCCAAATGCATTTCCTTTGTTACTTAAAATAAATCTAATCATGGGAGGTTTAGAACAAGACTCTTCAATTGTCATCTCTCTCTCTCTCTCTCTCTCTCTCTCTCTCTCTCTCTCCCTCTCTCTCTCCTTCGTCTTTTGCTTTCTCACTAACGGGAACATTTTAATTCTTTCTTTCATCCCCCAAGACTGAAAATACAATTTCATGATCACCTCACTGCTAGAGCCATGTTTAATAATTCCCAATTATGCAGCCAGGCACCCAGTCCACAGCATGAGCCCCTCAATGCAGCCTCCACAGCAGCTGGCCATGGGCTCTGCATGTGCTCAGTCACCTTGATATCATCAATGAGCATGTTCCCCCATCTTAGCAGGTTACAACAGCCAGGACCTGTGCTGTTGTATTAATAATACAGCATGGTATTGTCCAAGAGGGAGTTTATGCTGTTTCTCCACCTCCAGGCTTTTTGCCCCAATTTGTTACGCAGTTTACCCAAACATGGTGCATGCCGTTCCTTTCCTTGTATGTGACGGATGCACGGACGCATAGGGACAATGTGCACTTACTGTGTACAGAAAAAAAAGGAAAAGAGAAAAAGACCAGTGAATGAATAGTGGCAAAAGATGGTTTTGGAAAGTGTCTACAACTTTTAACGGAATGAAATTTAGTTTGTTCCTATTAATAATATTTTAGTTTGGAGGAATGTTTTCACTTTTTAGCATGTTGTTGATGCATACACTAAAAAGAGAGGAAGATTATACAATTTAAAATAAATTGTATGCCTCCACATTTTACATTCCATGAATTGAGTAGAGGCTGTTACCAGGGCCGCAGTCAGTGCAGGCAGATGACTGTGATGAATGAACAGCAAACAAACTCTTACACTGACTGTTACTGAAGGTTAGCTGAGGCTGTACTTGGACCCGATGGTGCTTTATATACTGCCTTATTTAAAAATGTTTTTCCTCTTCAGTTTGCTCAGTTTGCCTTTTTCAGTTTCCTTCCTGTTCTTTGTTCCTCCTCTAAACATATCTCTTACTCACCCTGGGTGTTGCAACGGGATGTTCTCTTACCCTCCAGCGATGTTTTATATCTACTTGCCTTGGCATATGTGCTATAACACAGAACCAGTTTGTCTTAGTGTTCTTAAGCCATATCTGTACCTCATCATATGTGACAGTACTGTAAGCTTATATAAATCTCCTATTTCCGTCAAGCAAATAAATGTAGACTCAAGTGCTTATTGGTAAAAAAGTGAACTGTGGATCACTGTCTCCATGAATCAATACAACGTTTTGCACTGCTGTATTTGAGAGATTTTCTAATCCTCAGTTGTGTTTGTGAAGACTGTGCATTATTTACTTCTACTGAGCAGTCATTCTAATACACTTAACCATTTTTAAGCAATTTAACAATCAGCAGCTCACTTTGTGATAATTCAATGCCATTCCGGTTGCTTTTCTGCATGAGGAAGACTGCATTATTTTTATGCTATATTTGGGATCTGAAATGCATGTTTCTCTTAAAGAAAATGGTAGATCCCAACATACTGTGTAGACACGCTTTGTCAGTTGGCTCTGCAGCATGTTTTGCTTGCCAAATGAATGCCACTTTTCACCCTGACGTACCATACTGTATGCATCCTAATGAATGGAAGTATAATATGCCTGACACAAGGATGGAGGTGGATGACATCATTCTGAGCGCAATGTTTACCCGTTTGCGCTCTCTCTCTCTCTCTCTCTCTCTCTCTCTCTCTCTCTCACACACACACAACACACACACACACACACACACACACACACACACGCAGTCACGCAGTCACGCGCACACGCACACCTGTAACATTAATAGGCATGTCACAGAGCTCTCTGTTACATTATCCACCGTAAAGCTGGGTAAGAATGAAAACGTCTGTGAGAGTGGTCAACCGTGACACAATACTGCTCATTACTATATTTGTTTTATGTTTTGTTCTTTTTTTTCCCCCCAGCATGTCCTCCTTAACAGTGGATTCCCGCTACACATGGGAGCAAGCTCAACGTTAATGATTGAAGGTTATGCAGAGGTTAAAAGTGTGATCAGAACCATGTGGTGGAAACATTATGCGTGCATTTTCTGTGTCAGTCCTTGTGGAAATCAATCTTTGCAGTGACCCACCCATATACTTTTGAAAATTGGAGGGCATATTTGTGGGCTTACTCTATACTTGCCCGTTTGTTTTGTCAATGTTTTTTTATGTTTTTTAATACAATAATGTATGGACATTTGCTCTGCCATGTATTCATGTACAAAAATATGCGTTTTGTAAATAATAGTTGTGCATTAGATGTCAAAGGAAATACTGAAGAATCATGCCCGAAGGGGATTTACTGTATAACTGATTTTATTTTTATTTTAATCAATTCATTATAAAAAAAATAACAAAAAGCTCCATTGTACTGTACACTGTACAGAGTAACATTTTTCTTTTTTTAAGATTTCTTTTTGTGGTTTTTGTGCCTTTGATAGTTTGTAATTGATAATTATATCAATTGATAGTTACAGTGAAGACGGACAGGAAAGAGGGTACGAGAGAGAAGGGGAGAGACATGCAGCAAAGGTCGTCATGAACGGGACTCAAACACGCAACGCGCTGTCAGGCCAGAGCCGATATGTGGCATGCGCCTGGACCACTAGGCCAGAGCCTGGACCACTAGGCCAGAGCCTGGACCACTAGGCCAGAGCCTGGACCACTAGGCCAGAGCCTGGACCACTAGGCCAGCAGGCAGACCATGGACCACTAGGCCAGCAGGCAGACCATGGACCACTAGGCCAGCAGGCAGACCATGGAACAATCTTTTGTTTATGCTCTTTTAGGGGCTGCATAAATGACCACCAGGCATGTTACTTTGATTTAGAACTTATGTCGGTAGTTTACGTGTGTATACCTGCGCAAAGTGTGCATGTGCACTTGCACTTGTGCATGTGTGACTGTGTGTGACTGTGTGTGTGTGTGTGTGTGTGTGTGTGTGTGTGTGTGTGTGTGTGTGTGTGTGTGTGTGTGTGTGTGTGTGCGCGTGTGCGCGTGTGCGTGTGTGTAGAGTATGTTATGTATGTATGTATGTATGTACAATCTATAGATGTGTGCCGTGCTTGTGTATACATTTGCGTGTGCATGCCAGTGGACAACATGCTCTCTGTTTAGGCCTCACACCTCTTTGTTGCGCAGCGTAGCGGTGTGCTGGGCCATGTAGGGTAGTGTAGGCCTCTTGAAAGAGATCACATTCCATCTGCTCCTGTGTGCCATGAGCAGGTCAGCTTACGCCACTACTCTGGAGAAGGGGATTTCAATCTTCCCTGTCCTGCCCATTGTCTGCCCACGGAGTCTGTAGCCTGCCGCTTCCAGGCCAACACTGCCAGCCCCTAATATGGCAAATGAATGCATGAGCGAATACAAGGGTGAATAACTGAATGAATAACCAAAGACAATTTACATAATTGCACATAGGGTATGTATTTTTCTAGTGTTGGAGAGCCTATTTGCATATTCAGACTCTATAGAAATTATTCAGTCAATACTGTAGATCCGGCATGTAAATACAACTCCTTTGAATTACGGAAGGGGGTGAGAGAAAAAAAAAGTCAAACAATAATAATGTTAATGATGTTTTTCGCCCTCGGGGTGAGAGATCCTCCCTGCCTCCAGAGCAGTGGCTGTCAGACCAAAAAAGAAAGAAAAAAAACTTGTGATCCTTAAATCCCACAGATGACATGTGTGCTTAGCAGGTAAATAACTGGCAAGAACAGATCGGATTTGGAAGTCTTCGGTGTGAAGACTGCTTCACGCTCACCACATTGATCCACCAATCCATATTTCATCCTTTTCAAATGTCAGAGAGGTCTTTATTTCACATGCGTTGATCACAGTTACCATAATTGTCTGCACAGTCTTGTTCCATCATTTGAAGTGCTTTGAAGTGCCGTCCTTTGTGATCAAGATAGACACCAGGTTTATGTGCACTGGCATCTTTTTCGAAAGCGCTGCTTTCCTCGATGTTGCTTTTGTTTTAGATAGGATAAGAAGGTGGTTAACCTTCACTATTAGCACAGTATGTCGGTGGCTTGAGACTGAATGGGGGTATGTGGCTGATGGGGGATTCTGGCGTTGGTGGTGAGGAGAGTGGCAGATGAGGAGGGAGGTGGGGAAAACTGTGTGTGTGTGTGTGTGTGTGTGTGTGTGTGTGTGTGGGGGGGGGGGGGTGTGGGTGGGTCTGTGTGTGGGTAGATGTTTGTATGTGTGCGTGGTGTGCAGGCATGTGTGAGTGCTAACCTCACTACCCTTCACCTTTTGTCTCACTGTGTGATGTGTGTGCGCTCGAGAAGATGTGGATGAGAGGAATCAGACCCTGGCCAGGAGACTCTGCGACTCTGCATGGGTTTTGATCATACCCCTGCCAAACCCCCCATTCTCTCTCTCTCTCTCTCTCTCTCTCTCTCTCTCTCTCTCTCTCTCTCTCTCTCTCTCTCTCTGGTTCTGTGGCCTGCAGCTAACCAGTATCCACACACATTTGTTCTGTTCACAGAGGCAGAGAAGACGACACACACACACACACACACACACACACACACACACACACACACACACACACACACACACACACACACACACACACACACACACACACACACACATCACAAAGTCATGGATTCAGTCCAAGGGATGGAGCATGTAGTTGTATTTGACCAGGTCAGACAACGTTATCACTGTCAGGTGGTGTTGAAAAAGGGCTTCCCCTTTTCGTTCCCCTGATCATCTCACAACAGAACTTGCATTAACACTTTTAAGTCTTTACTGTATACCTCTTTTTTTTTCTTGTCATACTTAAACATTTCTTGTTTGTCAGCCGTAATTCCAAAACCCATGAATTAGTCATGAGCATAACTGCTTTCATTTAGCAGATTTAACCTGTGCTAAATCCTCCTTGGCTGACGTTTGCAGTACAACACACAACACACACACAACACACACACACACACACACACACACACACACAAGCGCACGTGGCCACGTGCACACGCTCATGTGCACATCCAGCCGGTGGCTGCAGGCAGCATGCAAGTGCGTGTAGCCTGAACGGATTCCACAAGGCTCTGTCCACAGACCAGGGAGGGAATGCAAATGAGACATGGCCTGGGGTCCTGCGAGGGGACCACTGTTGATCACTGTCCACCACATTAAGCCATTCTGACCTGAGATCAGATTCTAAAAATGTCTTCTGCATCCTGACAGTTTTCCATTCTGACCTGAGATCAGATTCTAAAAATGTCTTCTATGTCAGTCGCTCTTTCGATTTTTGTAAAATCACACCCGTGTGAACTGAGTGGTGCAATTCCCCCCCCTCTCTCTCTCTCTCATTAGCAGGCACAGCACTACCCCTCTCTCTGTTTCTGGCGCCCCCTACTGTATTAATAAGTCACATACTCGTGCTCATGACTTCACACAGGTACACGGACATTGCTGTTACACAACAGGTACACGGACATTGCTGTTACACACAGGTACACGGACATTGCTGGTTGTAGGAGTGGTTGCACCACTCAAAAAATAGCAGACCTACAAGCTCGTAGCGCGCGCACACTCGGTGGCGCGCTATGAGCTTGTAGATCTGCTATTTTTAAATAGCTAAAGCATAACGTAATGCTAACACCAAAAGGGGTTCCCGCCTAAAATGGGGTTAAGCACCACTACGCCCCCCCCCCCCCAGCCCCCCGGTACACCCAGCCATGATGAGGATGCTCCCACACACACACAATCATCTCATCATATGCAAAACAGGAGCTTCCCCAGTGTGAAAAACAACAACAGCCACGCTAATGAAATGCTTGCCTTGTAATGTGCTTCTAAGTAGCAGGTCATATTGGCCGAACAGGGCTTGATGCAATATTCTGAGCGGATCTCTAAGTGGAGCTTCATGAGAAGGATGAGCTCTCCATAATGTTGGTGTGTTGTTAGAGAGGAGAGAGGGAAGGGAAGCAGTAAATTATTTGTTGGAAGAGGAGCAGCATCCTGGATGAAGAGTTATGGCGGCGTGGCTGTAGATTAAGACTGGTAGTGGACGTCTCCTGTGTTGCCTTGTCAATACAATCGGCTTTCAATCACGGATGCAGTCAATAGGACAACAGACGAGAGCGTAACCCTATCAACATCCTTCACTGGGATCATAAATCCCTGACGGGGCTCCAACACAGGTTTCTGATAATACTGCATGTCGCCGACGGGCCTTCCCTTTACGACTTTGTCAAGTGACAAACACAACAGAGGCTTATTCTCCTTTTGCGATTTACTCTCTTATTACCCTGCCATCCGCTCAGCAAACAAGTTGCGAATGGGGGTTGTTTACAAGCGGATGTGAGATTTGCAGCGCTTAACACATTTTGTACTCCCCGAATGCTCCGTTTATTAAACTGTGTCGGCGCAATTTGTTCACTTAGCAACATGCCCACCTATTTGTTCCTTTACATGACAGGGTAGAGCTTCCTGTCAGGACTGTTTTTGTTTCCTCTCTGTGTGCTTCCAGCGTTCAAATCTGCTGAACACACAGCACACGGCAGGGTGGGAGAGGAAGGGAAGCCAAGGAGAGTAAGCATAGTGGAGTAAACAACGCTTTGGCTCTTTAAATAAAACATTTGTTTGTGATTGAGGCTTCATGATGTGAACAGCATGACCTGTTTTACTGGGAGTCTCTAAACAGCCAGTCAGTCGCCCTCTTAGAAACAGATCCCATCTCTCTACCCGCAGACTCAGGCCCTATTTATATTGCATGAGAACAAATTTTTCTGACAACTTGAGTGATAGATTTGTACAAGGACCGAATGTTTTTTCTGAAGAGGCCCTATCTGAGTGACATGCATTGCTATTAATAAAAGTTTTAACAATACATGGCAAATGAGTTTTTTCTGTTAACATGGTATGAGCAGGAGGAAATGGTGCCTCTGGTGCCTTTCTTGGGAATACTCTTGCTGTCGGAGTCAACATTTGAAGAGAAAGGGATGGGATGTGAAGAAAGCATGTAGTACATTATACTGAAGAGTTGTGGTTATCAATCCGCAGAATTGACTGCATTCACCTTTTGTTTCTTTAACCCCCCCCCACTGTTTTTTGTCTTTGATAACGGTTAACTGCATTACTGTTTTTTTAAGGCATAATTTATGCTGTATAAAGATATAACTTTTTACATCTTTATACAGCATACATTATGCCACAAAAAACAGTTATTTGTCAGATTGAAAGGGAATTAACCTTTGTATTTGCTATAAAAAAAACTTTCCCTTGATTTGTCTATTGTTTCGTTGCCCAGCCCTAATTAAACAGTCGACATACAGCTGTGTTGAACAGTTTGCAGGTTGACAGTGGGAAAGCAGCAGGCAAAGCAACATTCCATAGTTGGCTGTGGATCTCTCCTCTGAGCGTTTTGTCTCTCGCTTCAGCTGAAATAATTAACTGTGTGCATGTTTGAAGGCGGTATTACAGTTGTCTAATTGTAGTATGCGTTGTCATGGAGACTATCAGGCAATCGGTGAATAAACAGCCCTACTTGGCAGTGTTAGGCTAAAACGGGGCTTTGTGCAGATGTCAGACATAGATTTATGATGGTGAGGCAGATTATATTTGGCAGGAAAATCAATAGGCTGACCAGTCTGGACTCACTGCTTATTTTGATAAACAGCTCTGTTGATGTAACCTGCCCAGAAGCTTGTCTCCTCATCTGTTGACTTTGCGTGAATTCATTAAAACTTTTTTCTCTGAAAAACAGCATGGTAGAGTGTTATGTTCAGGCTCTCATGAGTTTATATAAATCTACTTTTAAAACTGTTGAAAATGTATAGTGTCCTTTGCTGGACTTCATTAGAAACTTAAAAAGTGAAAAGACTGATATTTAAAGTAAAATGTGATTAATGCAATGCAGTTATACTCCCCCTTTCTTTCTTTATATGAGCACACAGCCTGAATAAATCCATGACAACAGGAATTCACCAGAAGCCATTCAGAAAATATAACTGAATAATGAGACACAGGTTTGGGTTTTTTCTTATAACGTTCAACAATAAAAGACTCACACTGCCGTGTTGATAAGTTGTGACATTTAGTGGATATTGTAATAATGTTCTGCTCCTGCTGTAATAACATATAGTTGTTTTCCGCATCACACCCTGACACTTTTATTCCAGCAGCTCGAGGCCTCCACTCCACTGGGCATCCATTATGTCAGTGCGTTCTCAAACTGCTTAATTTCAAGGACCCTCGTAACTCTGAGAGTGTTCAAATGGAAACAAATGGACCCATTTGTACACTCTCAGAGTTACATACCCGCAAGGGTGCATTTGGGGGGGGGGGGGGGGCAAACTTACCTTTGAGTAAGTTGCCAGACCTTTCTTTTCTATGGGAGCAAAGCCATAATTAAGGCTCAACGAGGGCCAAATGAAAGCTAAAAGCACATCACTGTGAATGCCACTTGTCCCATTATCTTTTTTTCTTGTGTTGTTTGGTTACTTATTATTATTTGTATATGATGAGGCAACTGGAGATATCTATCTATAAATGCATGCACCACGTCTCAGTACGTCTGTCTGTACATGTGTATATACGCCTGTAATGAGCCCAACACACCGTCTGCGAACACCGCCCGTCAAAACAGCCGCCTCCGTTATTTTCAATGAACCTATCCCACACCGGTGGCGGCTATATATTTTTAAGATATCTTTTTGGCTTTTTGCCTTTTATTGATAGTTGAACAGTAATCAGACAGGAAATGGGGAGAGGGATGGGGGGTGACACACAGCAAAGGTCGTCGGGATCGGGACTCGAACCTGTGACACGCTGTAAAGATGGATTACCAGCACAGGTGGCCAGGCGGCCACGCCAGCCACATGACGTCCTTAATTGGACCATGGGATTATTAACTCACAACCCACTTGAATGATGCAATGGATCCTACCTCTTTGACGTTGTATATGTCCCAAAACCATATCAAATTTGATTTGGCCTGACCTCAAAATTCAAACAAAATGTTCTAAATCCTGTTTTCTGAATTAAATATTTTCACGATTTTTTTAAAATAGCAGACCTACAAGCTCGTAGCGCTATGAGCTTGTAGATCTGCTATTTTTCAATAGCTAAATTATAACATGTTTAAAACACCAAAAGGGGTTCCCGCACAAAATGGTTTAAACGTACACAATCAATACAAACATAATATCCATTCCTAACTAAAATAGATGATCCCATAGGAGGGTATCCTACTGCCCATAATCAGATTCTAAAGGTTATCTCAGGTGTTGATATTAAGTCGATAAATGACTGGGAGGAAGGTATCCTGTGCCAGTATAGGAACTGCAGTTAAAAGTGTTACATACAGCACCAAATATACTGGGCCTGCTCTTGCACGCTCGAGTGAGTCCACATTTACATTCAGACCATATTGGTTTCAAAGTGTTTCCATGCACACCTATATCACCTTCATACTTCAAACTTCAGTTCAGTTACCAGTCAGGAGAAAAACATTGCAGCAGCACAGGAAGTCAATAAAGCCCCTATTCCCCTCAGGGTGCACATTACCATTGTTGTGAGCCAGGTTAATGTACTCCAAACAAGGTTTATTACATATTGCAATGTGCAATGGTGAGCTAGAAAGTGGAGGCAGATTAGTTCTTTGACCTTGTGTTGATATTATTTAAGAACTAATGTGTGGTGCAGTGGCCTATGCTGTAATATTGAATTGATTGGCCACTTTGGGTGAAATGTGATGTGTTGATGTTGATGATGTAGCATTCGAGAGTTCGCTGTGCCTTGTTGTTAGTGGATATGTGTGTGAAATACTGTTGGCGTGATGAAGTATAGAATATAGGCTACAGTAGAATTAAACAAGCAGCCTCCGTCGCATCCACATTGTGCAGGAAATTACATCATTAATTAACCCATTTAGGACTGAGGCTGATTCTAAAAATGCCTTCTAAACGCCTTCTAAAAAAAGGTTTTCTGGATAAAATCTAAAATTACAAAAATGTTATGCTGCTATACTGTACATAGCAACAAGAACCCCAAAAGGGGTTTCCGTACTGAAGAGTAAAAAAGTAAGGTGTGGTTGTAAAATGTACACAGTGTTTTGCTTGGTCAGGTAGGTGAACAGTACACGTAATTAACTACTATTTGCTACTTTTGGGTTTTGTTTGTTTAATGTTCTCTTGAACAGACCATGCGGTCACCACTGGGGGGGCAGAGATAGTCGCTCTACCCTCCCAGCAGGCCTGTGAGCCAGTGAGAGGCTTTTAGGGAGCCCCGCCCCACTGAAGGGACGGCCCATTAATATTGTATGGGAATAAAGTAGGCTGGTGGTGCTTGAGGACAGGGGTGCAGAGGCCTAATGCACATCGGGCTCTGAACACTCCAATGAGGAGGGCAGACGATGTATAGGGAAATATAGATTTACTCCAGGAGGTACAGGGATACACACACTTTGCCTTAGCTGCTGAATAAATGATAGGAAAACATGAGGCCTACAGCACACTCTCAAGAAAGGTTTCCCAAAGGTAAGGAAGGAGATAAATATCGCTTATGATGTGTCAGAAACCAGTCACTTCTGAGACTTCAGTCCAGAGAGTGAATTATTGCAGAGGTGACAGTGGGTCACATCTGGTCTCAGAAAAGGTTTACTGGTAGCAAAGTATTCTTTTTTTTTTTAATATATTTTTTATCCCACGATTCTGTAACCCATTTTTCACCCCTGTGTCAATCATCTAATGTGATCCTGGGCTCTACACACCCTCCACCAACCTAGTCCCCATATATGGGGGTCAAGGGGAGAGCAACGGACTTGAACTCATGCTTCCTTCATGCCTGAGTGTCCAAGTTGCTCCTTTACACCTGCCAGGGGGGAGTTTCCCTGGTTGGACGTAGCACGTGGAAGGAACACGTTATTCCAACCAGTTCCTTTCCCCTCCATCAGGCGCCCCGGCTGGCCAGGGGGAGGCAGTTTAGTGGCAAAAGTATTCTTTGGTCCAGAATTGGTGCTAGAGTAAAAGCCCTGAAACACTGAAAGCATTATTCACATGTGTCCTGTTCATATTGGCTTTTCTTTCCTTCCTTGAATGGTCAAACAAGTAAAAACAAACATCCGAATCCTTTTTTTGTCATTGTCTCCACCAGGCCGAAGACATGGGGAGAGAGTATGTTTTGCACTCCGTCCGTGTGTTTGTGTTTGTGTCAGTGTGTGTGTGTGTGTGTCCGTGAGCAGCTAATCTCCGGCACCGTTAACCCGGTCGATGCCAAATTTTGCACACACACTCCCTGGATGCCAACGATGAACCTGCCTGTTATAGCACCACCAGCCGCCATATCTATAGAGATATCGTTACACACTATCTCTATAGTCATGTGTTCAAGACGGATCTGTCCGACATTTCATATTCCATCCTAATTGGCTAACATTGGCTTTTTGCAGGATGCAGGATTTGCCCGTTTTGAACAAAAAGCCTCAAATCATGAGGCCTATTATAGCGCGAGGGGCACTTTTTCTACTTGTATGCAAAAATTCTAAATACAGTGCAATGCAAGTTTGAAAAGATGTAACCTTTTTGCGTTGCTCCAACAAATGTTACATGTTCCATGCCATGGGATAATGCTCCAGAATGGAACTGAGTCCACTTGACTCCTTCAGTGTGGCTACAGCTGTTGTAAACAATGGCGTTGGCAGGGGCGGCCGTAGCTACAGTATGTTTCACCCACCCTTAGGAGAGCCCCGATTGACCTTCAGTCCTCCAACCTCTCAGTCACTGACACACCAAACCGTGCACGTCCACACACATGCATTATTGTGCACTGAGATATGTGCAGAACCGTTCCTACCAGCAGCTATCTAAGAGCACATTTGTCATCCGCAGACAGCAGTCCAATACCTAAGGCGGTATTTATTCAGCCTAATTGATTAGCCTATTCTTCACTAGCCCTCAATTCAAAGCATGTATCAACAGAATATGTCATAGACAAGGGGAAGTAGATATGGTGATGATTATTTTCAATTTTTCCATTCTATACTTTGTTTAGTTTGTTGGAATGGCAGGCTCCGTCGCGGACTTTGGTGATGTTTTGATGCGCTCATTGTGTACTGTACTCGTCTTTACCAATTTATTTAAACATATTCTAATAAAACTGTTGGTTTATTTGTGCATGTCAAAACCATCATGTGCAGTAAACAGAACGTAAATATGATGTTTAAAGGTTTTATGACATTCATTTTCATTTATTTTTATTTTTATTTTTTATTTTAGGTTTTATGACCTCAATTACACCCAAAAAACCTGAACTTTGAACATTCAGTGGACTTTCTGTGGTCTGAAGTTTTCTTTGGGGTTTTTTGGGCCTTTTGAGCTACAATGAAAACAGGCAACACAGTGAAACAGTGACATCTGCTGGCAAATCCCATTGACATATATGGGATTTGCAGTAAGTGATGTCACTTACTGCCGGCAAATCAGAGCACCTGTTTGAGCCAGAAAACCCCAGATCACAGAAAATCTACTGAATGTTAAAAGTTCATGTTTTTTGGGTGCAATTGAGATTAGAAAACCTAAAAAAAACAAGAACAATTCCAAAACCTTTTTTTTTAATGTCACAATCCCTTTAAACCAGGGTTCATCTCTAAATGAATAATTGTATTATTTTTGAAAGAAAGTAGCTTAATGTAGACTGGAGTCAAATGTGCACCATGCCAACATGGATAGCTGGGGCTGTCAACAAGTGATCTCCAGGCATCTCTGTCTTGAGCTGTTCTCTCCAGCCGGCTCCAGGTCATCTTCATGGTCTTGGTGTCTGACACTTTCGGTTTGTTAGGGCTTAAAGTAAACGTCTTCGCTCTAATAATAATAAAAGCTTTCTCCTGACATGAAATTACACAAACTTTGCTTCATAATGATGGAATCGTGGATTATTTTTTCTTTTTTTCCCCTGCCATTTTCATATTTATTTGACCTTGGGTTGGATGAAGTGCCGGGCAAACTGTGGCAAGGAATTAGCCTTGATATGGTAGGTACGGGCTAGGGGTGAGCTACCGGGACGGCCCCATGTTTCTCTTTCTATAAATCGACAGCTAAATGAATAACTCACACCAACTGTGCGCCATCTTCTGTTTGGGAGCTACACTGTGGCTGACAACAAGAATCAGTTATCAGCTGTGTAACGTGTTGTGGATGGACACTTGAGGCGTTCACTTGACCTTTTGCAATGACCATAGATTCCCCTTCATTCTTTAATGCACTCCCACCAACCTGGTCGTTGCCCGTTTCCTCCAGGATGCACAGCTCCACCTCAAAGGGATGGAAAGACTACCTTTATTTCCATTATAAAGTACTTTGGATATGACTGACATCTTTGAACACAGCGGGGACCCCCACGCCCTGTCTGATTTTCAGTCATTATAATGCACTACCTGAGATGAAGGCCTGGCTACAGTGCCTCAATAAAAGACCAATGAACGGTGTGTATCCTGTATTGACTTGTTTGCTGAATAACAGAGTGGATTTTCAGATGTATTTATAATGGCCTTATTAAAATCTCCTTTCATCTGATGAATACAACAATAACACAAAGCATTCTGTGTTGTTTTGTGTCCACACTATCCAAGACAAACCCTTGTAAAATGTCAATATTCACTGGGGCTTCTTTTGGACAACCGTTTAATTAGTTTTCCTTTTAATCATGCAATGTAATCTTACTCACAGGGGGTGGGCGGTTGCCACTGCATCATTGATGCAAAGCTGTTCACAAGCCAATTGTATTTATTGCTCCATATAGGACTTTTTGGAAAATGAAATATTCCATTTGATTTACAAACATTTTTAATTATTCAAGTTGATACAGTATCACATTCCACACATTCTATCTGCTATTGACATAGGCTACTAGGAGTTTTGAGATCCACACTGGTATTGTTTGTGAAGACAATTAAATAGTTTTGATTTTCAAGAGTTATTAAAGCGAGTGAAGGATTTCGTAAACATTTGATTATATTTGAGTACGAGGGTCAACTCTTTCTGCACTTGTTTGTAAAAAGCATTCTTGAGTGGAGACTGAGGGATGAACAGATAATGACACATGATATCAAGGGGAACTCTAGAGACAATGATACATTATGTCACATCACAGACTACAAATAAATGACATGAGACTACAAAAGTAGCTCCTCTGAGCGCAGGTCTCCACCAATTCGAATGGAATCAGAAACATCTGAGTGATACATCTTGATCACATGACCACAGAGATAATGTGTATCTCTGGGGGTCTTCGAGGTTTTTTTTCTACAAAATCTGTATCAGTAGGAGAAAAAAAGTGTGTTTTGAAGAAAACATTTATTGCTGGGATATCTATGCTCGCACAAATGGCCTATATGGGTCATGATTCAAATATTCCAGGAGGAAAATACTTTTTATTGTAAATCCTACAATTCAAGAGATATAGGCGAAAGCGTGAAGTGGGCTTTTATAGCGACACCTTGTGGCAGATGTAAAACATGTGTGCAGAGGTTCTTCCTTGGCCTACTGGGAGTGTGCATGCAAAGTTTTGCGCTGATCGAGACAATGGTCAGCTGTTCATCAATCTGGGAACCCACTGTAAAAAAGGGAAAAACAGTGCCCTCTGCTGTTAGTTGTCTTGTCTCCACCAGGCCGAAGGCATGGGGACTGGGGAGAGAGTATGTTTTGCACTCCATCCGTGTGTGTCCATCCGTCCTTGTGTGTGTCCGTCCGTCCGTCCGTCCGTCCGTCCATCTGTTACCAGCTAATCTCCGGCACCGTTAACCTGGTTGATGCCAAATCTTACACACACACTTCCTGGATGCCAACGATGAACCTCTGCCCCAAAGTTTCCAGAACGGCCTGTTATAGGGCCACCAGGAGACCGACTTTTGAAAAACACATTTTTGGATATTACTCCTCCAGATTCTGTCCAAAGATCCCGCAAATCGTTACACACTATCTCTATAGTAATGTGTTCAAGACAGATCTGTCCAATATTTCATATTCCATCCGAATTGGCTAACATTGGCTTTCAAAGTTTGCAGGATTGGCCCGTTTTTAACAAAAACCCTCAAATCATGAACGCAGCGTACAATTTACGTGAAATCTTTCACAGACTTTCCTACTAGGCTGAGGAATATACCCCACCCTTTTTACATTGGCCTGTTATAGCGCCACCAACAGGTGGATTCTTGCAAAACACATTTTTGGAACAAAATACCTCAAATCATCCAATTGCCATCCAAGGCGTAAGAAGAAATGGCAGCTTGGCACCCTTTTCACATTGGCCTATTATAGCGCCACCAAGAGGCCACAACCTGACCTGTCCTGGTGGAGACCTGTGCCCAGAGGGGCACTTTATCTAGTTTCTTTTTAATTCGCCTCAGTTTGGTCCTCCCTCAGCCCTCTTCCTGTGGGGTCCCTATGTTTTCATTCCCACTATCAACAATGTAGTATACACATTCTGAATGCCCCTGCTGACAGATTCAGTAGCGCAGCTCGGAATCTGTTCTTGAGAGATTAGCTGTTCATGGACACATGGACACACACGCGGATGGACGGACGGACGGACGGACGGACGGACGGACGGACGGACGGACGGTTGAAGATGTTTGTAAATGGGAACAATTGCCTCCGGACAATTCAACCACAATTGTCACCATATCAAAACACTGTAGCATATTATTTAATTAATACTGTCCAGATTTCTTATAGAAATGAAATAATTTGTAAGCCACGTGGGCCAAGGTTATCAGTGGGGGAATTATATACAGGAAAACCTCATGAGAGTTTCTGTATAGGACGTTAAAAGAAAAATATTTCACCCTTTGTCAGTACGTCTGCTTCACTGATGTGTGGCGATGATTGAAAATGCAAGACTGTTTCCACTTTCCACCTAAACATGTACAGTTGTGCAAGTGTGTCTCTCAAATCATTTTAAGGTGTTTGAATCCTTTTTTTTCGTTTTGTTAAATTCTCTGTCCTCGTCACTCACTTTCCACCAAATATAGCCTTCTTGACTTCTGTATAGGATTACAAATGTGTAAATGTGCTGTTTTTAACAACAAAAATCTGTCGTCCACATTTGCGGAAACTTGGTCTAAACCCAAGACCATCATTGGACTTGGCAGGCCTTTGTGTGTGACCACTTGCTACTGCCTTCTGACTTTGTAGTTATAAACCAGAAACTCCTTCACACTCGCATACATTACCTGCTGTTTCAAATTAAGTCTGTAAGAGCTACAGATAGTGCCCGGTCGAGGGTTCGCGTAGCTGACCATTTGGTTGCCCAACTCGTAGGATATTTGTGCTGCCCCCCGCCTGACGAGAGCGCTGCTAATCCTCATGCAGATCCGACAATTTTCGCTGTTTGCGAGGATGCACACACGGCCCCTGCGTTTTGCCCTACGCGCAGTGCGTATTGCGCGTATAGGTAGCGACGGCACTGCTGGTCGATCAGATGTTTGGGTCCGATGCCAATCCCAATTTTAACAAATCAGCTGCATAATTGTTGATACAGAATAATCACAGATCTGATATACATAGCGCTATTCTGATACTGGTACTAATTGGTAGTTGGTTTATCAAACACAGGATAAGATGTAAATTCCTTTGTGCAAGCACATACCTAAGAGTGTCGTCGTGATGAATGGTAGAATGTCTTGGTGTCATCCTGCCGTCTTGGTGATGAGTGGTGGTGAATGGTGGGAGCTGCATACGCATCATCAGTAGTGTATCCTTGGATCTTGGGATGTTTCGGCCCTGACACTATACACCCTCCCCAAGGTGGCCAGCTACAGGCTGATCAGACCTGAGCTTGCGTTAATCCAGACTAATCCAGATCAGACACGAGAAAGAGAGCCATGCATGGCAAACTTCTCGTGGGACTATGCATGGCAGGGGCGTCCTATTCCCTGAGTCAAGCCAAAGCTGACCGCATACCTCCTGGCCTGCTACTTTGGTGCCCAGCAGGGGTCTTTCCTCCTCATGAAAAGCCACTGGCTGCTTCTTTCGGCTGCCTCCGATAAAGCTTTGATGGCTGAGCGCTGGTTCTGGCCTCTGACTCCCAGGTCTGCAAACAGTCTGGTGGTAGATCTTGCCACAAACCCTCTGCATCCCACCTCTACTGGGCGGACCTCAGCGTTCCAAACCCTCTGCATCCCACCTCTACTGGGCGGACCTGAGCATTCCAAACCCTCTGCATCCCACCTCTACTGGGCGGACCTGAGCGTTCCAAACCCTCTGCATCCCACCTCTACTGGGCGGACCTCAGCGTTCCAGACAGTCTGGTGGTAGATCTA
>NC_139703.1:46256804-46299304 GCF_964188405.1 Protomyctophum parallelum | reverse complement strand
GAAGAACTCATTGTGGCTCAATGTGTTCAGCCTTTGGCTGAAGAGTTTTCAGGTTGTATGTTCAAGCTCCATTGGTGATGGAGTCTCCCGTCTATCCGACGCATATAAGCAGTTATTTCCTTTTCGTGTGGCTCCTCATGTGAAAGCGTAGCCCTATCCCTGGGACACAGTCTTCCACAGATACTGCAGGGATGTTTTTGTCCAGTGTTGAGGTGAGAGGTCCACGTTTCCTGCAGTCTCTTGTCTTGGATGGATTCCACCCTTGCCTGTTCGAAGGTCTCGATGCCTTGGATAACCTGGTGCCTCCGCCTTTCCCTGTATCCTCTCAGTTTGCTGCATCAATGTTGCAGCTCGATTCATTCAATATTTAGATATTTGATATTCATGGTAATTATGTTGTTCTACTTTCAAATGGTCTGGGCTCCTTAAAAACAGCAGTATTTTTTTAATATCAATAATTAAAGTAGCTATTCTTCATAATAACAAAAGAGATATACAGTAATCAAACGCAGCTCGCGGAGTCAGTTCAGTCAGTCAACCTCAAGGGGGGTTCTTGCCATGCTCAAAGGCTCATTCTATACTCAAGGGGTTAACATGCTGCATTACTATGTGGGCGTATAAGTGTGTGCAAGTCTCACACATCATTCGCCGATGCGGCAGTCAGCTGACCAATTGGGCAGGCTACTTAAGCTCACTAGACTCCATGCTCTTCCTGCCTTCCTCTGCTCATGGTTCCCGGTTGTATGTGATGTTTTCTCCCACCACCACCCCAGCACCACCGGTGGGCTCTGCTATCTATGCTCCCCATGGGGGGGTTATTGTATATCTATCTCCCTGCTCTTATGTTTTATGATGTTGCTTAATCATGCCGAGCAGGGAGAAATCCAGCAGAGCCGAACGCCAAGTCAAATATCATATGCACACTTGTTACTCATTCTGCAAATAAATATTGTTTAAACTATTCGTGAGTTGTCTGACTGAACTATAGTTATACTGTCGCAGTGACAGACAGACTGAAAAACAATGCTGCTGTATACCATTGGAGAATTAGAAAGAGAATGAGCAGCAATAATATGTGATTCATAAATTGAAGCTGTTATTCAGGTCATAATTTAATAACAATTCACTATATGTATATTAATGAAGTAGTGAGATTGGATTGGAATAGAATTATCAGACAGACTGTCTGGACACATAATTCACATGTGAACTAGACAGATATTCTCCTGCTCATTACTATATATATATATATATATTGTACACACACGCACATCACACCCATCCTCCGTTCACACCACTGGCTCCAGGTCTAATTCCGGACACAATACAAGACAAGTAAGACGCGCAAACGCGTGAAGCGAACGCAGCTCGTAAATTGCAATAACAACAATTAGAATAAATTACGTACTTTTTTTTCTTTTTAGTTAGTATTTTTATTTTATTTTATTTAGAAAATTATTTATTATTTTCTACTGTGTGTGTGTGCTACAGCTGCGCCCTCTGGTGGCGGGCGGGTGGTGTCACAGCGGGACAGACAGACACACAGACAGACAGACAGACACGATCTGCAGGGTCTCATAGTTAGTGCTCACTGCGTTCGCAATCACTGCGTTCGCAATAACCCTGCTCACTCATCAATGCATCCACGGAAATGCCCCCCCCCCCCCCCCCCACCTCAAGGAATTAGTCTCCCTGAAACCCTCGACCCGCACCCTCCGCTCCTCAAACACATACTGCCTCCACCCCCAACACACCCTCTGCTCCTCAAACACATACTGCCTCCACCCCCAACACACCCTCCGCTCCTCAAACACATACTGCCTCCACCCCCAACACACCCTCCGCTCCTCAAACACATACTGCCTCCACCCCCAACACACCCTCCGCTCCTCAAACACATACTGCCTCCACCCCCAACACACCCTCCGCTCCTCAAACACATACTGCCTCCACCCCCTCACGGCCAACCTGCGCAGTGCGCACCATAGGTGACAAGGCCTTCTGCACGGTTGCCCCTGAACTGTGGAATGCCCTCCCTGCACACTTGAGAGCGCCACAGTCAATTGACTCTTTTAAGAGAGGACTAAAGACCTACCTTTGTAACAAGGCTTTCTTCTAAATCCACTGATTTTACTTCTTCACCCATGCCCTCATGTTCAAAAAATTGTTTTCCTTGATGCTTAATTGTGTGTTTTAATCGTGTGATGTTTCTTTTATGCTTTTGCCTACTGTTTTACGCTTTTGTCTACTGTAGCACTTTGAGATTCTGAGAAATGTAAAGTGCATTATAAATAAAATCTATTATTATTATTATAGTGAGTATATAGTGAGCATATGAGTATACTATATAGTGAGTATAGTGAGCACTTGGTGGCGCTACGAGCTTGTAGATCTGCTATTTTTCAATAGCTAAAGTAAGCATAATGCTTAAAACACCAAAAGGTCCTGAATGGGTTAACCCTTCTGGATGGGAAACCAATTTGGGGTTCTTGTTGCTATGTACAGAACAGTATATATAGCAGCAGGACATTTTTGGAATTCTTTGAATAAATATTTTTTCAGAAAACGGGGCTTTTGCCATGTTCTCTAGAGACCGTTGTCGTGTACATGTGGCCTGAGATGTTAAAGGGACAAGGTAAAACAGAACTGCTATTGGACGCACACATACATTACTGAACATAGATGACACACATCCAACTCTGCTGAATGATAAACATACAGATACATCCATAAATCCATCCATCTTCAACCGCTTATCCATAATAGGGTCAGAGGAGGTCCTATTTCAGAGCATCATTCAACAAGGTACAAATGAGTATTTACTGTAAGCCACACATGGGTACCCTCTACCCTGTACCTTCTACCTGAGGTCATTCATTTATACTCATCATGCAGATCATGAGTAACGGCTATTCTTTGAGCTCGTCTTAGTGTAACCAGCTCATAAAAAGATTACAGCTGTCTTGCTTCTCTGCAATCTGCAGTCGGACCAATTTGGACCTCAGTTGCATCCAAGTGGCAAGATCAAAAGAGCAACGCTCTCCTAGCTACAAAACCAATGTTCTGCATGAAGTGAAAGCATGCAACACTCGGAGCAGCATAAATTATGTCATATAATGATGTCAGGAAACACGGGGGAATAGGTGTCGTTCTGCCCCTGCCAGCCACTTACACACATATGTTTGGGTCATGCCCCTCCTAGCGTAGATATGGGACTGAGATCTCTGGGAGTGTCGAGATACCATTTGAACAGCAATGACAGCTATTTGGGGAATGTCTCCCCTGTACTCTTATCACCACTGAAACACAAAGCTCAATTGGTGGCTCAATTACCACTCTCTTAGCTAGGCATTTCATTTTGATTAAGTGGAAGTCCTCTGCTCCCCCATTCCATCTTCACTGGATTAGAGATGTACTCCACTTTCCCTTCCTTGCACTTGCCACTTGTAGATACAGTTCCAGATCCTTAACCAGACTAAGCTTACATTTGAGTATAATATGGCATGATCTGATGCACCTCAATGAACATGAGTGTTATGTTCAGATCGAATGGATGTTGATTGCAATCAGTGTGTTGATTGTTTTGATTAGGCACCGTGGGTGGGTTCACAATGCGCTCCGCTCCCAAAAATAACAATCATCTGTGGTATCTAGACAACCTAGAGCGCAACCAGTACTCTGACAAAGCCCCCTGACACCATGACTCAGACATAATTGGTCAGATCGGCGGTGCAACATAGGTATGAGGACCGGGTATCAGCCCGAAGTTCCCTGAACCTCTAGTAATCTAATAACCATTCAAAATGTAATAATGGTTCATAATGTAATCATTTTTTTAATAATGTAATAATCGGCTCTAGAAATAGTGAGCGCGTAATAACAGATCTGTAACAGATGTGTTACATTATGAACCTTACTTAGCCAATCATAATGTAATAACATTTCATAATGTATTAACGATTCTTATTGTTGAGAAAAGTATTATATCGTAAATATTTTTATCTCTGCCGAGGCGAAGTCAACGACCCTTTCCACTGCGATGCCATCAACGAAGATTGGTGTGTGTGCTTTCTACTTTGCCTCCAGTATAGAGCGTTGACCCCTTTGACCATGAGATAATACTGACCATGATACTGACTGATACTGACCATGAGATAATACTGACCATGATACTGACATGATACTGACTGATACTGACCATGAGATAATACTGACCATGATACTGACTGATACTGACCATGAGATAATACTGACCATGATACTGACTGATACTGACCATGAGATAATACTGACCATGATATAATACTGACCATGATACTAACTGATACTGACCATGAGATAATACTGACCATGATACTGACTGATACTGACCATGAGATAATACTGACCATGATTCTGACATGATATTGACATGATATTGACCATGATACTGACTATGATACTGACCATGATGTAATACAGACCATAATACTGACATGATATTGACCATGACACTGACTATGAAACTGACATGATACTGACTCTGATACTGACTATGATACCGACATGATACTGACTCTGATACTGACTGATACTGACCATGAGATTATACTGACCATGATTCTGACATATTGACCATGATACTGACCATGATATAATACGAACCATAATACTGACATGATATTGATATGATACTGACATGATATTGACCATGATACTGAACATATTTGTCTCCACCAGGCCGAAGGCATGGGGGGAGAGTATGTTTTGCACTCCGTCCGTCCGTGTGTCCGTCCGTCCGTGTGTCCGTCCGTGTCCGTCCGTCCGTCCGTCCGTCCGTTAGCAGCTAATCTCGGCCACCGTTAACCCGGTCGATGCCACATTTTGCACACACACTCCCTGGATGCCAACGATGAACCTCTGCCCCAAACTTTCCAGAACGGCCTGTTATAGCGCCACCAGGAGGCCGCTTTGTGCAAAACAAGTTTTTGCACACTACACCTACAGATTTTGTCCAAACATCACGCAAATTGGTACACAGTCTCTCTAGAGCCATTCAACGAAACCGTTCTTTCACATTTCTCAGACTCCATCCTGATTGGTTAAGATTGGCTTCCAAAGTTCACAGGAGTGCTCAGTTTCAAACAAAATGCTGCAAATCATGAACACATCGCGTGATTTCCGTGAAATTGTGCACCCACATTCCCACTAGGCCGAGGACAAAATGCCACATGAACAATTTCAACTCAGCCTCAAGGTGGCGCTATAACTGGCCGAAAACTCTTTTTACCTCTAACTGCACGGATCTGTGGATAACTTTGTATGCCAACTCCCTAGAGGCCAAGGAAAAACCTTTGTCTGGAATTTTTCACATCTGCTCTTTATAGCGCCACCAGGAGGCCCACATATGTGAAACACATTTTCTATTATTACTCCTCAACGCAGCGTCCCATTGCGATGAAACTGTGCACGCATATTCCCACTAGGCTGCGGAAGAATCCTGGTGGAGACCTGTGCCGATTGGCACTTTATCTAGTTATTGATGATATTGACATGATACTGTCATGATATTGACCATGATACTGAACATGATATTTATTGATATTGACCATGATACTGTCATGATATTGACCATGATACTGAACATGATATTTATTGATATTGACCATGATACTGACATGATATTGACCATGATATTTATTGATGATATTGACATGATACTGTCATGATATTGACCATGATACTGAACATGATATTTATTGATGATATTGACCATGATACTGACATGATATTGACCATGACATGATACTGACTGTGATACTAGTACTGACCATGATTTGTTGAATGAACACTTTCCTCAACAATATGAGCTGTTAATACATAATGAAATGTTATTACAGTATGAGCGGCTACGTAAGGTTCTCAATGTAACACATTATTACATTATGCAACAATATGTTATTACATTATACGCTCATGATTTAATTACATTTAGGTTATTACATTATGAGCCGTTATGATACACGTGCCACAGCCAACCACATCCTCTTTATCTTAAATCATAATATTCAGAAGCTCAGACAAACCACCTCGAGTGGTGTGCACTTTGTGTACTATCACCTCGAGTGGTGTGCACTTTGTGTACTATCACCTCGAGTGGTGTGCACTTTGTGTACTATCACCTCGAGTGGTGTGCACTTTGTGTACTATCACCTCGAGTGGTGTGCACTTTGTGTACTATCACCTCGAGTGGTGTGCACTTTGTGTACTACCACCTCGAGTGGTGTGCACTTTGTGTACTATCACCTCGAGTGGTGTGCACTTTGTGTACTATCACCTCGAGTGGTGTGCACTTTGTGTACTATCACCTCGAGTGGTGTGCACTTTGTGTACTACCAGAACACAGCACTGAATGGGACACGCTGAATTTAGGGTGAATTGGCGTCCTCAGAATGAAGTTACAAAGCGTACACTCTCTTCAGTTTTTTGTTACTGGATTCAAGTGTAAGAGACTTGCACTGTAGATGTGACAATGGACTTGCATTGGTTTTGTGTTTTATTCTGTCCAACCAATCAGAAATGAGGGCAATTTGAAATTGTTGACGCCCCTGCAGAGGACTGATTGTACAAAGCCAATAGGGTCATAGTAGGTCAAATATCTTTATGGTTAGCTTTATTTTGAAAAGTGTCTCTTTTTTCAGTGTTATTTAATCAAAGTTCAGTCAGATAACTCACGAATAGATTTAACCATGCTTGCACCTCCTGGTACCACAGCACCTCTAAGGCCCTTAACCCATTTTGACCTGAGATCAGATTAAAAAAATGTCTTCTGCATCCTGACAGTTTTCTGAAAAAGCTATGTTTCTATGTCAGTCGTTCTTCGATTTTTCAAAAATAGCAGATCTACAAGCTCGTAGTGCACCACTCGGTGGCGCGCTATGAGCTTGTAGATCTGCTATTTTTCAATAGCTAAAGCATAACATAATGCTTACACCAAAAGGGGTTCCCGCCCAAAATGGGTTTTAACCATGCTTGCACTTCCTGGTGGTACCACAGCACCTCTAAGGCCCTTAACAAGGCTCCAGACCTCCCAAAACAAACTGGTCAGGCTACTACTTGGCCTCACTCCCCGAACCCACCTCACCCCTGCCCACTTTGACAGGCTGGAATGGCTTAGGGTTGACGACACTCACGACAGAGTACAGCACCTTGCAATGGGTCTGGTCCACAAGATTCGCTACACCACCAAGATACCCATGTCCACACCCACAACACCAGAGGTAGTTCAACAAACCATGTGCAACCCAGATTTGGCACAAACTACTAAAATCATTTCGCTCCTCTGCCACCAAAATGTGGAACGCCCACCAACAGTCATTAAGACATGCAAATCCCATCCCTTGACTCCTTTAAAACTGCTCTCAAAGGGCACCTACAGACGCGACGCATTTTGAGCTTGTAGATCGGCTATTTTTGCTACGACAATAATATGCAATGTCTCTGGAGACATTGAGTATACAATGTCTCTGGAGACAAACTCTGGAGTGAGAAATCTAGTGGCCCTCTCCATTGTCAAAGACTCAAAGTTGCCCACCCCAGGTCTAGGAAGTGGCCAACAGGTTGCCGTTTCATTCACTACCCACACTAGTATTCCAGAAATGTTAAATGATGAACCTAACATGACAAACCGAAGACTGAAAAGGGCTTTACAGTAGATAGTATATGCAAAGGTAGCTTTGTTTACGTAAACAGAATAAAAACATCACAGCAGAGCCAATAAATTGCCTTAAACAACACAAGTACTGTTCTATCAGTGTATGCATTTTTAGCATGGATGACCCAGTACTGTATGTCAGCCCACTAACCGCCCTCAGTGTTTACTTTGCACCATATGCTCCATCCATTTAATGGTACAGGATACAGTCGATGAACGGTAATAACCATCAAAGGATGCTTTATGACTTGCAACATTTGATACTTAGAAATACAGAGGAGATGTATAGCAGACAGAATATTCATGCATATCACTTTGGTTTGGTCCCCAAATGCATTTTAGATCGAGATAGTGGAGTCCTATATTTACTTTGTGGCTGAGAGGAAGAGAGGCTATCATCACTGATTGAAATGGAAATGTGAGGTAGCTAACTGAAGTATCAGGGCTAGAAAGTGAGCGAAGTGGATGTATGAATTACAATCTCTCTTTGACAAAGATTTCTCATTGGACATTATGTAAATGGGGCTATAAGTGAGCGGTGGTATTTTAAACAAAAATCGATGCTGGAGCTGAAGTAAGAGAGACACTATATGATTCTGAATACGCATGGATAATTCCAATTGAGACCTTGAAATCTGATAACAAATAGATCATGCAACCGTATGTGTTTCATAAATACCCTTAAATGGTTATAGAAGCGATCTATTCAGCATGTTCTGTTTATCTTCCATGGTTGATTATTTTAGACCAGGAGCTATAATCTTGGACCATATCCTGCTTTATTGGCTACTTTTAATAACCTAAAAGCCAATCTCTACATCAATAAGGTTTGTATTGTCAACGTAATGTAATACTGTGTTGTACATTGAGCAAATACAAATCTCATTCTAATGTTAAACTAAAATAACAACAGTTGTCTGTTTTATCTCCGTGGTGTTTTACAGTGGAAGTGGCCTTGACATGGAGGATTAATTGGGGTGTGCCAGTGGCAGGCCCGGTCTGCACCCAGCCCTGTACTCCAACTGTAAACAATAGGGGTGTGGATTAGCTTGGAAACAATGTGTTTATTTAAAAAGCTGTCTTCCTGTATGGACTCAACAAGTCTCCCATTAATTTTATTGGCGGCGGTTCCAGTTCAGAAAATTGTTTGGAGGGGGTTGGAGAGCACACACACCACACAAAACACAATACAACAGGGAACTCTTTGCATTTGAACTCTGTTTCCGGTCTGTTAAAATGACGTCAAGAGAATTTGTGTTGGTTATTTATTTTAAATACTAGAGATTCTACCTACATCGCACCGCAGATCCGACCAATGTCTGGCGGGAGCTTTGTCAGAGTACCTGTTGTAGCCGTCTGTCTGTGAGAAAGCAAAAGCAAGCACTCGTTGAGTATTTCCACGTCATAATGTTACGGGTGCACGGTTCTGGAAGATACAGACTGTAGAAAAGAATACCAGCACTCACGTTGTATCCTGGAAGGATTTAAGCTTTATTTTATTTCCCCCCCAGCAGCAAACAACAGTGGACGTTTCGGCCCGAGAGCCTTCCTCAGCGTGAATCTAGATCAGGGGTCTGCAACCTTTTTTAAATGAAGTGCCATGTTTTTATTTTCTAGATCGTCAGTGTGCCATATCAACATTAATTAATTTTAATGACACCACAGGAAAAATTCCAACTTATTTTGATTTGTCAACAAATATAAAGTTTTTCCTTCTTTTTAAATATTTTCTTTCACGTTGTTATAATGATCATTAGACTCAGGGCAGAGTTCAGTTTTAATGAATGTAGAATGCAGGATGTAATTTACACACTAATGTGAGGGACTTCATTTATTTGACTGCATTTTTTTTTTTTAAATTGCACACACACTTGCCAGTGTGCCAGTGATCACCCTCCTTTGTGCCAATGTTGGCACTGGTGCCCAAGGTTGCCTACCCCTGATCTAGATAACACTGTGTAGGTGTCGATTTGATGAAAAATAAACCTCTGTTGAATCTATTAGTCAAAGGGATGCCAATCCAACAGAGGAGGCAAAATTGCTAGGCATCATTTTAGATAGTAAATTAACATGGTCAAAGCAGGTTGATAAGACTGTTGCAGCAATGGGAACTTGGGAAGAAGTCTGTCTGTTATTAAGAGATGTTCCAAATATATACCACAACAATGCATTCCCCAAATTGTGCAAACACTGGCCCTCACTCATTTGGATTATTGTCCAATGGTATGGTCTAGTGCTGCAAAAAAGGATTTAGTGAAATTACAATTGGTCCAAAATAGAGCTGTGCTGTACAAAAAGAACAAACACCAACAGAATGCATGCCACTTTGGGATGGCCACTGATGGAGGACAGACTTCATATTTCCCTGCTGTCTTTTGTCAGAGGTATTATTTCATCTAAAGTTCCGGCTGTCCTGTATTGCAGGCTGAAGTTCAGCTCTGATGAACACACCTACATACCTAGCCCTCCAAGCAGAACCCAATGCTACTGAAGTTTCTGACATTTGTTAGACCCAGTGCATTGGGTCCTGTTGCAGCAGTATCCTGCCACCTTGTACGCGGACAAACATAAAACATAAACAACATGGATAACGCCTGTCTGCGCTCTTTGACAAATTTTTTTCGTGTGAGGGTTTCTGAATATGTGAAGTATAAGTACCCATACATGCCGCTAGTATAGTAGTATAGGTACTTAAAGTTCCCAAATTCAGAATAACTTAAACTAAAAAAGGCCGTCAAACGGCACAGATTCGATCTTAGAGAGCATGTTTATCATCCGCGTTCCGGAATTCCCATACGAAAATATAGTCATGAACAGGGACCCTACATAAAACTCATCAAAATTTCAGAAAAGCTTTATGTAGGGTTCCGAGAGGGGCTACTACATACCAGACATTCAGCACAAGGTCTTTTTACGTTTCCTTTACGTATATAAAAGACGAATGCAATGCAACAGTCATATATAGAGCAATGAAAGAGCTGCATAGTCTTCCATCACAAATCAGACAGGCAACAATAGTAAATCAGATTTTAAAAATAAGTTAAAGAAATATCTCATGTCACTTCGCTTTTTGATGGTCATTGAACAGTTTAAAATCTTTCATACTGTAACGGTGGGCTACTCAAACTGAAATTGTATTCATGGTTGCGATGTTATATTTATTAATCACTTGTTTTATATTTAGTTGCATTTTATTTATTTTTTAACTGTTTTTCTTAGTCTTGTAAAATGTATTTCATATGATGTAATGTATTTTAGAATACAAGAAGAGTAGCTGCTACTAAGGTAGTAGCTAATGGGGATCCAAATAAACAAACAAGCGGTCCGGGTGCACCTCGATCGAGTTATCTCAGTTTACCTCATACAAAACAGTTACAGTTACAAGAGAAACAAGCTTGGGCTAACTTAGCTAAGAATTAAGCTATCGTGAAAAGAATCCTTGTATTGTGGCAACCCAGGGGAGAATAGGCAAGATTCACAATAAAATAAGAGGCTCCGTCAGATTCAACATGTAACTTAAATCGTCTTTTATTAACTTGTTAGGGAAAGGGTAAAAAGGGGCAAAACATCAACTTAGGGTTCCTCCTGTCTGGGGCTGGGGCTTCTATGCACAGTCCTGTGGGCAGAGCAGAGAGAGAGAGAGCTAGTGACTAATGCATTCAGGTGGGGGAGAGTGCTGTATGCTCTCCCTTGTGGAGTTCAGTCGGCCTAGGAGGGAGGGAGAGAGAACGAGACCAGGTGAGCCACAATACACGCACAGCACATCCAAGTGGGTCCAAAGGTTTGAGTTAAATCTTGTACTCACTTGTGAGATATCCCTCATACCAAGCAGCCTCCTCATGAACAGTGATTCCTGCTTCCTCACTCCTCCATTAGTCCAAACTGACTCACCAGACAGCTTGGGCGTCGGCTATTTAAAAGCTTCTGTTGATTGCCTTACTGGCTGCAGGTGCGTCCATGTCCAGGCTCCCATTGGCTGCAATACCTGCACAGGGTGATATACTCCCTCTATCACCTCCCCCAGCCTCCTTCTGTGGGGAATAGGCCTGGCGGTTTCCCCTGGTTTGCCCTTTGTGGGGCACGTGTTCAGTGAGAGCAGATGGTTATGTTCCACCGTCCTACTTTACGTCAGATTTACCTTCAGGTAATTTTTCTTACAATTTGCCACGTACTATTTTGTGTGCTTTTCTATTCTGTAACTTTACTTTCTGGTGACGTCTATAGCAATATTACCTGTAAAGACTGAGGTTTATAAAGCCAAAAGAGAATTAAAAGTGAGGGTTTTAGAACTAAAGAGTCATATTAGAAACATGGATAAAAGCTCTAGACTTTCTAATGAGGTGGGACTTAAAGTGTGCTTTCTGAGGTTCCTGGGTAGTGTTCGGCCCTTAAAAAGAGATGGGGATCGTGAAAGAATTAACCGGTTACTGACCTTACAAATTGAACACCGAGCAGCTACTTTGATGTGTGCTTTTTTAACTTTTTATTTTATCTTTCTTAGAATGTTAAAAATCTGACTCTGTCTTTATAGAGGGGTCCTAGAGACCTGCACAGGTCAGGTTTTGTCTTTAATGTTTAGATCCAGATGGATCCCACATTTGTAAATTGAAAAGTAGTATACTGTGGTTACTTGTATGACATAATGAAGATATGTACCAATGCCAGGGTATAACTGGCTCTCAATGGTGACGTAATAAAGATATGTTTCAGTGTCGGGTGGATTAAAGGAAATGCCTCTGTGTATATGTAATTTGATTAGCATTATACTGTGGTTACTTGGGTCGTTTGATGCATATGTCCCGTAGCGGCATATGACGTGATGAAGATATGTACCAATGCCAGGGTATAACTGGCCCTCGATGGTGACGTAATAATGATATGTTTCAGGTGGATTAAAGGTAATGCCCCTATATATGTAATCTGAAACGCCATATCAAGCACAACTTAATCATTACGTCATACACAGCCACGGGATGCTCTGCTTGTGCAAGTAATAACATGTATATAATGTGTATAATAATAATCTCACCAGCTTCAGAGTGGAGACTAGATCTTTGCGTGTGTGCCGGTGTATTTGTTTTTAATTTGTGTTTCCATCATGCATGTGGGAGGAAATAAAACTCCTAATATTTTCTGCTTACTAGAAAAGGCCAGGAGGATGTGCCTGAAGGAGCAGTGATTCAGAAGGGGCCTGTTCTGTTCTGTTCTGTGAGAGCCCAGCAGCTATGCCCACAAGCCCTACTGCCCAAAGCCACATCCTGTCCAAAAGGAACAGACTTGCACTTTCCTCCTCAGGAGAAACGGATGCATTAATGTAACTTCACTTAGCTATTAGAGTCACGGCAGCCCTGGTGTTCACATCACACATGTTATTGTGCTCTTAGTTCTATTGCTAAAATAAATAAACTGATGAGTGGACTATATAGTTTAGTTTCATAATTCACCATATGTCAGCCTTCTGATTGGTCCCTGACTGACTAACCAGCAGGCTCTTTCTGCATTGTTCCGCCCTGGTTCCGCCTTGTTTATGTTGAATTTGCTAAAACATAATTTTTGGGAAAAACAAAAAACAAGCATGATATGCCCAGTCACCATGCTGCACCTGTGATGAAGTTTAAAATAAGAATTGAATGCACATAATATCAATACGAAGCAACTGAAAAACACCTTATTTCAATGACCAAACGGCAACCAATGGGTGCGAAGAGGGGCGGGCGGGACTTGACAAAGGTTTAAAACTTTAGTTGATCAGATGACCTGTTTAAAAAGTTCCGAGGCTTCAAACATATATTTAAGAGAACAAGAAGAAAGAAAAAGTCTGATATGCCATTACGCTAAACCAAATCTTTTTCCCAATATGGAGTAGCCCCAGTGGAGTTTGGGAGTTCATTTATGAGACTGACAGATCATATGAGGGAGGATGAAAAGGCATTAAGGATCAGCAGTGCAACCTAGCCCATCCAGACATGTTCTCAGAGGGCCAAGTATAACAGGTAAACTCGGGGGGAGGGTGTTTAAGCCCTAGTTAGGCATGTAAATCCCACCCTTTACAGGCACAGCGCTCCAGTAGATCCCTGTCAATTTCCTGCAGCTGTGCTTGGATGGATTTACATGAATACACTCTATCACTAGTGCTTAGCCTCCTGTGTTATGCATTTACTCACTTTTTCAGTGGAAGACAGTTGCAAAAATAGCAAATAAAATTTGCTTTCTTCATTCCATTTTGGGGGCTTTTCCCCCTTGCAAGTGAAAGTAAAGTATTATTTACAAGCCACCCGTAATGGCATCTTTTATAAATTGACTCGTCAGTTCTGTCCACAGGCCAGGCACAAGGAGGTTAGCTGCCTGTTTCCTGATAAGCTGGCAGAGCCTATCAAACCCCAGTGAGGAGATAGTGCTCTGTATTTCTGTCAAGCTTTATCATCAGCTGGGGTGAAACTAAACCGGTGTTAAGCGAGAGTAGAGGGACCATTTCCCTGGATTACGGGCGTCAACTTTAATTTCAAAGACCATTGGTGTATCCAGGGAAGGTGCAAGCTTCGCTTGCCACAGATTGGCAGCAGGGTCCAGATAAGGACTCAGTCGCGTTGTTCGCATTCACCACAGGGCCTATTGATCTCCGAGCCGCTGGTTCGTTTCGTGAAATACATGGCAAATGGTCTTAAAACAGTGCTAAGGCTCCCTCATTCACCAGACACACTGTACCCTGTGCCAATCTTTCTCTCCATTGTGCTGGGGGGAACAGGAAACACACTGCAGGAAGAAAGGGTATTTTTCAGGAGTCATTAAGGAAGGAGGTGACAGTTCAAATGAACAGCTTTTCGCATTTATGGTACAGTGTAATAAGCTGAGAAAAAAATATCAGCTTTTTATCTCAGTGCACAACAAAGCCCACAACAGATACGTTTCACTCTGAGCAATGGAAAAAGTGTGAATGAAATGTGAGATGTAAGCTTGCCTTTGCCACCATAGAAGAGTGAAAAGTCCATTTTGAACTTCAGAATCGTGTAATGCAAAGGTATCGTTTGCAGGATCACCCCAACAAAGAAACCAGGGCTCAGGCGTAAACTGCAGGGAATACTTAACGTTTGAACATTTGAAGAGTGCAATTCATATTGACATATTGAGCACCCATTCATATCAAATTCACATGTTTGTGCAATTCCTTTGAAATTAAATTTACGAAAAGGCATAATCACAACACGAGTGTCCTCTTATTTTATTATCAGTGGGTGTTATTATTAGGAAGCCATTTCAGATGATATGTCACCAGGGACCAAATATCATTTACAAACCACTAATGACTTGCAAACACTCCTCTAGCCTCCGGTGGAAAAGGACGCCTTTACACAGTATGTGCTCTGCTCAGCCTCTCTACAGGGACATGCTAGCGCTAGGCTACGCTATCGTTTTGGTACTGCAGCAGAAGCGATGAAAACTGAAACGGAACTGAAAAAAATAAAACATGGAACACCTCTGTCAGGAAAGGCCCACACAGTGGCGATAACACATTAATTCTTAAAAATCCTCCCATTTAAACAAGTCATTACTATGGCTGTCTAATGGGTTTTTTTAGGTGTGTTTGTTGCAAAAAATTCAAATGAGACACTAAAATATGTACATATCCTCTGCCGAGATGGATTAGGTTCTGGATATTAATAATTAAGCAGGCATTATTATTATTACACTTTGCATCTTCTGGGTGGATCAAACTCACCTCACCGCTGGACTGCTTATAATGAGTCATCAATAAAACATTTTCATAATGTCAGAAAGACACTTCTGTAGATGCATGATCTAATTTTACATGGGCTTGCTTGGTCATTAGTTCACCACGGCGTGAATGCCATGCTATGCAAAACATAGAGGAGGTTACAGGGCTGGTCTGATGCAGCCTGACAGTCAGTGCATCAAGCCTCTCCTTCATTAATGTTAATCACCATGAGATTGTGAATAACCAAATCAGTCCCACCTTTATGCAAATAATTAAAGCATTTTACTTTTTAATGGTGTTTTTTTTTGTTTTGTTTTGTCTCTGGTTCTATTTGCATTGTCTGTGTTTCTGGGGAATGGTTTAATCTCAAGCTGGCCAGATGAAAGTTTCCCCACTACATTTTAGTCGTTTCTGATGAGTTGGGAAGATACAGAATAATGGGTGAATATAGGACATACGTTTAGAACAAAGAAACATCCTGTTTCACTATAGTTTAGAATTATACTCAATCTAAAAGTTTTTTACACACGAAAACAGAGAGCATCACGATGTGAAATATTCCCAAAAAGGATTTCAGAGGGACGAGGAGTGTAATAAGACACTGAGAAATGCACAAACCAGAGGGAGAGAGGTGTCTTTATTGCAGCCAGACATAATAACTTAATGCAAATTGTAACTAGTTAAGCTCAGCAAAATAATATGATACCATTGTCCCCAGCAGATTGGTATTATAATGTTAGCATGTGCAAATAATTACATTTTCTTTCTGATACAATGACATTATTTGTTCTGCTTGTATCATACACCAATAAAAGCAAACATCATATTAGGATTCATGGCACTTTTCGCATTGCATTATCAATATGTGGAAATAATTGTCTGCTGAGAGATTAAATTACATTATTGTGTATCTTTTTCATGCCTAATAAATAATGATGGATGGCTCTTATTTTCATCACCACCTGCAACCATTTTGTCTTCCCCCTGCAAGTTAAAAATGAGAGAATAAATAAAGAAATAAAAGGTGAGAGTGATGAACCGAGAGTGATACAATCCCAGAGGTCTGTCTGTCTGTCTGTCTGTCTGTCTGTCTGTCTGTCTGTCTGTCTGTCTGTCTGTCTGTCTGTCTGTCTGTCTGTCTGTCTGTCTGTCTGTCTGTCTGTCTCTCTGTTTTTACATTCACAAGTCTTAACATTTGATCGAATGCAAGGAAACATGCAACAAGAGTTTAAGACCAGTTGAACCTGCTTACGGTCAACAACGTTATGTATTATCCACTGGCTTTCATCCTGAACAGAATGACACAGATAGAGAGAGACTGGGAGCATGATTTCCAGGGTATTATATAGAAATGTAATATACAGTATATACAAATAAGCCTTCAAAACTTCTGGTAAAAAGAAATCTACGATATTGTAGATTATTATTAACGATTACGTTATCGTTTAGTTTAGTTTTAGTTTTAATTAATCGAATAATCAAGAAGCACATTTCTGTTTGATTAAGTTGGTTAAATTGAATAGTCTGATTAAAAACCTAAGCCCCGTTTTATAATTTGTCATACAACGGCCATGAGACATGATGTATATAACTGCTATTTCCACTATTTTAATAGGATAATAGGATGAAATGGGGTAACTGTTGCTGCTCTGTTGGACTTCATAGTCAATTCAATTCACGCTACTCTATTCAAATAAATACATGAAATATGAAAATATGAAAATATAGAAACACATTTTGAGGGGCACTAGCCCCTCCTACATGGGTTTATACAGTATGTTTGTTTTGTAAACCATTGACAATGAAGGGAAGACTTACGTCATAATGTGCCTCATTCCGTCATATTGTCTCTTTATTGTTAATGGCGTTTAATGTTTGTGTTTGCACAGTTTGTTTTACATCCATCACCTAGAGTTAGACTTTAATATATTAGTGTCCCTCACTTCACACAGGTGTGATTTTTATAATAGATTAAATCAATTAGTTTGATTACCTGTTGCACCCCTAAAATATAGTTTCTTCACAGTATTCATGTGGGCATATATAGGCTATACTACAGTCCAGCATGTGTAGCAGTGAATCTGGGTTGACATGCACAGAAATAAAGCCTATACGTCCATATGTGTAGGGTGGGGGATTCAGATTCAGTAGTTTATTTTGCATAACCTCCATTTTAATCACTTAATTTGCAATTTGTGAAGATAAGAGAATTGATTAGTCTCCAGGAGCATTCATGTTTGGCTTTCTTTCTTTTTCCCCCTTCAGTCAATACATCTCCCTGAAAGTCCTGTTGCATTTGACGTATTTGTTGGCATGCTGTTATGTGGAGATAAAACAAGGTAAGAGAACATCACATTCCCTAGTTAATTGGCATCAGAGAGGGAAATGCTGTTATAACTTCATAACTTCTTAAGTCATGCCTTGTGCACAGCTAGACGTACAGCATTGTACAAAATTTACATTTTAATGAAATATTTGAATAAGTACTTGAAATTCACTCTACCAGGTCCCCCAGTTCTAAAACCAACATTTCATGTTTGTGTTTTGAATGGCAGCGTCAGAGAAATTAGCATGCCAGTCATACAGATTAGGAGGGCATCAGTGTAAAGTCACAGGCTTCCTCAATCAAGGTTCACTGCAGGTAAACACTACCCATGACATGTTTAAATGATAGCTTTTCTTTTTCTTTTTTTTAGAAGGGAACAAACTGCCTCGCAGACAGTGACTGGAAAATGAGGACTGGTATGGCAGAATCAGAGACCATGAAAACACTATAGACCAAAATTCCATTCAGTAAAAATAGAATTGTGCATTTGTACAATAGTGTTAGAGATATCAATAATGTTATATTATATATATACTTTTTACATAAAACATGGAGGTTCTAAATAATTGCACAATACGTAACATCAATGCTGATTTCTGTGTGGCAAAATGTCTTGGCCAAAAAACAATAACGAAAATGATTAGAACAGCAGCCGCTTTAGAAAAATCAGACCTGTCTGAACTGAGTGGTGCTGTACTGTGTGTGTGTGTGTGTGTGTGTGTGTGTGTGTGTGTGTGTGTTTGTGTGTGTGTGTGTGTGTGTGTGTGTGTGTGTGTGTGTGTGTGTGTGTGTAGTGACAGTTGGTGGTGAAACTCGGACGGACAGACCCAGCCAACCATGGGCTGGCTGGCAGAGCAATGAAATGGCTGCACCACTCAAAAAGTAAATATTCATATAACATATGTCCTTCAATTTGGGTTAAGAATGGATTCGATTTTTTCTACACTTAAACTGGACTCTGGTGGGAAACATGTTTCCCCCTCCTGGGTTACATAATATATTGATTTATTAACTCACATTTTATTTTAAACTCCTGACTGGCCCATGTTGTCACGGTCGACAGTGAGTGAACCCAAATGCAGAACACAGACAAGGAGATGTAAATAAAGTGAACCAAAGTTTATTTATTCACTATTAAACTGAGGTACAAGCTACAAGAGCCGAATAATAACTTAAATAGAATTTCACCAAAGCAGGAGAATGCACAAAGTCCAAAGTAGCAAGGAACATGAGTTGTCGAAGAGCTGCATGGGAGGCTGCCAGGCTGACTGTGGAACCTTTAGATATTCAGTCCAAAGCTCTACCAACTGCGGCTTGTAAGTGTCACATCCAGAATATATTTTTCAATGTATTGTTAGTTCTTAAACAAATAAACTCATACAGTTTTCCCCCAGTGAGATCAGCCTGGGAGTCATACGGTTTTCTGTACCTCATTTGACCTGCTGAAAACCGGTTCCATTTGTACACTGTCAAAGTCACTAACTTAATACTATCAACATCTATCTATTCTATAGACCCTCTACAACAGTGGTTCCCAAACCTTTTCTTGTCAAGGACCCTTTACACTTTATTAGCCCGTGGAACCTAACCCTAACCCGGCTATAATCCATGGTCAAAAACGATGAAAAACGAGGATTTGAAAAAAGACAAAATCACTTCCAGTCCATGGGCTACAGTCCATGGTGTCGGAGTGAAAAAAATGATGAAAAACAGCATGCTACAGTACCCTAACCCTAACCCTTGATCGTAGGAGATAGTAATGTAGGACTCTACAGATCGAGTGCTATCCAGTCATAAAGTTTGAACACTTGAAGAAACTACTACAGAAAACTGGAAACACCGCCAATGTGGCGCACTGCATCCTATCCGTAGGAATGAACAATCGACAGCAGGTGACAACAGAAACAGGACGGAAGACAATGAGGGCGGACACAAGTGTGGCCTACATGGGTCACATATAATTCGCCCAGCTGGTACCCACTTAAGACCCAATCAGATCCCAGTTCAAACCCATATAGGCAAACACAGGTGGCGCACACATGGTTCTGAAATAAAATGGCCCATTTGCATACCACCTAAGATCCAGTTAGAAACCCACGTATGGGCTAACACGGGTGGGCCCTTTGTGAAAACTGGGTGCACGGCCCACTTGGAACCCATGCCCATAGCCCATGTCAAAACCCAATTGGGCCCAGATGGACATGTTAGCTGGGTATGGCCATATATATGGAGAATTCATTCCATATGTTGATCTGACCCCCCATGCCCCCCAGCAGTCTGCCGTCACCCAGGCGGATGCGTGCACGCAACTCTCGTCCAGTCAGGGCGTCTTACTGGTATAGAATTGTTGTATTATGTTTGGCATTGACAGCACTGAAGGACATGGCTGGCATGGCCCTGTCACAGGTCCTAGCTGTCATGTTACCATTGTACCATGTTACCAGCCCTGTCACAGGTCCTGTCATCTTACCATGGTACCATGTCACAGGAATGTGACAGGGCCTGACATCCCTGTGAAATGGCTGTGACTGGGCCTGAGATCCCTGTGACAGGGATGTCAGGGATGTCTGACCATGATACTGACCATGTCAGTATCATGGTCAGTCAGATATCATGTCAGTCCCTGTTGAGAAACATTACTATAGTTTCTACTGTAGCGAAAGATGATACAAACTCAATGAGACCACTGGCTACTCACAAGAATGACTAATTAATACACTTGAATCAGTCCTGCTCTTCCCAAGTTACCAGTTAATTGCTCAGACTGTCTTTGAAACCTAGCTGTGCCTAATATCTAGACGAAAAAGTGGGCCCAGGCCCAGCTGTGTATTAATGTGCATATAATGTTAGTGCTAGTGCTGCTAGCATGCAGGCCCTGTCTTGTTTAGAGGGGGGCATGCACCGAGGCATGCCTTTTGAACAGCAGGTGGTAATTGAAACAAAACAAGGGCTGATTAGGGAAGCGTCTGGCAACTCATGATCCAAACAGTGCGCTGCCGAGAAGCCCAAACACAAGAGCCCTGGAATAAAGTGGTCATCATCTAATTAACAGAACACGTTTTAATTACAGAGTAAACCAAGCAGTGCAGTGTGTCAATTTAACTGATGTGGTAAGTGCCAGTTTACAATATCAGAAACAGACAAATAATTGGAATCTAATTACAAGCAGGTCTATTGCACACCAGCGCCTGCAGCCCATCTTAATAAACAATTTTTTACATCAAACCATGAATAGCAAATACTGCAAGGCTGCTAATTGCCTTGCTGTAATATTGGGAGTGTGCCAGCGTTGACTATTTGAGTCGAGCTCTTGTGTGAATAGATGCTGCTGTGCCACACTTTAATTAGAATAAAGTGAACAGCAGATTTCCAGTTGATTGTTCTCACAATCCAAGGGGTAGAAGAAATGAGAGCCTATTCCGGCTATTCAGATTATATAGAGTAGACAAAGATAGATGGAAGATAGATGGATATACAGTACTGTGTCTATGTTGGTCCATTATCCGATTATATCTGAGGGACAAACTAATGACTGCTATTTCCCAATCAGATTTAATCCAAAATTGAAGGTCAATCATAGGTGAATCAAGTCTCTCACTGCAAATGTATACAGAATATGTAAGGTATCTGAAACGAAAAAATGTAAATATATATAATTATCCCGTGTCCTACCCAGGGCATACGTCATAGCCACATGGAAGGGGATCTGGAAAATTAATAATTAATTTATACATATGTCTTGATCACATGACTATAGAGATAATGTGTAATGATTAGTGTGATGTTTGGACAAAATCTGTAGGAGTAATATATAAAATTAAAAAAAAGTATTTTGCAGTATACAAATTTCAGATTCTGCTCTGGCTGGGAGTGTGTGTGTAAACTGCAAGGTACTTCACACCAATGATGCCTGGTCTCACACACACGCACGCACGCACGCACGCACGCACGCACGCACGCACGCACGCACGCACGCACGCACGCACACACACACACACACACACACACACACACACACACACACACACACACACACACACACACACACACACACACACACACACACTCACATACAGTATAGTGTGGCGAAAACAGTTGCCAGCCCCGGCCTTCGGCATGGCAGAGAATGAGACAATAAATTGATTCATACTGAAAACAGCGTCCACCCAAATGAACACGTTTCATATGAAGTCAAAACACTCATTGTTGTTTCCTGCAGCTTATGGTCATAGTCATACAGTAGGCGTGGTGAAAACAACACAGAGATGCATAATCTCACACGCTGGGGGATGTACTGCCTGCTAAAAAGATTGGTCACAATTTGAAATTGTCCCCATTAAATCTTGTCTTTCAAAGCTCTTAATTAATAATAAACGTGACATTTATGTATTGGTGCAATAAGCTGAGGGAGAAACGATTTATGTCACCCAAAGCTTTTTAACGAATCAATGCAAGTATTTGTAATTGCTTGTTTCACAAGATTAAAAGTGCTTAGAGTTGATCCCTGTCTCCTGTTTAGTGGCCAACATGACCTGTGCCTCTGTCATAAAAATGCAAGACTTGGTCATCAGCATTAGTTCCCATCAAGAAATCTATATCGCTAATATTTCTGGATTTTTAATGCATTTGCAATTTATAGCTTATCAAACGCAGTTACCTAAATTGCTGTTAGGAAAAAGACAGTTTAACTGTCTCTTTTTAATTGCAAGATAATTTAACGTTGAAACTGGCATGATAGTGGGCTATGGAGTTCTGCAGGAGATGACAAACAGTGAATCTTGAACTATTCCTACAGTTTACCTCCTAAAAACATTACAATATCAACATAATACTATAGAGAAACTCTAAATACCCAATCCATATTTATGTTCTGGACCGTAAGGGGGGTAATTTCTTCTGTGTGTGAGCTTTTAATATATACTGACTGTAGGCAATGTGATTGTTAAACAGGAGTTTAACATGCATTTTGAGGCAATAAACAGTTTGATTGCACTGGTAATGATTGTTTACACTGAGTTGAAGTTGAGGATCCCATGTATTTATAGCTTATTTCACAGATATAAGTCAAGGACCTTTGAGTCCGTTTAGGAAAACGTAGCATTCCTCATCTGACTTGCTTAGAGTGTGCTTTTGTCTGCAAGCTACTGCCTCTAAAAACAGATGACGATAGACTCGGTGGGGAAAGAATCTGAACAACCAGCATTTTATTGCATGTATAGAATGCTCACGTCAGCCATCGCCACTGACTACAACAGAGTGGTCTGCAATCAGACAGATGCGGAACGATGTAGTTACAGACCCACAGAAGTGATGAGCAGTATTTCTCTCTCTATAAACCAAAAACAGGACAAAGAAAAAGATGGTGAAAAAAGTCTACAGAACATTGGTCAACAAAGAGTTTAGCTTGACCTAAAGGCTGGGATGAGAGCACCACTTGTGGACTTGCCACCTCTGTCTGTGAAACAGGAAAACGAACCAATCCCGCAGGCGATGTGAGTCAGGAAGGAAGGAATGGTTTGTGGCTGACAGTGGGGTTGATTGTGGTGATGGATGAAACCATATAGTAAACATGTTGGTTGAGTCGGTTGGTGGGGGTGTCATGTCTGAGAATCGTGATGCCACAGAGCCTGTGGTCGCGATGTCAACTGAAAAGCCATTTTTGGCATCTACACTTAGTACGGAGTCAATGCATGTGATCCCTTAACCTGCGCCCGACTTAAGTTGTCTATACCTGCTGTGTGCTTGGTTTTAGTCATTTTATAAAATAATCCAACTTCAAACTAGTGGAGATAAAAATATAGATATTTTGATGCCCAAATTCTAAATGTGGTGTGTATTTGACCTGTGGTGTCACAATGACAAGGATGAATGGGACATGTACATGTATCTTTGATACGAGTAAGTGCGAATGAAATTTCCTCAAACCCCCGCCACCCCCCATACACACACACAAACCCCCAAATGAAAGAAAAACAGTATATATTCTTTACATCTTGGCACTGCATATTTTACTTCTTTTTTTCCTATTAATTTCATATAAAATATCATTAGATTGATACACCCATATATTATTACTGACCACTTTAACCATACAATCCCCATCACTGTGACCCTGGAATTAGTCATGCAAGAAGATATCTCTTGGTCTCAGGGAGGAAATATACCAGCCCTTCCCTTGGAGCAGTAACTCTAACTTACGGCCACAGAAGGCAGTGGTTGGACCATCAAAACGAAGTATAAAAAAACAGCTTTAACACAAAGAGGGAAATGAAAACTGTACAAAATGCGGTCAATAACAGAGAAAAGTCTGTCTTATTCTATATTACAGTTTAAAATCCCGAATTGGGGATAATCCCCAGTCGTCCCCCCCCCCCCCCCCCCCCACTCCCCCAAGCCTGCCCCCAGCACAGCTCGCCCAGACGTCTGCATGGATGACTTTTTTTTAAAGCAAGGTTTACTAAGTAAAATACATTTGCAGCACAGTTTGCTATTCCAATACATACAGCAGTTTTCTCATAGCTATTTCATCGTTAATACAAAGCAGTTGCGAGAAAGCAAACAGAACAACAAAATGTATTTTTTCATTTTCGTCATGATCTTTGAAAAGAAACAAGTAAACGAAAGGACAGGGGAGAAAAAAGGACAATGCTGACATTATGTACAACCTATTATAGGAAAGCCCTCAAAACAACCATCAGAGAGTAGACAGACTTAAGTGAACAGTGGCACATAAAGCTGGGTGAGATATCTTTCTATCCTTAACGAACACAAAGGCCTGAGGTTTGGATTGGCTTTGGAAAAAAAAAAAAAAAAAAAAAGTTGAAACCCTCAAGATAAACAAATTAATTTCATTTCCATATTTCTTATTTTTTTGTATTTTTAAATATGTTTTCTTTCTACAATTTCAGACTACACATGCAAGACATACAACTAAGTGCAACTGAGTGAAATGTTTGTTTTCTTTCCGTCTCGTTTAATTTAATCATTCCCTATAGGTTTGAACTGAGGTATGCGTACAAAGGTTGTTTTTTCTCATGCTGTTATCTTTAGTAATGTCAAGCTACACATGCTGAGAATGTCCTAATCTACCAGCTCTTTTGCCCCTTGTTTGTGAAAACCAAGACAAAACCAGTCAGGGGATTGTGGACAGGCTGCCGGTCCTGTTCTCACGGCCCAATCCCAGCTGTTTCTGACCCATCCCACAGCTGCATGGACTTTAAAATACATCTTCTGGAAACCACAGATTGCCCATTGCTTTCATAACAGAATTCATGGCAAACTTGTTGGGAAAACAAAACGAAAATAATGAACAACATGAAGTACCTTGTACCCAGCTTATTTAGTTGACAGGAGTGTTTTTTAATATAAAAAAGTATTACGTTGACAGAAACTAAAACACAATCACATAAGCCTTGCCATGTTGACAAAGAACAGTGGAGTCCCATCGAGATAGCAGAACCCCTACAAAGTGGCATACAATCATTTGAAAAGCATACAAATTGATAAAAAAAGAACAAAACAAAATATGAGAGAGAGAGAGAGAGAGAGAGAGAGAGAGAGAGAGAGAGAGAGAGAGAGAGATCATTGAATCATTGTGTGGTCCAGTTGAAGTATAGAATCCTTTTCACATTGTTCTCCTGCAAAGCGTTACTGTCTTCTGCTGAAACATCATCACAACATTATCTACAGACCCTTAATGTTGCACAGAAATCTGTTCCTGACCACCAGCTCCCTTTTTTCTCCATGTATTGGCACGAAATCAAAGATCCCCTAATTTGGTCATAATGTTAGTCAGACTATCTCTGCACCTCCCATTTCAGTTTTGGTCGCTGCCAAAGTCACTGCAGTTGTACTGCTCAAGACACCCCCTTCCTTTGGTTTGTAAAAACAAAATGTGATTTAAACACCAGTTTGAAGAACATTTTCACTAATCTATTCTATTCTGCCATTGACTTGACAGCTGAGACTAATACTTCCCATAATAGATCCCTTCATATCCTGTATCAGAGCATGGAGGAGAACTATTTGGCCATACCTTGCTATTGCATGGAAATGAGAACATCGACTGTCTTGACTTTGTAGTTTATCTTTGGTAGTCACAGAACAAGATATTAGACACAACAAAACTAAAAATGCCAAGTAAAACATAGAAATAATATTAACAATAAATTAAAAGGAAAAAAAAATGCAAAGTGGTTGGTTGCAGTCTTCGAAGAAATTGATTCATTTTTTAAAAATGAATCTACTCGGTTTCATATAATCTATTCTATTGTGAATTCCACTCAATTTTGGGGCTGACTTTACTACTATTTAATGTTTGCGGTGGCATTGACCCTCACTCCACAATTTCTTCAATGTTACATGTAATAATAATAATAATAATAATAATGTTTGGGCCCTTAAACATGGCTGTCAAATGCTGGAATGTGCAATGTTTAGGTCTTATTGCAAGTCTTGGGATTATCCCTAGATGAAGGAAATTAATATTATATCTGATGCGTAATTATTATTAATCCTCACTGAAACGCAAAAGTACTAGTCACACATGCGGTGAAAAAAAATATATATAGGGAATGCACGTTTATCTTCAAGCATGGGCTCCACGGATGACATTACAGCATTAAAAAGCGGACACGTCTGAGTCCCAATGACAGTTGTGTTCAGGAATCACAATTAGTTGGTCTAAAACATTATCTTTGCAGTGCACACACCTGACATGTTCATTCTCCCTCCCAATCACCGGGAGCACGGAAGTGATCAGAAATTCTGTTGCGGCTCAACACGCTCTGTCTGTCGCGAGGGGCTGTTTTTAAAGTATCATTTCATAAGGGACAAATCATAACCTGCATGATTTCTCTGTCATTCATTCGCATCTTAAATTAAACTTCATCGATGCGTGGAGAGAGCCTTCATTACGAGTAGTGCATCGCCAATGGACTTCATGAGCTGGAGGGAGATGGGGGTGGGTGGGGATGGGGGGGGGGTTACACATCAGGGGAGGTGATATTCTGAAGCACGTGGAATAAATGACAGAAAAATACTACTTGGTATTTGACATTCTGTTTCACGTGTATAGGTTATATATATATACATATATATATATATATATATATATATATATATATGAAACAAAGTAATTCATGGAACAACATGAAAGGAAATCAAACATTCATCATCAAGTGCTGACCACAGAATCTCCACAGCAATGGGCATGAGGTCTGATCAGTTTAAACGAATTTAAACACAAATAATAAACAATAACAAAAAAAAAAAGCAACATCGACAACAGCAATGAACAACAAGACATACACGTTGGTATTTTGTAACCCCTCGTCCCCCTGAAAATAAAACACACCAGAATAGAACTAAACAACACAAATATCCCTCCCACCCTAGCTGGAAGCAAACCAAAAGAAAAGTGTTGAAGGCAGTGACAGTGAACGAAAAAAGTCCATGCTCACTTTCGCTCGCACATGCACACACACGGTGTAAATTAAATGTCAGTCATTCTCTCTCTCTCTCTCACACACACACTCACACACTCACTCTCTCTCTCTCTCAGAGAGAGAGAGAGAGAGAGAGAGAGTGAGTGTGTGTGTGTGTGTGTGTGTGTGTGTGTGTGTGTGTGTGTGTGTGTGTGTGTGTGTGTGTGTGTGACGAGAGAGAGAGAGGAGGGAAGAGAGTTGAGCCCTCTGCAGTCCGTCCGTGCTCAGTGTGGTTGAGGCTGCATGCAGTCCTTTCTGGCTGCACAGTGAAGGTCCCTGTCCATTCTCCAAGGCTGACCAGGGGCATGGCCCCTCCCCCCGTACCAAACAGGTCCATCCAATCCATCGTAAAGTACAAATAAAGTCTGGTCTGTTTTTATGTTTTAGTTTTATTTTTTATTTTATTTCACTTAAATCAAAAGTAGAAATAAAACCAAAAGAATTGCGCCCAAAACTGGGACATATTCTCATATTCTGTGTGTGTGTCTTTTTCCACTATGTATTGTAAATGGCACTACAAAAGTCAGTCAGAGATATTTTGAGAGCTCAGTGTTTATCTGCGGAGCTGTAGTACGCGGTCTCCCAGGTGACCCGGGCCTGTCTCTGCCTTTGAGGCCAGGGGTGGGCAGTGGGATTGGGGGCAGGGGTTTGAGAGAGAAAGAGGAGACGGGGGAGATTGGGGGAAGGTGAACGAGCCTTACAGCATGTCATCGTGACCATGGTCATCGACATCGTAATCTCTGTGGTGATCGAAGTCTGGACTGTGATTGGCCGTCGTCACCAGGGAGAGGGGCCCTTCGTGGTCTTCGGGGTCCAGTGGTTCCTCCTTAATGTGATGATGCCTGAGAGAGGAGAAAACATGCACAGGGAAAATCAAGACCCTGACAAAAGAACCGTTGTTACAGTAATCTCACTGTAATCTTGAACCTTGTTAAACCTTTTGCACCAAGAAGACAAAAATGAAGAAGCAATTCAAAAAGACACGAGACGACATGTATTGATTCAGCGCATAAAGGAAGAGAAGGAGGGCAACGTGCACAAAAACAAATGTCTAGCTTTAATGAAACTCTTGAGTGGGGGCGGGGCCCTCAACTGGCACCGAACGATCATTTCAACCCTTTTCTTTTGAGGTATTCCAATCCTGGGAAACCTGCAGGCTCATTTTCTTTCTTTCTTCTTTTTTCATGGCAACCGACAACAGGGGTATTCACTTAGAATTGATAAATGAGGAAGATTAACAACGTGAGACGAGGCGAAGAGAGAATGGACTCTGAGGAGAGCGTTGTCAGCCTCCTGGTGGCGGTGGATCAGCAGCGCGCTGTGTGTTCCCCCTTCCTACTCGTTAACATGCACAACCTGCGAGGCGGGTCTCCAGAGGACGACCCCGAGCCCGCTTCTATCATTAATCAACTTCAAGCTAAAGCAAAAAAAAAAAAAAAACACAGCGACCAGACACCGGGCGTACATACGTACTCAGCTTTTAAACTCCCAGAATTAATGCATATTTTCAAGTGCGCGTGTCAATAAGGGGAGGAGAAAAAGCCGCTTGGCAGGGAAACGGTGCACAAACTCTGCACAACGCCGCGATAAGAAACAGAGCCCTTATGAGAATAATAACGCTGTCACTTGTAAACAAGGCGGAAAAACATGAGTCCTCCCCTCCCCTCAGCAGCACCGGGTGAAAAGAGAAGCGAGATGAGATCTGCCAAATTTCTCATTACAGAAAGAGAGCAGGAATAAAAGCGCACAGGGTTGAGGGTGGGGGGTGGGGGGGGGGACGGGTGCACAAGGCCCGGCTGTGGCAGAAAGGAGGGAAAAAAACCAAACGTTATGAGCAGCTGCAGGAGACTTCCAGTTCTCTAACCTGCGGTGCCAGCAGCGTGCCGTAGCGAGGACTCAGAGCAGTGTCAGCGCGGCACCGGGCTCATTTACAACAACAACAAGGGACGACTGGCACGTCCTCTGGTGCGGGGGCCTAGCCGCGCGTCTGATTTATTCACGGCGGGACGTCGTGTGTGATTTGCAACAATTGTGATGGAAAGAGCGATGCTCCTATGCTAATGAGCTGACATATTTTGGTGTAAATTATGAAATAGGAGGAGGAGGAGGAGGGGGGGGGGGGGCGTGGTAAAGTAAAGTCAGCTTTAACAACGCTTTCAGATCAAAGTAACTCGACAAAGTCCCACCGCCTCAGGTCTGACTCCGTGGCTGCAGGGCAAACATGAAATTGTTATTATTATGCTATTGAACTGCATGCTGATTCCACACTGCTTGTAATTAGCCCTTCTCTGGGTACCTCTCCTCATCTGGCTGTTGAAGAGAAACACTCTTGTTTCCTTGCGGTGTTAAAAAGCTGTGTTGTGTCAAGCTGCATGTGCAGCAGCGTGACACATGTGGCAAACACATGTCTCGTACTGCATTTACCAGGCTGTGCAACAGTGGAGGCTATCAACGTGTCTGTAGAACTATGTACTGTATGTGGTACAGCCTAAGAGGATTGAATCATATATCTTATAGTTTACAGGATATTCCATCTGCAAAGGTGGACTATAGGCTAAGCTATGTTAACGGTTGCAGTGGGTTAAAGGTAACACAGTGTTGTACATTTCATGAAGTTGTCCTGCATCCATGTCGAGTGTTCACCGTTTAACAATCGGCAGTGTGCAGAAAGAATATAACAAAGCAGACCGTTTTAAAAAAGAAAACGAAAACAGACGATTTGGACTAGCGTGAAGCTTATGCTTATAGTGTTGAAAAGCACACGAGAGAGAGAGAGAGAGAGAGAGTTTGGGCTCCATCAGCCTGCAGATAGACAGAGGGGCAGAGAGGAGAAACAGGCTGCCCCTGGGCCAGCACACCCATCCTGTCTCAGCCTTTCCTGTTCCACAGCCATGCTCAGAGCTATGTTCACAGTGATTAGGGATGGCACTTTCCTCCATTTGGCCAGGAGCTCATTACTGCACCTTCCCTTTTTTTTTGTTTTCAGGCAGAATTTCCCCTTTAGCTCAGACATTTCAGGAGCCCCCCAGCCCCTACCTCCTCGCTGCACATCGGTGGTCTGCCCCGACATCTGGAAGCGATGCGGCCTGCGCCATATTATTTTAGGCTTCAAACAACTTAGCAGACACTCCTATACAACAAGTGAACGGGGGAGGGGGGGGGGGGGGGGGAGAAGCTGCGGTTTCCAGGGCGACCACAACTTTCCTAACACGAGGATCTTGGATCATGTCTTCCAGACTAATTATGCTTTTGTGTTGTTTTTTCTTTTCGACGGCTTGGAGGGCTTTTTTGGGGTAAAAAGAGAAGTGTTGCGGCTCGTGTTTCGACAGCAGCTCTGTCACTTTTTGCGTTCTGGCATTTTGTAAATATTTTAACAAATTGGAAGTGGTGATTGTGGTGGGACTCAATTTGGCGTCAGACGGCAGGACACATTTTTGAACTGCAATAAAGGAGAGTTTATAAACTTGCTGTTGGAATAACAGAGGGGGACTGGAAGCCACTGAAAGGTGGAGTTTCCTCTCCTTACAGGGAGGCCTTCCACAACTCTGGCCGTGACCCGACGTACAACCACTCCAATATCATCCCTCTCTCTTTATTTATTGTCCTCCTTTTTGACACTGTGTCTTTTTCAACATATTTTTGGGTAATTTCTAGAGGCATTTTGGGTGGGCATGGAAATTCAAGGAGTTATTTTGTTCACCGCACACATCCAAAAACTATTTTATTTGGAAAACGGTTGCTCTGTGTGTGTGCGGATAAAACTCTTGGCTTTCTTTTTACTTTACTTTACTAAGACAGACAGTGGTGGAGGTAGAGAGAGCGTGCGTGTGCGCTCGTGGGTGCGTGCATGTGTGTGAGTGTGCGTGTGCCACTCACATAGCTGGAAAGGGCGAGCGTCCCGGGCTGCTGTCACTGCCGTTGCTGTTTCCATGGTCCATTGCTCCATTCATCTCCTCACGGATGGCGTTGGCCAGGGAGTTGAGGGTGGGACTTCCAATGGAAGCAGTAGTGTATAGAGGTATGTTGTTTTCTGCCATCGAAGCCTGAAAAGCATGTGCCAAAGCATTAAATGCAAAGCGGAAGAGAGCTGTCAGCACTTTTCTGCAGTCTACCAGTCTCACACCTTGCACGCACATCTGCACCTCCCACCCCACAAACTCAACCCGACCACAAAAACTAGAGAATAACTTGACCAGGCAAAATATGAGGTGGAGACAATTATAATTTCCTGCCTTTCTTTCACAGTGGGGAGAAATGGGGGCTGAAGGTATAGCGTTTGTCTTAGGTTTTTACCTGGAAGGCGGCAGAGAGCGCCGGACCGTAGCCCAAGCTGGTCTGAATGTTCTTCACTAAGGTTGGACTTCTGCAGACATAGAAATTACATTACAACATGAAGACTCACATTTCTCCTGGTTCACATTCCTGCAGGATCACGTTTCATAAGAGAAAATCAATGCTCTTAACTTTATATATGATGACTAAATACATTTACTGGTGTCGTTAATGTGGCCATTAAGGCTAGTAACAGTTATAGGCTCTAAGAAGTTCTATCACATGACAATAGCACACAACACGTCAATGTCAGGCACTTCACATTAGAAAGGAAAACGCAGAAGCAGGTGTGGATGGAGGAGGCGGATCAGGTGAAAGCGTGATATAATGGAGCTTTTCGACACAAAGGCATGATGGGAACACGGAACACAGCAGAGCATGCGGTCGGGAGGGGGTTGAGTGTTTTAAGAGAGGGGGGGCGGGGGTTTGGTGCTTACTGTACGAGCAGCTCGTCATAGTTCTTGTCTGCGGGGTATTTCCGAGGGCGGCCTCGCTGCACGTGGCGGCCGCGCTTAAACTCCTCATCATCAACGGTCCAAAAGGACCCAAACTCATCCTCTACTCTCACAAAGCACTTATGCAGGGAAAGGTTGGTGCGAACTGCACCCTGGGAGGAGAGCGAAACCAGCGGGAATGCAGCCAGACGCAGATGCAGTGATCAGCGGGACAAAGGAGGACACAACACAGACACAGACAGACAAGACACACACACACACACACACACACACACACACACACACACACCATCAGACAAGACGGGACAGGACAGACGGAACAACGGAGGTAGGGAGAGGGTGAGGATCATAATGAAAATAAGCACAAGCCAATGTGGGGGTTATGGCGCGTCACCCAAAAGCCCTTCTGAAAGCAATGGAGGAGGAGGGGTGGGGGGCAGAGGGGGAGAGGAGTCACGCCAAAGCAAGCAGGGACTTTGGACATTATGACACAGACAATGAGATGGAGCAGCACCACAGCCTCTTCCATCAATCAACACCGAGACAGACGCCAGGCGACAGACGCCAGGCAGCGACCTACCCGCTGATCTTCTGCGGCCGTCTCTTTTGGAACTCTAGTTCGTCCACTGTCCACACAGCCCCTTTTACGTTTTCTACTCGCACAAAACACTTGTGAAGACTAAGATTATGCCGGACTGCATTCTGCAGTTGGTGTGAAATAAAATAAATAAACACAAAGAGAGAGAGAGAGAGAAAGAGAGAGGGAGGAAGAAAAGGGTATAGCTATCAGTACAGTAAAGAAAACATCTGTGTACAAGTGAAGAATTAATTTCAGAAGGAGCACAATATTTAGACAGGCACATGATAAAACCTGGACGTTACGACAATAAGATCAGCAATGCACTGGCAGTGAACTCAAAAGTATCAAATGACTAAAACATTTTGTAAATATTTCCCCAGTTTCCATGGTGACATGGTCCTATTTTAATGACGCCCCTTTGCTTATCGTTCACAGGGCTGCAATAAATGATCAACCCGACGCAGACCAACTGACTCCTAAGGTCTCGGAAACTAATAACAATATTGCATGAAACTAAAAGAAAGGTATTGGTCAGGTTGGTTGTCGCTTTCAATTGGTATAACGTTGAACAAAAAATAAATAAACTAAGGAGAGGACTATTTTCTGCTGTGATTGTGTTGGCTTACAGTAAATGTCATGCTTTTCTATAAAGTATACAGGCAGCCCTTTGTAAATACACTGATCACTGAGCCATGAGGGTGGACCTGTTTATATATCATCCCTTTGCTATGCCAAAGCTATATTGAGAGCATGTGTATATAAAAGGTGTGTGTGTGTGCGCGCGTGCGTGTGTGTGTGGGCATGTGGGATCCAATGTTTATAACTCCAATGTGCCCCTATGGAAGGCCTGTCAACGACCAGTGGTGCAGGCAGTGTGAGAGCTGAGGGAAGACCTGTGAACAGCCGGGGGGTATCTGTCGCTGTCTCTCTCTCTCTCTCTCTCTCTCTCTCTGTCTCTCTCTCCATCAGCCTTTGATGCTTCATTCCTGTCTCTACATCTTTGTGTTTATTCACTATTTCTCTCATTTTTCTCCCTTTCCTTTTTGAAAACTAAACCTTCTGTTTGGTGTTGGTTAGGAAAAATAATGTGTTCCTTGTTTAAAGTATGTGCGTGCGGGCGCACGTGAGTGCGTGCGTACGTGCGGGCGTACGTGAGTGTGTGTGTCTGTCTGAGTGTGTGGAGCTCAGCCAGGAGTCACTGGCAGAGCCCTGCTGTGTGAAAGCCATGCCACCCACAACCCAATCCTCTCAACTATTAGCACAGTCCTTTGTTTTTCTCCTCCCCTCTTACAAGAATGCACATTTTCCCTTCATTGGTTTTGCTGTGAGGCTCCTGTGTTTATGTAAAGGGCGGTTCATTTTGGAAAGAATAAGTGAGTTATGTAGAGTTATGAATTAGGTAAAGACCCCTTTATAACATTAATATGTTTGGCTATCACTTTTTAATTCCCCCCCAATGTCAACATGGTGCCTCTGTTCCCTTCCCTGTTGTACCAGTTTAAAAAGGCCCAGGAAGAAGGAAGGAATAATTACCTTCCACGTTGCCGCGTTGCGCCTGAAATATGCAAACATTCGTGTGAACCAGTTGTAGATTTCGTTTAGTGTTAGCTGCCTCTCTGGAGATTCAAGAATCCCCTGGATGAATAACAGTGACAGAAAACAACATTTACCATTTTGCTCATTTCAACAACAACAAAAAGATCAATAATTCACTAGAGGCATTCCGGTTTGTTGCGTACTCTCATGACAAAACACAGACAACAGGAATGCAACTGTCCGTGAGATGCTTACTACTCACTCTGTGAGTAGTATGGGATCCTACTCTCGTTTCTCATTCAAATAAGCAGATTTGAATATTCCGTTTGTGGGTGTAAATGAAGGCCAAGCGAAAACATTTTTCAGGCAGATTACAGGGCAGCAATTATGGCTGGCTCAGATTAATTCCTGAGATCCCAGATTACTGTGGCCCGGCGATAATTGACTGGCCATCTTAAAACAGGTTCATTGCTACTGTTGTGTGAAATGAATTTCACAATAATCACTGCCACTGTAATGCTTAATCAAAAGCAATTGTCATCGGCCGGCGTTTTTTGAATACCGTGCGCATTCTTGCACTCATTTGCAGATGGTTAATCTTCCGCTGAGCGTCCAAATTGTATTCGAAATTTAACAAGGGAAGGAGATGAGAAGAAAGCCCGGAAATAAGTAGTTTGTGTCCGTGCTGAATATTTATCTGCTGTGATTCCCATTACGACAGGACGCAGTGAAGCAGATTAAGACGCTCTATTCCTTAAGTGACAGATTAAATGCATTGTAAGCAGCACAGGGTATACGAGCAGCACTGCAAGCCTTACCTGTCGTATTAGCGAGGCGTACGTGAAGGGAGGTCTAACTTCAGCGTTCATGTAAAACTCTTTGTTTTGAACGATATCTATACAAGGGGAAGAAAAATGGAGACGTTTTGTCAGCAGGGAAATAAATAAGCAGTGTGTTAACAGAAAATAAAACTTGTCATCAGCCGCAGTGGCTATAACACAATTACTGAACAACATTGTTGCGTTTGTACATTTACACAGCATGTCCGCGTTGTGGTTTTATTGTATACTATTCATGTATGCGCGTCTGTGTGTAAGTGTGAGTATGTTTGTGGGGTACCTGGAGAGATGGGCATGTTGTACTTGTCTGAGTAGCGCCGTCGCATGGGCCCCACGCTGTGCATGCTGTTGGCCGTGATGACGGAGTGCGTATGATGGGAGAGCGGCGTGAGGGGGGCCGTGGGCGTGGTGGGGGTCTGGGGCAGGCTCAGAGGCGGGGAATGCTGGGAGGCCGTCTTGGACAAGGTGACGCTGGACACCAGGTTGAGCTGGGGGGGGAAAGGGGGAGGGGGTCGCAGAGGTCAGTGCCATTGGTGGGGTAAAGGGGTATAGTAAACAAATAGAGAAACAGACAGACATGAGCTCAGCTAGTCCGTTAATTACCCCGCAGCGTCTCCGATGCCTCATTGACTATGCATATCACAGCACTAATTGCGGGCGACCTCCAAGATGATCCATGAACGCTTGCTAAATGTTTGGAAGACAACCCTCATGGTATGGAACCTCCTCCATCCTTCTTCCTCTCCTCTCTCTCTCTCTCTCTCTCTCTCTCTCTGCATCAGATCCCAGTTATCTCCCTCGCTGCCTTTGTTCACTCTTTACTACTCCCCGCTCTCCAATCAAACCCCCTCTTTTGGACAACATGCGCCCACCCCACTCCACCCCCCTCCCCTTGTGGCTGGGCAGTGTGGCACCCAGTGGAGAGGGGCGGGCCAAGCAGCCCTGACAAATGACAGTGTGATTCTCACCTACCGCTGAGCAACCGCGCTAATAAGGCGGCAAGAGGAAGTGGCCAATCTGGGCCTAATTACAAGCTGAAATTGTATTGAGAGCACTCTAATTAGGACCTGCTTATGGAGGTGATCTGATGATTAACTACTGTATCTGACTGACCTCCATCATCGGGGGCCGCTGCTGGCCACAGCAAAGATGGCCCCTGCAGTATGTGCTAAGGAGAGGCGGGGGGTTCGCACTTCCGTTGCGGGGTTGGGTCTATGGATGAATGGGCTGAGGGGGATTTTTTTGTAATAATGGCTACAAGGTAAACTAATTACAGCAAGTGCTCCAAAGGTATAGCTGTGGCTTCCAGCAGCTGTGGTGGCTCCAGAGCCAGTGCCAAGCCTTCAATGCTGGAGCAACAGCAGTCAAGTGGAAAATTCTAGCCTGAACCAGCCCCCAACCCCCACCCTCCCAGACCCAGCTATTAATTGGCAGGAAAACTAATGACACATATACATATTACCACAAAATTGTTCTAATTGCTAATTTGCTAAAGGAGGCCAGTTTCCAAATTAAACATGACTTCAGTTCAGACTGCAAGGAAAAGAGAGACAGGGAAAAATATACATACTGTATGAAGACACAAGAAGAGACAGAGTGAGAGAGAGAGAGATGGACTTGGATGTGTGTGTGTGTGTGTGTGTGTGTGTGTGTGTGTGTGTGTGTGTGTACTGTGTGTGTGTGTGTGTGTGTGTACTGTACTGTGTGTGTGTGTGTGTGTGTGTGTGTGTGTGGTGGGGGGGGTAAATGGGGTAGAGTGAGACTGCCGAGATCACTTTGTCAATTGTTCTGAAGTTATGTGATGTCAATTTTTTGGGGTGATAATGGCATTAGGGGGCAACAGATTTTGGGGCCAGACGGGTGAGCAGCCAGTATTTACACTACTCAGAGCCTCCTTGGCCTCCTCACCAACAGCCCTATTAACACTCATTACCACCCACCCCACCCACCCCGCCAACTTGATGGACAGGTGTATAATAAAGAAATCTGGGACTGGCATCACCACTAAATTCATCTTTGACAAGACATTGACTTAACAAGGTTACAGGCGCCCCTCCCCCCCCCCCCCCCATTAGGGTGATGGTAATTATATTACAATTGTGCTCATTTGCATTTTTTTGATTTCTGATTGCCCCTTCTCTTTTTAACCATTTAAACCAGGAAAACCCATCTGTGTGTTTTGTCTTTTTTTCTTTAACATTTTTGAGAAATCTTGAACTTGAAAATGTTAAATAATTTAGATTTTTTTAAAACACAAATCTTCTCTTCTGGAGGTCCCTGGCACAAAACATCTTTCTTTTGGCGGGGTGGGGGGGGGGGGGGGGGGGGGGGATCTGGAGGTCCTTGGCATGAAAAAGTGAGAGAAGTGCTGATTTAGAAGGCATTTGTAAAATCAGCCTCAGTCTTAATGGGTTAAAAGGTGCACGGCCAATGCCTTTTCATGATTCACAAACTGAACTATGGCCATTGGCAGAGACCGCACAAATAATCTGGACTGCTCGTGGAGACACACAAATGTATACTGCGTGCTCAACGGTAGCAGGAGAAGCAGTATGTTATTCTAAATCAAGAGCCAAATAAATCACACTGGGGTTTGTGTGTTTCTGACACAATGCTATCAAAAAGAATGGGGGGGCTGCGGCGTTGACTTCTCTTCCTGTGGATTAGTGGGCTTTGTTTCATGTTTCATCCATATTCCCCGGCCATAAACACAGAAGGGTTTCAACAATAGGCCAGACAGGCTGGTAATAGCCTCGCCTTTGTCTGCCTCACCATTTGGGCTCACTCCAGTGCCGAGACAAAATGAGACTTCAGACAGAAATTAATTAAATGGTAATTGGTGATCTAATTATACTGGCTTTGACTCGGCAAGCTGCTAAAGAAAATAAACAAAAAGTCCCTCCTTAATTATGTATGGCGTAAAAGGTCAGATCTCTGACAAGAATGCTTAGTGACACCGAGCACAGACACCCACCCACACACGCCGAGGCAAATACAAACACACACACACACACACACACACACACACACACACACACACACACACACACACACACACACACACACACACACACACACACACACACACACACACACACACACACACACACACACACACACACACACACACAAAAATGCACCCTACTAATGTGCCACATTCTGTTTTGATCTCCCCTACCCCCCAGCTGGCTTAAAAAAATAAATTGAATTATATTAATTCGACACTGTGCATGAGCAATATCAGTTTGTTTGTCTTTAATTATGACCAAATGTAAACGAGCAAATTCATTTGAGCCAGCATACTGTGGCAGCGGGCTGCTGCCCCCTCCATTTATTACATATTGTAGTACAGATCAGCAGAGAGAAAACATAAGCACCAATTACTGTGAGAACAGACTTGTTCCTTGTGACTAGACGGGTGTTTTTCCCTCTTCTGCTCTCCTTGCAATACCACGTCCAGAGAATAGGCTTATTCTGCCCATGCTCTGAAGAGGGCTGTTGGAGTGGCCACCTCTGACGCTACAATCTCACTAAAGGCTCTCCGGGGCCAGGGGCCCTGACCTATGGACACCCCCCATCACCCCCCACTCTCCCAACATAAGCAAGACGTATTTATCATAGTATTCCAGAGCAGCCGCTAACAGCATGTGGAGAATGAGTGTATTTATTTGAATAAAAAGCCCTACCCAGCCCCCCGAGAGTGTCACCGCTGAGCTCTCTGACACGGCCCATTCTCACAGCCCCCCGGAGGAAAGAGGAGAGAGGTAGAGAACTCAAGATGCTATCTGTCGCCCTGACCACTTTTCATATACAAATGTCCCCGTGTCAGGGCCCCGCGCTCTGTACTCTAATCGACACAATCAGCGTGTGTGACAGAGGCAAGGCTCCAACAGGCAAGCTATTGTCATACGACATCTCCAGGCGCTTTACGCTGTGTGTATGGAATGCACATAACAGTCCTTTACACGTCAATAGCCATCTCTCTCTGACTGTAAATAAATGATCTGGGCTGCACAGAGAGCTAGGAGGAGAGACGTGTTTTGTGTACTGTATGTGTGTTTGCTTGTATGTGTGCATCATGATTCCATGATTCACCCCACAGCTAAATTATCTTTGTACATTTGGCTCCCTGTCACAGTGAATGAAATATGGTAGTGGGGGCCCCTTCTTAAACATGACAAAACAGTGTAGATACTTAAATGCCATATGTTAAGCCCTTACTCCTATAGGATAGGGATTAAGCAGCATGCTTTATGGTATGACATATATTAAGAGTGATAAGGATGATCCTCGGTATGTGGCAAGGAGATAATGAATTGATCTGCCGCTGCATTCACTCAGAATTTCTGTTGTTCACCCGCAGATCCATTTTGGTGGATCACCGCGACATATTATATATATTAGTGATAATACTGGCCCAAATTGAAAATGGCCCTGTGTGTCAGCCAACGCAAAATGCACATTTTAAAAGCTTGTCATTGGCCTTGGCATTACAATGAATTGAAGAAATATTAAGAACATTTCCTACATCATTGCAGAATGCAGTTTAAAACTTAAATGGCAAGCGTACTTTTGCATTTCAGTCCATAGATTTTGGGATGAATTTCTATTCGACTTGGCATTATTAATTAATATTCTCTGGGAGTTTCATTCATTGTCAATAAATATGTATTTTATCAATTATTTATTGTAATTTTTTTCTTTTGAATTGTGTGTGTGTGCTGTGTGTGTGTGTGTGTGTGCGTGCACGTGTGCGCATTGGTGTGTGCGTGCGTGCGTAGATTATTATTATTGGGAATAGAATTCACTTTTTGGTGGAAGATTTCCATTTCTCTGTCTAGCCAGAACAGACAGTAGTTGACTGAGGCTGCTGCCATCAGAGCTGTTACAGTTCATCACAGCAAACCAAATTGAATCTAGGATGTCAACAGATGTGGTCCAAACAATATTTACTGCCTCCTTCCCTCCAGAGAACAGCTGTTTTTGTTTAGCCGATAAATAAGAAGATGGAGGAAAGGATTAATGAATACATGTGTGTCAATTAGAAAGACAAGAAAGGGGAGGAGGGGAAGAGGGGGGAGAGAGAGAGAGAGAGAGAGAGAGAGAGATAGAGATAGAGAGAGGACAGAGTCTGCTGCTCACCGGCTGTGGCAATGCTTTGGGCTCTGTGGATTTGACGTGCAGGTGCGTCATCATCGCTTGCAGACGCTCTTTGTCTTTCGATAGCTGTAATGAGGAAGGAGAAGGCATTAAATCTTTCATGAACCAAAATCTATTTCACTCTCTAATTCTATTCACTCCTGATTTACTATTTGCATTAAAACCACGGGTCTTTTTTTCTTCTTTTTTCCTACTGTACGTGGCTACTACAGCTCAGTCCGTTGTTACAGCAAATCTATGTAGACGCCGTTTTCCACCTAATTATTTGTTATCCAAAGACTCTTGGCAACTGTCAACTACCCTAAGCTTCAGCCAGGATAAGAGTTGATGTGTCTCATTCAAGGTTAAACTAGTCTACGTCTCACTGCCAATAACAACCCCGAGCCCTTTCTACCTGTCTAAAACACGCTGCTGTCCTAGCTGCCAGCTTACATTATGGAGATAGGTTGCATGCAGAGGAAGTGTGTGTGTGATAAACCTCCGTTCCTTCCCTGTGGGTGATACACAGGCTCAGTGGAAATAACAGGGTGGTGGTGGCACTGGTGGTGGTTGAGCAACTGAACTCCTAACCCACATTGTTTAAGGTTAACATTCCGTAAACTGTGATTGTTTTGCAATCACAATCATTTCGACATTATTTGGGAATAATGCAGCAAATAATTATGTTTACTGTGAGTGGATACGGCATGAAATCTGTAATTATGTTAAAAGTGCTAGCTCTGCTTAGCCACTGCACCAGACATTAATAAATAAAAAGGGCACTTAATAGGATGGTTAGTTACATTTTACCCTTTCAGTGAATCCTTATTTTAACATAGGGTGTTATGTTCACCAGCTAGCATCCAACCCCCCCCCCCCCCATGCTCATATAGGCTACTTCACCGGTCATTACTAACCCCCACTAATGGAATGACACTGAACCATGCCTTTTTCCATAAGTGCATACTTAACCCATTCTGAACGGGCACCCATTTTGGTGTAAGCATCATGTCATGCTTTAGCTATTTAAAAATAGCAGATCTACAAGCTCATATCGCGCCACCGAGTGGCGCGATACGAGCTTGTAGGTCTGCTATTTTTTGAAAAATCGAAGAACGACTGACATTTTTTAGAATCTGATCTCAGGTCAGAATGGGTTCATCAGACCAGTGTGTGTCCTAGTGGAAACCTCGCATGAATCTGATCTCGGGTCAGAATGGGTTAATGTACATGTGCATATTTTTCTGCTGTCCCTCATGGTAAAAGAGCATGTATGGCCACTCACAGAGGACACTGCATGAAAGCCACTGATCACCAGCCACAGCTCGGCGTTCAGCAGCTGGACGTGGTAACTCCACCATTCGACATTGAGAGCGCTCATCCACGCTGTGCCGCCGAGGCATTTCACTAAGTGTTTTATTGTTGGTGCCAAACAGTTAAAAGTCATAAATAACTTTAAAACCCAGTAAAATTCAAAATGTAATTATCTTCTCTACTTAGCCCCCGGGCCCTTCATATATCTCTGCCTGGCTGTCATGCATACATAACACATTCTTAATGACTGGTTACTCACAAATGTACAAAATAATTTCATTCTGCCACCCCCGCCACCCCTCCTCCTCCTCCCCACCCTTCCTCCAGTGACCCTGATATCAGACGGACAGGGAGGGGTTCGTCACAGACACACAGGAAGCATCGGGAGAAAAAGGCACACAAATATTTGGGCCAAAACAAACGCGGAGACAATACCTGCAGCTCCAGCTGTTGTACGACCTGCATTTGCACCCGACACTGGGCTGTGCTCCTGTCATCCAGGGCGTGCTCATTGTTAAGATGTCTGGAAAATATAAAACAAGAGAAAGCTCAAAAATACTGTCACATTCGACTGTGTCTTAGATATGTTGCTTTACATTGGGAGCTGATCATTATTCTTTGTGGGGGTTTAAGAGCAACGCAGATCTCAATGTGGTAGAGAGAATCTGTGACAATATTTGGGTAAATATCATGAAGGGGTCAGTTATTATAAAGCTATAACCAAATACTACCAGGATTAGCCAGACAGTATCAACATAACCTGTGAAGAAATGCTTATTTTAAAGCAGAAAAGAATGACATTCATATTTCATGAGATGCTCTCGTCTGCTCTAACTTCCATTCACAGATAAAAGGAATGATTGAAGAATTCCAGGTTGGACTCTGGTGAATTATGCAGCCGATCCCTAATACCATCCGCACCCAGTGATGACAGCCTCCATTTATGAAAGGTGGACTGTCCATATTTTTGTCTTTTCTTTTGTTAATTATGTCGTGAAGATTAAGAGAACTCAAATGAAGCCAGAAGGAAAGGCAGAGGACAACAAGAAGAGGAGATGGGATCTGTCACAAACTTGAATTATGGATA